>NC_132847.1:38672275-38991279 GCF_048164855.1 Canis lupus baileyi | reverse complement strand
TTCTCTGACACCAGCTACAGCAACATTTTTCTAGATATGTCTCCTGAAACAAGGGAAGTAAAAGCTAAATTAACTATTGGGACTACATCAAAATAAAACATTTCTGCACAGCAAAGGAAACAATGGGCAAAACTAAAAGGCAACGTACAAAATGGGAGAAGATATTTGCAACTGATATATGTGATAAAGGGTTAGTATCAAAAACCCATGAAGAACGTTAAAAATTCAACCCCCCAAAAACCAAATAATCTGATTAAAAATGAGAAGATACAAACAGACATTTTTCCAAAGAAGACATCCAGATGGCCAAAAGACACATGAAAAGATGCTCAGCATCATTTATCACCAAGGAAATGCAAATCAAAACTACAATGAGATATCACCTCATACCTCGCAGAATGGCTAAAATCAACAACACAAGAAACAAAAGGTGTTGGTGAGGATGTAAAGAAAAAGGAACCCGGGATCCCTGGGTGGCGCAGCGGTTTGGTGCCTGCCTTTGGCCCAGGGCACGATCCTGGAGACCCGGGATCGAATCCCACATCAGGCTCCCGGTGCATGGAGCCTGCTTCTCCCTCTGCCTATGTCTCTGCCTCTCTCTCTCTCTGTGTGACTATCATAAATAAATAAAAATTAAAAAAAAAAAAGAAAAAAAAAAGAAAAAGGAACCCTTACACACTATTGGTGGGGATGCAAACTGGTACAGCCACTCTGAAAAACAGTATGGAATTTCCTCAGACAGTTAAAAATAGAACTACCCTATGACCCAGCAATTGCACTACTAGGTATTCACCTAAAGAATACAAAAATACTAATTCAAAAGGATACATGCACCCCAATATTTATAGCAGCATTATTTACAATAGCCAAATTATGGAAGCAGCCCAAGTATCCATCAACAGAAGAATGGATAAACAAAAGATGTATGCACGTATACACACACTCCTACACATACCACAGACTATTACTCAGCTATAAAAAAGAATGAAATCTTGCCATTTGCGACAACACAGATGGGGCTAGAGAGTATTGCTAAGTGAAATAAGTCAGAGAAAGACAAATACCACAGGATTTCACTCATATGTGAAACTTAAGAAACAAATGAGCAAATGGAAAAAAAGGATGAGAGGGGTAAACCAAGAAAGAGATTCTTAAATGCACAGAACAAACTAATGGTTACCAGAGAGGAGGTGGGTGGGAGTAGGGGTTAAATAAATGATGCGGATTAAGGAATACATTTGTGATGAGCACAGGGTGATGTATGAAAGTGTTGAATCACTATATTGTATACCTGAAACTAATATTACACTGTATGTTAACTGTAATTTAAATGAAAACTTAATTTTTTTTTAAATTGATGTTTCCTTATTTATTTTCTACCTGGCTAATCTACCCATTGATGTAAGTGGGTACTGAATTCCCCTATTATGTTGTTTCCCATTAGGTCTGTTAATACTTGCTTCAAATATTTAGGTGCTCCTATGTTAGATGCATAAATATTTACAATGTTTTATAACCTCTTTTGAATTGACCCTTTCATCATTATGCCCTTGTCTCTTATTACAGTCCTTGTTTTAAAGTCTATTTTATCTGCTATAAGTATAGCTACCCCAGATTTCTTTTGGCTGCCATCTGCATGGAACATCTTTTGACACATCCACTTTCAGACAGTGTGTATCCTTAAACCTGGGCTGAGTCTCTTGGAGGCAACATATAGATGGGTCTTGCTTTTTCATTCATTCAGCTTCCCTGTGTCTTTTGATTGAAGAACTTAGTCCATTTACATTTAAAATAATTACTAATAGGCATGTATTTATTGCCATTTTGTTAATTGCTTCCTGGCTCTGTGTATCCTCTTTTCTTCTTGTCATGCTTTCTTCCTTTATGCTTTTTTTTTTTAAGATTTTATTTATTTATTCATGAGAGAAGGGGGCGGGGCAGAGGGAAAAGCAGGCTCCATGCAGGCAGCCCAAGGTGGGACTCAATCCTGGGTCTCTAGGACCAGGCTCTGGGCCAAAGGCGGTGCTAAACCGCTGAGCCACCCAAGCTGCCCCTCTTTGCGGTTTGATAACTTTCTTTAGTGCTATGTTTAGATTCCTTTCTCATTACCTTTTGTGTTTGTTCTATAAGCTTTTCCTTCGTGGTTACCATACAGCTTACATTTAATGATGACAGTTATTTTAAATTCTCTGATGTTCTAACATCTGGGTCAAATCTGAGTCTGGTTCTATTGATTGCTTTGCTTCTTTGCTTTTCCTGGCTTCTTTGTGTGTCTCAGTAATTGCTGGATGAAAGCCAGACATCCTGTGGAGAATAGGAGAGACTGAGGTAAACACAGTATTTATGCCTGGAAATGATCATGTATCTGCTTTGCTAAGCTTAAGTGTGAGGAGGAGATTCAGTTGACACAGGAGATGAGAATGGGTATGGGTTTTATTGCTGCCATGGTTACCCTCAGCACATTATATGCTTCATATTGCTTTACTGCTACCTCATACTTAAGGTGGGGCTGGTTGGCCAGATAATTTTTCTCAGCATCTGCTCTACCCTCAGCTTTAGATTCCCTTTGTGCCTGCACCTCAGAGAGGGTCTATCCCCATTCTTCCCCTTTCCCAGCAGATTACTATCAGTTGTTATTCAGTGCTTGTGAACCTGGAGTGTGCATGCGTGGATGTGTGTGTTTAAGAATACATTCTTTTGTTCTAGTTCAGCCTCAGTCTCAGGCAGGATTTGTATGTCTGGTGGTAGCGTCTTTGCAGTAATCTTGTTCTTCCTCCAATGTTAGGGGTTCTAATGGTCCAAGTGGAGAATATTTTCCCGTCCCTCCTCCAGAAGTAGAGGGATTTTTCCTGTTCCAGTGCCCCAGCAGCAAGAGAACTTCACCTGTGCCCTGAAGCTATAAGTTTTGCTACCCTTCCCCCCAGGAGCTTAAGGCTTTTGTTTCATCAAAAGGATAGAGACAATGGAGAAGAGTTTCATTTCTTTCTTGCATTTGGTTGCTAATCACCTCCTCCAAGGCCTGATCCACAAAGGAGGCTTTTTTCAGTAGCCTGACCTGCATCTGATTTTCCCTTTGAGCACGTGGTCAGGTCTGTGGAAAAGAGCCTATAAGGGAGTACAAATTCTCTTTGCGGCTGCCATTCCCAAGCTAGCATACATTCAGCTTTCAACACTTTAAAAAAAAATTTTAGCTGAATTCTTCATTCCAATTTATATGGCATCCAGCATTTCCCTAGATAAGGAAGCATCTCGTTCTGGCTCTATTTAGAGAAGCATGACTTTCCTTAGATTTCAAGCTAGTTTTGACTTAAATTCTCAGATGGAGTCAAAAAGTTATGATTTTGTGGATTACCTTCCTTCTTACTGTTGTAAGCACAGGGACAATACTCTTTCCAGCTTTCTACATCTTAGCAAAAGCTCATTCTTATGAGTTTTTGTTTATTTTTATTAACATGAAAGGTTCTGGCACTTCAAACACACAGATGCACATATATTGTGTCAACCTGCTAACTAGAATTATGTGGGCAAGTTTTGTTTGGGACTCTAGTTAAAATGTTACCTCTTAGAATTTATCTTAACCAGATGAGTTTTGCAAAGGAGAAACATATCTCCCATTTGATACCAAGTTTCCTCACTTCTGAGTTGAGAACTCCTAGAGACACACGGATACATCACAGGAAAGCCTAAAGCAGGTATAGAAACGTGCTTTTCTTTTTTTTTCTCAGATAAGTTGGGAGAGGAAAACACAGTGGGAATGAAGAAAAACAGCAAAAAAAAAAAAAAAAAAGAAAGAAAAAGAAAAAAAAGGACAAAAACTGGTAATATTACAAGGGTGCCACTAACTGTTCCTATAGTACAGGCTTCCAATCCTGTACTAATTATACAAGGACATTTTTTCTGCCATTTATCTTCCTCTTTAGTTCTATGCTTAAGAGGAATACAACATATCCTAAAAATGATGTGTGGTACTTTCCATCATAAGTTTCTACCTAAAAAAAAAAAAAAAAGTCTCTACCTATTTTTCCCTAGTATTGTCACTTTTACATTCCTTCTAAGTTTGTGGAAGAAAGAGGGGCTAAGAGATTTGGTGTGACTGTGTGAAATAGTTTGTTCATTTGACACATTAAGAAAACCACTGCAGACTCCCAAATAAATAGTTGGTGGAAAGTTATGAACTGCTAAAAGCTTCCAATTGATAATATTTTGAAGCATTCACTAAAATAATTCAATACTGAAATATCACTTTCACCATGTCAGAACATTACATCACTGGAAAACTAATCTATGTTGTATGTATAAAGGTAAAAAATAAGCCAAAACCAAGATTATTCAGTAAATATGAACATGGGAATGATCAAAAAGGAGATAACAATGAACAGAATCCAGTGTTCGCACAAATGGGCACAGATGTATCTCTTTAGGAAAAAAAAAAAAGTTTTAAAAATCTTCACAGAGGAACAAATCAAAGTGTAAATGTGGGATCTTTTTAGACATAAGCTCCTGCTCACCCCTGCAGAAATCCTTAAGCCCACAGGAATGACAGAAAGCAAATGAGGAAGTGGAGGCCCTCTGAATACTTCCACTGGGACTGGCTAGTTATCCCTCTGGGCAGCCCTGGTTGGCCTCCATCCATTTCTTTGTGAAGGATCAAGACAGAAGAGCTAAGATATTTCTGGCACATAGGGTGCCAAATAAAAGAACTCTGGGAAGAAATAGGCAGGCAGAAGTATGGAAAAAAAGAAAAGAAATAGGAAAAATTAAAAAGGACAGAAAGGAAACCAGGGAAGATTGAAAAAGCAATTAGGGAAGCATCTGTTATGTCTCAGGCTTTCTTAACCATACCCTACTTATTCAATAAAGGTGGTATCACCACTATTATTTTCAGAGGACAAACCTGAGTTGTGAAAACTATATTGAGATGATGTGGGAAAGTGTCACTTTGAGAAATGCACAATTATGTATTAAGGAAGAAAATGTAATGAGATCTGTGATATAGTTTTCAAATGTTTGGCAAAAAATTCTCCCCATTCTAGAGGCTTAAGAATTTTATAGTAAAGTCCGGTGAAAGGCAAGCAAACAAGGCGGGAGCGCCAGAGACTAAGATCAGGAATTAACAAATACATCAGGGATTTATGTTTTTCAGATAGAACATAGGGCAAAGTAAACTGAAGAGTATGCACAGTCCCTAAACTGGAATACATTTCTCCCCGTTCTTCTAACTTCTGCCTTTTCTCACTCTACAGCTCTCTTTGGTACACACACAGCTTCTAAGTACTCTGAGAAAAGCTATCCATAAAACACATCCAATATGCAAGTAAAAGCTTTAAGATTTTTAGCAGGGAATTACCGACAACAAATAACAGTACCAGAAACACCATGTCTACATCTTTAAGGAACATTTATCTACTCTTCCCTCTCTTATGACAATGAATTTTAAAGCTCCAGGGGAAAAATAACCCCTATACAACTTAACTCTGTAATTAGCTCATTCTTTCCAAATAGATACTGACAATGCACAGATGCTTGTAATATTCACATGCAGGGCTATTTCTTTGGCTTTAGAGCAATCCCCAAATTGTGACTCAACTAAATTTGCAAGGCAGAGTGCCTGAAATTTATAATTTTTCTTTTTGAAATAAGGTCATAAATAGTTGTTAAAAGTTCAAGTCAGCCAATAACAGCTTACAACTCAATGTAACTGAGGAGGCAATGTTACTTTAATTATCAGTTCATGGCACTATATCTAACTCAGGAAAGATGTTGAGATGGTAAGTAGACGTTTATTTTATTTTCTTACTTTTCTGTATACAGTTGACCCTTGAACAATAGGGTTAAACTGCACACAGGTCCACTTACAGATTTTTTTCCCAATACAGTATTGTAAATGTAGTTTCTCTTGCTTATGATTTTCTTGATCACATTTCTTTTCTCTAGCTTAGTTTATTATAAGAATACAGTATATAATATATATCACATACAAATGTGTTAATTGACTGTTTAGGTTATGGAGTGAACAGCAGGCTATTACTAGTTAAGTTTGGGGGGGACTCTAAAGTTATACATGGAGTTTTGACTGCATGAGGAGTCAGTTCCCCCTAAGCCCCACATTGTAAGGGCCAACTGTATTTGAAATATTTCTTTACCGAGAAAAGATAACACATTCTATAGGTACTTACTGAAATCCTATCAAGTTAAAAAAAAAATGTACTATAGAGGGATACAAATGTTTATCATGTTCTTCCTAAATGCAAACAAAAGACCACCTTCTAAAGAAGAAAGACATGAGAAATGTAAAGCATATAAGACCATAGCAGTAATACAACATACAAATAGAACTTAAAAAGTAGAGAAGTCAGTTCAATTCTAACAAGGAATACTGTTCTGATGGTTCATTTATTTATTTTAAAGATTTTATGTATTTATTTGAGAGCAAGAGAGAGAGCACTAGCAGGGTGAGGGGCAGTGGGAAAGGGAGAAGCAGATCAATTCATAATGATTTTAAGAGTCACACTAAGCAAGATGAATATAAGGAGAAAAAAAAAAAAAGAGATCCTCCAGTCAAGGAACTTAAAGATGATTTCAATAAAGTGAACAAGATTCTACCATAGAGACACAGGGTACCCTATGGAGACCATAGAGAGAAAGGTCAATAGTCATAAATCTGGGATGGCAGTAGGTAGTTGAGCTAGGGAAATCAAGAAAGGCATCCTAAAGGAACCAGAGAAAAGTCCTGAAAGCACAAGAATTAAAAGGGGCACAAAGGTCAGTATGACAGACTAACTCAATCCTAAGTGAGGATGCATGAAACATCATGGCTCCTTTAGGGAACTGAAAGCAGTTTCAAATAGCTGCATTTTAAAGCATGTCTAGAGAAAGTCAAGACATCCAACTGGAGAAGCAGACAATAGTGAGATCACAGTAGGCTATCAGGTCATACCAAGGAGTTTAGACTTTATCCTGTTGGTGATCAAGCCTCATCCAAGTGTTTAAAGGGGAGTGACATAGGCAGAACTGTGTTTCTGAAAGATTATGGTTACAGTATAGAAGATTCTTGAAATGGCTACATCCAGGTACAGACTGACCATTCAGAGTCAAGATGAGAGACAATAAGGAGGAGAAGATAAGAGAGAAATTCCTTGTGGGACATTTTAAGTTTGATTCATGAATGGAGAGTTAAGATGCCCAGAATATACTGAAAGATACAAGCCTGAATTCTCAAGCATAGGAATAAAGCTAAGAGTATACATTTGAAAGTCATCCAAATAAGTATAAGAATTAAAACTATGAGCATAGGGGTACCTGGGTGGCTCAGTGGTCGAGCATCTACCTTTCGCTCAGGGTGTGATCCTGGGGTCCTGGGATCAAGTCCTGCATCAGGCTCCCCTTCTGGAGCCTGTTTCTCCCTCTCTGCCTATGTCTCTAGCATTCTGTGCCTCTCATGAATAAATATTTTAAAAATTTAAAAAAAAACTAGAAGCATAGATTAAATCAATCAGAGAAAGCTTCTAGAGTAAAAAGAGGTATATCGGAGGTAGAATTAGAAGTGAAAGTTATTATAGAGTTTGATGAATGGAAGGCATATTACTCTTTGCATTATTTTATAAGAATAATCATTCCTTGCAAGCTGGTGCAGCCACTCTAGAAAACAGTATGGAGATTCCTCAAAAGGTTGAAAATAGTAGTGCAATTGCTGGGTCATAGATAACTCTAAGTATTTACCCGAAAGATACAAATGTGATGATCTAAAGGGGAACCTGCACCCCAGTGTATTTATAGTAGCAATATCTACAATAGCCAAATTATTTAGAGTCCAGATATCTATCAACAAATGAATGGATAAAGAAGATGTGGTGTGTGAGTGTGTACACACTATTCAGCCATCAAAAAGAACTAAATCTTGCCATTTGCAACGACATGGATGGAACTAGAGGGTATTATGCTAAGCAAAATAAGTCAATCAGAGAAAGACAATTATATGATCTCACTCATATGTGGAATTTAAGAAACAAACCAGAGGATCACAGGGGAAGAGAGGAAAAAATAAAACAAGATGAAATCAGAGAGGGAGACAAACCTTAAGGGAACCTTAATCCTAAGAAACAAACTGAGGTTCTACTAAAGGTGTTTGGAAAGATAGAAAGAGATGGAGTATTTCCAAATTCGTTCTATGAGGCCAGCATCACCTTAATTCCAAAACCAGACAAAGACCCCACCAAAAAGGAGAATTAGAGACCAATATCCCTGATGAACATGGATGCAAAAATTCTCAACAAGATACTAGCCAATAGGATCCAACAGTACATTAAGAAAATTATTCACCATGACCAAGTAGGATTTATCCCCGGGACACAAGGCTGGTTCAACACCCGTAAAACAATCAATGTGATTCATCATATCAGCAAGAGAAAAACCAAGAACCATATGATCCTCTCATTAGATGCAGAGAAAGCATTTGACAAAATACAGCATCCATTCCTGACCAAAACTCTTCAGTGTGTAGGGATAGAGGGAACATTCCTCTACATCTTAAAAGCCATCTACGAAAAGCCCACAGCAAATATCATTCTCAATGGGGAAGCACTGGGAGCCTTTCAAGATCAGGAACAAGACAGGGATGTCCACTTTCACCACTGCTGTTCAACATAGTATTGGAAGTCCTAGCCTCAGCAATCAGACAACAAAAAGACATTAAAGGCATTCAAATTGGCAAAGAAGAAGTCAAACTCTCCCTCTTCGCCAATGACATGATACTCTACATAGAAAACCCAAAAGTCTCCACCCCAAGACTGCTACAACTCATACAGCAATTTGGTAGCATGGCAGGATACAAAATCAATGCCCAGAAATCAGTGGCATTTCTATACACTAACAATGAGACTGAAGAAAGAGAAATTAAGGAGTCAATCCCATTTACAATTGCACCCAAAAGCATAAGATACCTAGGAATAAACCTAACCAAAGAGGTAAAGGATCTATACCCTAAAAACTACAGAACACTTCTGAAAGAAATTGAGGAAGACACAAAGAGATGGAAAAATATTCTATGCTCATGGATTGGCAGAATTAATATTGTGAAAATGTCAATGTTACTCAGGGCAATCTACACGTTTAATGCAATCCCTATCAATATACCATGGACTTTCTTCAGAGAGTTGGAACAAATCATTTTAAGATTTGTGTGGCATCAGAAAAGACCCTGAATAGCCAGGGGAATTTTAAAAAAGAAAACCATATCTGGGGGCATCACAATCCCAGATTTCAGGTTGTACTACAAAGCTGTGGTCGTCAAGACAGTGTGGTACTGGCACAAAAACAGACACATAGATCAATGGAACAGAATAAACCCAGAAGTAGACCCTCAACTTTATGGTCAACTAATATTCAATAAAGGAGGAAAGACTATCCATTGTAAGAAAGACAGTCTCTTCAATAAATGGTGCTGGGAAAATTGGACATCCACATGCAGAAGAATGAAACTAGACAACTCTCTTGCACCATACACAAAGATAAACTTAAAATGGATGAAAGATCTAAATGTGAGACAAGATTCCATCAAACTCCTAGAGGAGAACACAGGCAACACCCTTTTTGAACTCGGCCACAGTAACTTCTTGCAAGATACATCCACGAAGGCAAAAGAAACAAAAGCAAAAATGAACTATTGGGACTTCATCAAGATAAGAAGCTTTTGCACAGCAAAGGATACAGTCAACAAAACTAAAAGACAACCTACAGAATGGGAGAAGATATTTGCAAATGACCTATCAGATAAAGGGCTAGTTTCCAAGATCTATAAAGAACTTCTTAATCTCAACACCAAAGAAAAAAAACAATCCAATCATGAAATGGGCAAAAGACATGAACAGAAATCTCACAGAGGAAGACATAGACATGGCCAACATGCACATGAGAAAATGCTCTGCATCACTTGCCATCAGGGAAATACAAATCAAAACCACAATGAGATACCACCTCACACCAGTGAGAATGGGGCAAATTAACAAGGCAGGAAACCACAAATGTTGGAGAGGATGTGGAGAAAAGGGAACCCTCCTGCACTGTTGGTGGGAATGTGAACTGGTGCAGCCACTCTGGAAAACTGTGTGGAGGTTCCTCAAAGAGTTAAAAATAGACCTGCCCTACGACCCAGCAATTGCACTACTGGGGATTTACCTCAAAGATACAGATGCAATGAAATGCCGGGACACCTGCACCCCGATGTTTCTAGCAGCAATGTCCACAATAGCCAAACTGTGGAAGGAGCCTCAGTGTCCATCGAAAGATGAGTGGATAAAGTAGATGTGGTTTATGTATACAATGGAATATTACTCAGCCATTAGAAATGACAAATACCCACCATTTGCTTCGACATGGATGGAACTGGAGGGTATCATGCTGAGTGAAATAAGTCAATCAGAGAAGGACAAACATTATATGGTCTCATTCATTTGGAGAATATAAATAATAGTGAAAGGGAATAGAAGGGAAGGGAGAAGAAATGTGTGGGAAATATCAGAAAGGGAGACAGAACATAAAGACTCCTAACTCTGGGAAACGAACTGTGGGTGGTAGAAGGGAAGGAGGGCAGGGGGTGGGGGTGACTGCGTGACAGGCCCTGAGGGGGGCACTTGACAGGATGAGCACTGGGTGTTATTCTGTATGTTGGCAAATTGAACACCAATAAAAAATATCTTTATTATTAAAAAAAGGAAACAAACTGAGGTTTGCTAGAGGGAAGGGCATGGGGGGATGGGGTAATTGGGTGATGGGCATTAAGAAGGGCATGTAATGAGCACTGGGTATTATATGAGACTGATGAATCACTGACCTCTATCTCTGAAACTAACAATACATTATATGTTAATTAATTGAATTTAAATTTTTTTAAAAAAAGAATCATTATTCCTTAGGCCCTCTGTATTGGGGGAGGTAAAGGGAGAGAATCCAAGGCTCTGTTATAGCTCAATCACCTCCTAATGGGTCATCACTCAAGATTCCCACATTCCCTAAAACGAAGTTTGAAAACTAAATGCTTATGTAAGTCCAACTAATTTTCAAGATCCACAGACATGCCAGAGATTGTATCTGGGCTCCTTTCCTTGAAGATTTAGCCATCTTATTCACTAACCTGGCCATAATGAGCTCAAGTCAAATAGCTTAGAATTTAGTTGACTATAATGGCTGTTTTAGTTTCCATTCAATCAATTATTTACACTTCAGTCATCTTAACATTAGGCAAGTGGTACAAAGATCTGATATTATGCATTCAGTTGCTTGGAAACCAAGATTTCTCAGATTTTCCTTTTTTGTTCCCAATTTTAACTATTGATTGCCAAGCCAGAAATTTCTATGTATCACCTTAACAACTAAAATAAGCAAATTCTGTATTTTAAGGATCTTTAAATAACTATTTCACATACCAAATAAATTTAGGGCAAAATAAAACATCAGGTTGCAGAGGTCAGTTTTCACATTAGGTCTCTTGTGACAGCTACACTCTGACATTAGTCAGTGGGTAGCCCAGTTAATTCAACACTGGCCTAAATGGGATTAATGAACTGGCATAGTTTCATTGCAGTCAAAGTATGGGTACTATCATCGATGAAGTAACACAGTTGTAATGAGGCAAGATAAATACCTCAAGAACAGTGTTTTAGCCAAAGGTCTTGTTATCTCAAGGCAACCAAGACATCATTAATAGTTGTAAAGGTCACTAATAAGTTTGTGAAATTAAATTTCAGCTCTAACTTTCCATTCCACTACAGTAAAAGTCAATTATGTGCAGAAAGAGGCACAGAACTGCCAGGGTTATTCAAAGCATCCTGAAGTCAAAGGCTTTTATTTTTAAAATGCAAGATCTCAGAAAATATATTTAACTTATCTTACGAAATTCCTCAGTATGTAAAATAGAATCCCTTCCACTGGCAAATGTAGTTGAAAGCCAAGACGTCTGATGAATAAATGAATGATTCAATAAATGAATGACTTAAAATTAGACTATACAATCTCTTTCTAGTACCAAGATTTAAAGATCTTTAGGATAATTTGTCTCTTTAGTAGTACAGAAATGATGTCTGTCCTTTACTACTGGCCAAATAGTGTCAATAATAAGATCTAACGACTTCCCTGAGATACTCCATAAGCTATTCCATCAGTATAGACTAGTGGTCCTCAGTGTGGGAACCCAGACAAAAAGCATAAGCATCTCTTGGGATTGTAGAAATGCAAATAATCTGGCCTCAACCCAGATCTAATGAATCAGAATCTCTGTTTTTTTTTTTTCCTTTTTTTCTTTAAGATTTTTTTATTAGACAGAGAGAGAACACATGAGCATGAGCAAGGTAGGGGCAGAGGAAGAGGGAGAAACCGACTCCCTGCTGAGCAGGGAGCCCGATAAAGGACGTCATCACGGAACCCTGGGATCATGACCTGAGCCAAAGGCAGGCACTTAATGGACTGAGCCACCCAGGTCCCCCCAATCTTTTTTAACAAGTCCTCCAGGTGATGCTGATGCCCACTAAAGTTTGATAAGCACAGATATATATAAAAGTCCCATTGCTTTGAGTAGGTAAGAGAGGAATAAAATATGATTCCATAACTTCATTTTTCAACTTAAATTGGAACAAAGAGTTGAAGTTGATGGAACAGAGTAAGGGCCATCTGATGGCCTATTTGCATTTCAATAAATTAAATAAAAACATGCCAATGACATAACAGAATTGTTTCCCTCCCTCCATCCTAGAAAAACACTAAAAAAGAGAAGTTACCATGGGGTATTAGCTAAAGTTGTGAAGAAAGGCCCTCTCACACCTTGGTAGAAATGAAAACTGCTTCAGTCCTTATGGAGGGGAATTTGACAAAATCTAACAAAATTACATCTTTTGTCCTTGTCACTTCTAAGAATCTACCGTAACTATACATCTCTAACATTATGAAAATATATATGCATTAGATTATCTACTGCAGCATTGTTTGATTGTGAAATATCAGAAACAACTTAAATATCAACATTAGAAAACTGGCTGAATAAACTATGTAGTATCCAGGCAAAGGATACTATATTACTATAAGAAGAATGAGGATAATCTCTATGGAACCAATATGTAATGACAATAGAATATATGGTTAAGTGAAAAAAGAAAAGTTAAAAAATATATAGTGTATGTTACCTTTTGTTCATGAAAAAATGGGAGAAGAAAATATACCTGTACCTGCATAGTTTTGCAAAAGAAATAAGAGAAGGATAAACCAGAAACTAAAGCCAGTTACCTATAGGTACTAGGAACTAGGGTGGGAACAGTGTGAAAAGAATTGGAGTTGCAACATTTCTGAGTTCATCTTTCACTTTTGAATCCGTATTAATGTTTTATATATACAAATAAATAGAAGCAACAAGCATGAATAGAAGGATCCTAAAATGGGATACAACAGACACATGAACCGACTGTATGTCACATAAAGGACACAGTCACACTGAAGAAAGAAGGAACTAGCCCGCGAATCTTTTGAATGCACTAATTTGACTATATAGCCTCAGTCTGAAGACAAAATGAACCATAAACAAATACAAAACTCTAGTGATTAGGTTTCTTTTTCACAGTATTATAGATTAGAAATTCTAAAACTACTGTTTTTTTTGGATTGAGCAAATAGGTATACTGAGAATAACAGAAGCCAGGATTTTCACAGATGGTAAAATGAGTTACAAATATGAAAAGGAGGAACGCTAGAATGAACTCTGTGGTACTGGACTGAAATTGAAAATATCAGTGTGAATTCATGGTTTCTAATGGATGGAAGGATAGATAGATGTATACACATCTATTACTCGCAATGTATGTATGTATATGTGTGTGTGTATATATATACATATATACATATGTGTATATATACATATGTATATATACATATACATATACACACACGTGTGTGTGTGTGTGTGTATATATATATATATATACACACACACACACACATTTTATCTTTTTTCCTTTCTTCCTAGCTTTGACCTCCAAGAATGCCTAAAAGTTATGACACTCAGGGTAGCAATGAGCACACCTAGCAACAATATCTAAATACCATTCTCCACTAAAAGGACTCTTTTTTGGTTCCTTGGTGACCCGGATGACTCCAGTAGAGAAAGTACAAAAATTATGGACCATTATATTGTGCCTGAAAGCAAGTAAATGCACAATTTATGATGGGGACAACTGCAAAAAGCTAAGGAGCCAGCTTGAAGGAGTATACATTGACCAAATCTAGGACAACGTGAACAACAAAACAAATACTGGTAGTAACAGTTTATAAATCACTGAATAAATCCATAACAAATGTAAAAGAATGAGGAAATAAATGAGCAAATATTAAAATACAATACAAAGAAACAGACAAATCTTAGTTAAGATAGATTCTATGAAATAATTTGTCTGTACCCTTCAAAAATATCAAGGTTATAAAATTAACAAGAATAAGGAATGGTTCTAAATTGAAAGAAATCAGAGACATGAAAGCTAAATACTATCCATACAAATGGAGCTCAGACCCAGGATGGGGGGAAATGCTATGAAAAAGTCATTACCAGGATAACTGACAAAATTTAAAATCAGACTGTGGACTGAACATAAAATGTATTGATTTTTATCACTATAGTGAGATTATGTAAGAAAGATGTCCTTGTTTTTAGGAAATATATATTGAGATATTTAAGGATTAGTCTATAACTTGAATAGTTCAGAAAACAAATAGTATATATAAGAGAGAAAGAACCAGTGATAAAACCGATGGAGCAAATAGTTAAATCCTGGCAAATATGGGTAATGTATATATATGGGAGGTTTTATGCTAATCATGGTAATTTTCTGTAAGTTTGACACATTTCAAGATAAAAAAAAGTCACTGTAAATTATCAATTTGTTTAACAGATAATCAAAGCAAAGAAATATAAATTTTTTTAAGCAAAGAAAATCTTCTTAAATCTCCTTCTGTGTTTTGAATAAATCTCTCCCTGGAATGTCACATTTTCCAGGAGAGTTGAAGTAGGGAAAAGAAGAAGGATTAGGAATAAAGATTATATGTGGAAGTAGGTGGAAAATATTTCCTAACTTTCAAAAAAAATACTTCTGAATTTTCTATACAATCATACAATCAATGTCACTTTCCCTTTGTGACATGAGTTTGTATCTCATAAAGTTGATATTAATAGTCATATACAATGCATCCAAACGCAGAACTTTGCCTTTTTCAAAACTCTTGACAATCTCACAACCATGAGTTCAAGCACATTATAATTTTCATCTATAAAGAGCAACAAACTAAAGCAAAGACATACACAGTTGTACATGCATCTCAGAGTAACACAAAGCAAGCCAAGAACTGAAAATTCCAGAAGCCTGATCCAATTTCCACATCACAATTGCCTTGATTTGATTTTGTTTTTCATCAACACATTTCTGGATACCACATGTAGTAAGAGAAATAGTAACAGGAAGCCCACTTTGCTAACATATTCATGAGAATTCAAAACCCAAAGGAGATTAGAAAAACAATTCCAATGTTTTAATCAGAGATCTAAGCCTAATAACACTCCGACAGCTGTTCGTTCCTTTAGCTGCTAGCAAATTCATTGGGTCATACTCAATGAAACGTTTTGAGGATAAATACAGTAAAGCTAAAACCAAAGACTATTTCCAAAGGACAAATAGAGTTTTAAAAAATGACATTTCTCGGTTTCAGTATTTTTCCTTCTCAGCATTCTTTCATTTAATACTGTCACTGGTGGTGACAACTAAGACATGGTGATTGGAGGAGTATCTCTCTCCACACCTGGAAAAAAAAAAGTTCAGTTCACTAATGAAATGGCAAGTCTTTAATTCATGCTATCCCAATAGTTGCTCTGGTTCTATAATAAAGGTCTGTTTTTGCTTTAGATTGTTTGCTGTTGTTTTTCATTTTTCAAACCAAGTTCAGTCACTGGCAGCAACTTCACTTTAATTATGGCTCTATTAACAAGTCTGCAGTGCTGAGGTATGCATTAAATCATGCCACACAGTATATGTATGCCAGCTTTCATATCTCTAGGATGAATCATTCCTCAGAACCATTAATAAGAATTAACAAGTAACTATGAAACATTGGACAACAATCACAAAACAACAACAGCTAACCTGTATTTCAAACCTCTGAGTGGTTATGTTTTTTGATACCAGAATAAATTCCTACTTATTTTGATTCACAAACTTTGCTAGAAGCTAGATTCATCTTTTGTAAAATGAATCAGAGTACATATGTTAAAATTTAAGTCTAACAGAAATAAAACATATAGTCCAAACAAGTGGAAGGAAAATAACGAAAAAGAAATTTAATCCATACAATTAGAGGGAAAGCAAAAACAACAACAAACAAAAAACAAACAAAAAGCATTAATACAGAGTAAAAAAAAAAAAGTAGATTGATAATGGGGAAGAAAAACCTATAGGGGAAATAAATCTCAACATAAAACTCATCACAGTCAATGTAACTGTTCTATATAAAAATGACTAGTTAAATATCAATACTCAGGGGATCCCTGGGTGGATCAGCGGTTTAGCACCTGCCTTCGGCCCAGGGCGTGATCCTGGAGTCCTGGGTTTGAGTCCCACATCAGGTTCCCTGCATGGAGCCTGCTTCTCCCTCTGCCTGTGTCTCTTCCCACCCCCTCTGCCCCCGATATGAATAAATTTTTTATAAAAACTTTAAATATCAATACTCAGGTTTTCTTTAAATCCCAACAATGTTACTTATTTATTTTGAAGATTTTATTTATTTATTGAGAGAGAGAGAACATGGAAGCACAGGCAGGGAGAGAAGCAGAGGAGAGAGAATGGGACAAGCAGACTCTCCGCTGAGCAGGGAGCCCGATGTGGATGGGACTGGATCCCAGGCCCCTAGGATCATGACCTGAGCTGAAGGCAGATACTTAATCAACTGAGCCACCCAGAAGCCCCCAACAATGTTATTTAAAAGAAACATATCTAAAACATAGTTACACTGCCCTCCTACAGTTATTACTAAATATTGATGTTTCAGGGAAGATCATATTTATGTACCTTTCTTGACACCAACAGATACTTGGCTGCTTTAGTTTCTCTTAACCCCAGGGGAAAAAAAAAAAAGAGCCCAAGCAAGTTGACAGTATTCTCCAGAAAATGAGGCAAAAAGAATTAAAATGTGATTTTTAAGAATGATTTTTGTGATTAAGGCACAAAGCCTCAGGCTATTTTTTGTCACTTAACATATAACTTCTTTCTTTTGATTAGAATATATCTTCCCAAGAGATTTATTAAGAAAGGATTTTGGCCAAAGAACAGAAAGCATATGATTTCACATTTGCTGCTATGAAATGTGAAAACATGTTCATTCTGTGTGCTCACATGCCAAAAGAGAGGGCCAAATAGTGAGCCTGTATCTGACTAAAAGTCACTAAAAACTAGAAAAAACTAGAAGCCTAGCCTATTCCATTCATTGTATAAAGAAGGAATTGGAGGTTATGGTATTCAAGCTTGCTCAATAACCATGAGAGGACAAAGGCATGATAGTATTTCTATAAACCCCAGAAAGCTAATGGTGACAGATTCATATATTAAATTCACGGAAAGTTATAGGATAAGAACACAGCCCTTTAATGGAGCCAAATATCCTTCCTCTACAGCTTCTTTGCATTTGTTCAATCTTCTGATATGATAAAGAGGTACAACCAACTGTTTTCCATTAAGCAGCACTGCAAATATCTGGAGGCCTAACATCATATATGCATTAATTCTTCTCTGCTCTAAGTTATACCATGCTCACTATTCTGGGTACACCAGGCCAGTCACACTGTAAAAAAGTCATCTGATCATGGGAACCTACAATATCCCACACTTAGCAATCGACAGAACCACTAGATAGAAAATTAGCAGAGACACAGAAGAACTGAACAACACATAAACCAACAGGATCTAACTGACATAGAACACACCACCCAACAAGAGCAGAACACAACTATTATCAAGTGCCCACAGATATTCACCAAGACTCATCATAATCAAACTCTCATAAATAAACACAAAACCACAGCAAATTTAAAAGAACTGAAATTATACAGAGATATTCTCTGGCTATAATCATATCAAACTAAAATCAGTAACTGAAAAACAACAGAAAAATCATCTCAGTGTAACTATCCTAACTGTACTCTTGAGAGAAGTATTCTAACACATTTTACACCTAATGAAAAAGTGAGAAGCCACTACCTATGCAAAGTCATAAGCATTTAAGTTTAAATTCAAATTTTTCATTCAGGTATATCTGACTCCAAGGTCTTTAGTTTCCACTATACTAATTTACCTTTCAACAAACAGGGATTCCCATACAGCAGTCTCCAAAGTTTTGATCGCACTCACATACTCTATTAGCTTAAAAAAAAAAAAGTACCCTACATGAATTTTTTATTCATATATTATCACCTACTATATAAGTCAACATCCAAAAAAATAGGTATTTTGAAAAGATGCTTGCCTAAATAAACAGGAATAGAAGTCCTAATGTTTTCATTATGTAACAGTGTTAGCCACAGATACCCCTTGAGATTAAGCATTCTATCCAAAACCCCAGCTCTCTTTTATCTACTCTTAAAATATTTCCTTCTCCAACTTGTACAGTTAGTTCTTCAATCTCAAATTACAACACTGTACATTTATCCCATTCAATTATGGTTCACCGCTCCATTGTGTGAAGTTATCTTTCCATCCTGGGCCTGTCATCCGTCATATGACTATTGCTCCTAGCTTCATGTGAGCTGCTACATTGATGGGCCTGCCCTCAATAGTTTAATCAAACAAACAATGAAAATTTCCACAACACAAGGCTAAAAGATTTACTCCTTCAGCTTACCAGGTTGGTATTCCCAATGACTTGAAACATTATTTTTTGATCACTTTCTAATTAACTTGTCCTTACAATCCATACTTCACCATTTTATTTAGAGGACATCATACAAGATTTTTTCAAACACCCTGGGGAAGTGTGATAGAAACCACTTTCCAAGCAGTTCACCACTGGATGTAACTCAGAATCAGACCACCCAAAGGCTCCAGTTTTCCTTGGAAAATGGTGAGTTAGACTCAAAGCAGTTAAGTGGTTTTCTCAGGCGACACAGTCAGGCAGCTATGATAGAATCTAGCTCGGGGCTGAAATTATCTGGATTCAACTTGGCTCTCTTTACTACATCACCAGTGGTCTAATAGAGAAAAAGGGAAACATTTACGGAGTATGTGTTGTATGTCAAAGATCATACTCAGTGTTACAAACTTTCTAACTAAAACCTCCATCTCTTAGAAAAACAAACAAAAAATGCATACAAGCTAAACAGCACAAGTAAATGAGCAGGGAAGGTATAGGTCAGCAGGAAGCAGCGATCCACCCAAAGAGGTGCACAGGCACACAGCTTGAGGACAATTTCATAACTGAGTTCCTATTTAATCAGTTACTCCTCCATGTACATATGCACTTTAAGCAGGGGCTCCCAAAGATACAAAGATTTAATTCAAAAGACTTCTCATAGATTTTTTTGGCACCTTGATAGGGAAAGAGGTATTGATCTAGAGGGAGAACTTGGAGGACTTTAGCCACATCCCTCTCCATAATTTCTAACTGCTCCCTTCCCAATAAACACAGGACAGAATTCATACATGCAAGCATAGCTTAATGTCACCTTTGAAAAAAAAAATACCCAGGTTTTTTTTTTCCTGTTTTTGTTTGTAGGTTTTTAAAGTAAGCTCTACACCTAATGTGGGCTTGAACTTAAGACCCTAAGATCAGGAATCACATATTCTACCATCTAAGCCAGCCAGGCACCCAGAAACATCCAGTTTAAGTAAAAAATTGTATAGGGATATCTCACAATGCTCTGAAATGTCTTAAATGAGATAATGTATTAAAAATGTCTAGAACTGTGGCTGGTATATATAGTAAACTTAAGCAGTATCATATGTTACTGGTTTTTTATTGTTAGGATAAAATGATTTTTCTTCATATGTCCAATGTGATAATCCAGTGAAATTAAGATTAAATAAAGCTTATTGTTAGACATCCCAAAAGAGAGGGGCATTAAAATATGTCATTAAGAGATATCAAAGAGGAAGGATTATAATTCAAAACCACAATGAGATACCACCTCACACCAGTGAGAATGGGGAACATTAACAAGGCAGGAAACCACAAATGTTGGAGAGGATGTGGAGAAAAGGGAACCCTCCTGCACTGTTGGTGGGAATGTGAACTGGTGCAGCCACTCTGGAAAACTGTGTGGGGGTTCCTCAAAGAGTTAAAAATAGACCTGCCCTACGACCCAGCAATTGCACTGTTGGGGATTTACCCCAAAGATACAGATGCAATGAAATGCCGGGACACCTGCACCCCGATGTTTCTAGCAGCAATGTCCACAATAGCCAAACTGTGGAAGGAGCCTCAGTGTCCATCGAAAGATGAATGGATAAAGAAGATGTGGTTTATGTATACAATGGAATATTACTCAGCCATTAGAAATGACAAATACCCACCATTTGCTTCGACACGGATGGAACTGGAGGGTATCATGCTGAGTGAAATAAGTCAATCAGAGAAGGACAAACATTATATGGTCTCATTCATTTGGGGAATATAAATAATAGTGAAAGGTAATAGAAGGGAAGGGAGAAGAAATGTGTGGGAAATATCAGAAAGGGAGACAGAACATAAAGACTCCTAACTCTGGGAAACGAACTACGGGTGGTGGAAGGGGAGGAGGGCGGGGTTTGGGGGTGAACGGGTGATGGGCACTGAGGAGGGCACTTGACGGGATGAGCACTGGGTGTTATTCTGTATGTTGGCAAATTGAACACCAATAAAAAATATATTTATTATTTAAAAAATAATTCACTTAAAAAAAACAAGGTATCAGAAATGGCTACTCAGCTTGCTATAGGTGTCTAAACAAAATACAACCAGATTTTACTTTTTCCTTTGGAATAAGTACCCAGAGGAAACTGACACTGACACTATATAAATCTCATAAGAAAAGTAAAGTGTGGGCAGCCCAGGTGGCTTGGCGGTTGAGTGCCGCCTTCAGCCCAGGGCCTGATCCTGGAGACCCAGAATCGAGTCCCATGTCGGGCTCCCTGCATGGAGCCTGCTTCTCCCTCTGCCTGTGTCTCTATGCCTCTCTCTCTCTCTGTCTCATGAATAAATAAATAATATCTTTTTAAAAAAAAGAAAAGTGTTTTCTCCTGTAAGTGGCCACTCATCTGAAGAAACAGTAGCAGATACTCTAGACTAGGGTTTTTAATCAATGATTTATTAATAACTGTCAAAAGGGAAGCATCTTAATTAATGTTCGTTAAATCAACTTTCTGTAGCCAATACAGAATATGATCTGAATACCAGAATGTGGTATTTCCAAACAATTCAATGTGAATCAATAGAGTGTACTGGCTCACTCTCAGGCCTCTATCATTAGTTAATTCAATTCTGGAAGCTTATTTATAAAAGCCATCCAAAAACATACTATTTTATTAAGCCATTAAAACTGCATGGAATCTTCATGTCAATAGCACTGTAAAATGAATATGCTAAAAATCTTCCACCAGAATCATAGAAAGGTAGGGTTAACCTCCTCTGCTACAAGAATAATAATTAAAATAGTGACCAATTTTTCTGTGTGCTAGCCACTGTTATAAGGGCTCTACACAGTTTAATTCATTTAATCCTTACAGATATCCTACGTCAGAGAAACTGTTTTCATGCCTATTTACACATGATAAACCTAGCGCATAGAGGTATTAAGTAGCCAAAAGTTAGAGAGAGAGTGACAAGAATATTAGCAATTAGCACATATATACTGTTTCCTGTTTGCAAAGCTCATTTAGGCACAGTTATCCTTTCTGGTCTGCATAACTGCCTTGTGAGGCAGGTATTTTATTTCTATCCCTAATTCACAGAAGGAGAAATGGAGAGGTATCCTACCTAACAGCATAAGTAATTACAGGGGCTAACATCAGAATCCAAGTCATCCACAACAGCCTGCCCACTGGGTTTACAACCACCTCCTGTCAAAACCAAAGATCTCATTCTCTACATGGTGTGACACAGGAGTGATGAGAGGGCCACCTACCTCCAAAATCTTGCTCTTTTCCTGCTCCAAATTTTATACCTGGTCATTGTACAGCTTTGCCACAGCATTTACTACAGTATATTTTTTTTCAAAGATATTATTTATTTATTCATGAGAGACACACAGAGAGAGGCAGAGACATAGGCAGAAGGAGAAGCAGGCTCCATGCAGGGAGCCTGATGTGGGACTCGATCCGGGATCCCGGGATCACGCCCTTGGCTGAAGGCAGACTCAACTGCTGAGCCACCCTGGCGTCCCACTACAGTATATTATAATGGCCTATCCATGTATGTCTATCTCCTACTAGACAAGAAGCTCCTGGAAGGCAGGATTATGTGTAATTCTTCACCTAACACACTAAATTTCAACATCAAGTCCCTAGCAACTAGCAGGTGCTTAAAAAAAAATAGTTGAACTTAAATACTAATTTAGTGTGCATAAGTTTATTCATGATCATTTCCTAGGAATAGTCACATTTTGTTTATAATTTAAGAATTTTCATACATTTGTGGTATCACAGAGTACTTTTGTTAACCTATACTTCAAGTAGTTAGGTACCACTGAATGATTTTTTTAATGAAATCGTGAAATGAAATTCGCTTTTCAATTCTTACTATTATTTTTTAAGTTATTTTACCTTTTATTACACTTTTTCTAACCTAAATTGTGTACTATTTAAGTTGCCAGGTAATCACAAACATATTTTAAGCAAATGAGAAAACATCCATTGAAAAGCCTTTTTTGATAAGCATAAAAGATGTTCAAACATGTTCCCCAAGAGATCTGAATATAATTTAAACAGCTACCCCTAGCAATTATTTCTTCTTTGCATGCCTAAAAGTATGAACAGAATTAAGTTAAAAGATAACAATCATAGGCACATACTTAATTTATTATTGAGAACCTGTGGTATTGCAAAATACAACACAAATTTTTCACCAGGGATCCCTGGGTGGCTCAGCGGTTTGGCGCCTGCCTTTGTCCCAGGGCGCGATCCTGGAGTCCCGGGATCAAGTCCCACGTCGGGCTCCCAGCATGGGGCCTGCTTCTCCCTCCTCCTGTGTCTTTGCCTCTCTCTCTCTCTCTCTCTCTCTCTCTCTCTCTATGTCTATCATGAATAAATAAATAAATAAATAAATAAATAAATAAATAAATCTTTTAAAAAAATTTTTTTCACCAATGTACCATAGGCAAGGCTATACATATTTACAATCTACAAAGCAATGGCACAAAATTGTTTTTCTAAATTATGGAATTCCCAATATCTGGATCTAGACAAATAATACAACTTTCAACAAACTGGCTCTTTTTTATAAGACCAGTCATTCTACTGACTTCATGCTATTGATCAGTTAGCTAATCTGAAAAATATTAAAGAATATTAAAACTTCCCCTATTTATGGGTAACTTTCATAGTGCAAATCTGTCCATCAAAATATTTAAAATTAAAAACATCCCAATAGAAGTGATCAATGAGATAATATTGTACACAGATCTACCAACACAATTTAGGTAGAAAATAATGAAATTTAGTATTGCCTAAGTAACAAATAAGTAATTATTAGAAAACTAATCTAAAAACTAAATTTTAAACTAATCTAGCTCTTTCACCCCCTAAAAATGAAACTCTGCCTCTCAGTAAAGTAGCCACCAAATCATTTTGTTTAAATAGCCTTGCAGGAATGAAGAAAGTATGGCTTTGCGTCCTTGCATACATTTCTTCTCCACCCCTCATCCCACTTTTTCATTTGAACTCCTCAAATTTTCTTTATCAAATATCAGGTTGAGCTTTTATCATGTATTCTATACTTGAATAAAAATCCCAGCAATTTTGATATCAGTTCACACTGCAGTACCAGCAAGTACCAACATCTCTGAAAAGCAAACTAGATTAATGACCATAAAAGTTATGTGACTGAAGTTTCTGGGTGGGGCACGAGAATTCGTAATCCAAACGACAGGAGTTTTAAACTTATCTTTGAGGGATTTTCAACTTTTTTTTATCAGAGGCTAGAATGTGATCACAAATTTTCTCTAGCCTATCTTCATCCCTCAAATTATGATATAATTATGATATACTTCACACTAAGAACAAATCACCATCAAATTACCATCATTAGAGCTCCTTTCCTTTGTACTGAGCAGTTCTTTGGTCCATGGAATTAAAGCTAATGTTACGCCAAAGCCATGATGAAGTTTAAAGTATTATTATAGTGGTATTTTTACTGCTTTTGAAATTAAGCTTAGCTTATAACTAACAATATCTGCAGACACACCAAACCAATTTAAAATTTTATATATTGAATATGGACACTCTTAGCCCTAGTCAGAACATGTATATATATATTTTTATGTAGCGCTTAAGCCAAAAACTTTATCAGAATAAAAGCCTATTACTGAAGCCAGGACATAGAAATGAAAAAAGAAAGAGCATATTTATACTAACCATACTTTACTCCCAAAAGGGTTTCAGGGCACTAAAACAAAGAACTGAAGAGATGAACCACTTCAAATCTAATCCCAAATGAAAATATGCCAGGTTGGGCTTTTTTAACAGTACTTTCCTTCAGGTCATAAAATGCAGATCTCTGTGCAGAGCAACTCTGGAGCCCCTTTACCCTCTTCTTGGGATGGAGCAGGTGAGAACTGGCTTAAGTCAAGCACTCAGGGATAGTGACCCTCAGATCTTCAGGTTCAGACCACCTGGTTCAGTTATGTTCCATGTGCTCAAAAGCTATGCATGAGGCCAGAAGGCTAGGGGAGGTAGATCCGACTATGAACCAGCAACTAGGTCAGTTGAGGTAAAAAATAAAGAAAAAATGCTTCAACCAGTATTTGAAAATATCTCATTTCTCCTCATTTTGGCAGTATATATAAAAAACATTTAATTTTTAAGTGGTATGTTTAAATAAACACTATTGGGGGTCTTTTATGGTTTTAGGTAATTAAGATACAATTTAAAGCAAATTTCTCCTTTTTGAAAATTACCTATTCAGACTCAACCTAGAGGGTATATAAATCAATCCATCATATAATACATATATTGAAATGCCGAGTCATGCCATTGTGTGTTATATTAGACTGAGTCCGTATCACTACTTCTCAAGCTGCAAGATCAGAGAGGCATATCCAGAGAGGTCATAAAACACCCAATGTCCCTATAGGAGAGGGGGGCTAGGAGAGAGAGGGGGAAGAAAGCCTGCATGTGTGCTTCTTGCTGTCATCCTTCTATACCTATTGGAGAAAGGAAGTTCTTGTGAATTCTGAAAGACAATGAAAAACATCATCTAGATGCTTATTTTACAAGAACTTATAGTCTTTCGGACCTATAAGATTGTGATTTTTCTTTTATCCTTTATAGCTTTCCATGCATGGAACCTGGCTTAAAGCCTCATAGGTGTCCAAAGCACTTCCAGAGAAAAAGGATAGTGCATGCTGATCCAATTCCTCTTTTTTACCTCCCTCTTCTAAGGGGTTTTTCATAGAAAGGCAAAAAACTGTGTCATCTATGAACATGTGCAGAGCACTGACCCGTAGCTTCTTCCAGGACCTATTCAATCTCACTGCAGAACTCCTACCACATCCTGCAGGAGCAGCATGTCTTTGTCATTAAAAGTAACAATTTTGATGGCGAATGTCCACATTACCACATGCAATTATTATTTTTTTTACTGCTTCATTTTTCTCTACTTATTATAGACTCAAAGTACCCTTATGAGAGAGAATTATACTTTTATCCCAAAACAATGTGTTCTCATACCCCTTGGCATCCATTTCTTGTTCACGCTAGCTACTGGTTAGTGTGGTCAGTGGTGATTAAACTCGTGTTTACCTACAGCTTTATTTTCAAAAATTTTCCCCAAAAGTTTTATTTTTTTTCTTGTGAGATTACTAGACATTATGTATACTACTTTCATCATTAAATACTATTCATTCTGAATACTAATCTTTTGGATTAGACTTACAGACAGGCTACTGGCTCAGGGACAGAACTCACTTATAAATAAATTAAAAGCCTCCAAAACCTCCACTGTCTAGCCAAAAGGCAAAGTTCATATCTACTGCTACATTTTCATTTACTGCTCATCTACTTATTTGGATAACAAAGCTTCACTGAACACAGAAAACATACTAAAAAAAAATCCTCATTCTCTCTTGGAATGAAGTTCTTTAGGAGAAGCAGCCCAGAAACCCACAAGAGAAATACATTACAATCACCATAGTAAAGAGAGATTATGAATGATATATGAACAAAGACACAGAGAAAGGACAATTAATTCTTTAGCAGGGCAGTAAGGGTTGGAGGTTGGCAGAAAGGAGCAGCCAGAGAAGTATTAGTTGTTCCAGCCTGGTTTTCTTCTGAGCAAAGGATTCTCATTTGAGTCTGGATTTCTTGCCATCCCACAGCCTGTGGGCTCTCTCCTTGGCTTGACACTTTCTAGCAACTAGTTGCTAATTAGAGTCAAGGAAAAGTCAAAGCTTAAAAGGCAGAATGAATAATGACAGAAGCCTGGCTATGTAAACAAATGGCACAACTACTTTTTTCAGAGTTATAAAAAATCTTCTTAGTCACTTATTTTGTTATAAAGTTGATGTGTTCCACCTACTTGGAGCTGGGTTATCATTTTACACCCCATGTCAGCCTCATGTGAAGGTGGCCCATGAATGTTTACCAAGGAATTATCCGTTCTTTGCTTTTATAGGACTAATCCAATTCACTGCTCTCAAATTGAACCACTTTCACCCTTCAGGTTTCCTTGTAAAAGTTAAGTTCCTCTGAGCAACAAATCATTTGAACATATTGGTCTTTCCTTACCCCATCCCACGCATACACAGTGTATGAATCATCTCCAGCACTATGACTTTTGCATGTTTCTCTTTTCAAGAGTATCTAAAGTTGGTGATTCTCCTTCAGATTCTGCTTCCAAGTATTCTATTTAGCACCTTCAGCCCGTTATTCTCTCTAGGTCTATTTGTAAAATGGGAGTGGTAGCTACTTACCTCAGAGGACTTCTGTTGGAATTAAACAAGAATATTGTAGGATAGTGCCTTTACCACACAGAAAGAATTCAATTAGCGAAAATTCTTTCCTTTTCCTCCTACTGGACAAACCTAACTCCATACAAGTTTTCCCATAAAGTCACACAACTCCTGCTTCAAAGAGGGTCTTAATTTTTCACTTAGACAAAGGCTAAGTAGTTCTCTAAGTTGTCAGTGAAAAACCTTAATAAGAAAACACTGTGTCCCTCTAATTTTTCCCACTCAGTTCCCCTCCTTCCCTTATAATCCCTTTCACTATTTCTCATATTCCCCGTAGGAGTGAAACCACATGATGACTGTCCTTACCATGAGAGACTCCTAACTCTGAGAAACAAAAGGTTGTGGAAGGGGAGGTGGGGCGGGGGGGGGCGGTTGAGGTAACTTGGCTCACAGGCACTGAGGAGGGCACTTGATGTGATGAACACTGGGTGTTACTATATGTTGGCAAATCGAACTTCAATAAAAACAAATGTAAAAAGAGAGAAAATACTTGTGTTTTCACAGCAGCACACCCTGAGACTCTATTGGATTCTACTAGCTGATATCATCTATAGATTTTCTATGCCTTTGTTCACTGTCCTGGAATTATCTTTTCTTGTGTTTTCTTCTTTTTTTTTTTTTTTCCATCAAAGTTTTCTAGTTCCAGGGTAGACATCATTACTAAGGCAGGTAATAATTCCAGAGGAACTAAAAATGAGTTCAGAGAAAATTATAAGGCATCTGAGGAACCTAAGCACTGTGACTGAAAGACAAAAGCCCAAGCAATCAATATAGTATCTGAGAAAACCAAGTCAAGGAACTCTCCAGATGACACCTAGAAGGGGGGAAGAATAGAAAGAATCAGATACAAGATAAGAGATTTAGAGGCTAGAGGTAGAAGTTTAGGAGTCCCAGAAGAATACAGAACAGTGAACAGATGCAAAAAAATTACTAAAAACATAACAGTCAAGAGTTTCCAAGAACTAGGGTTAAAAATAAGACTTGGGATCAAAAAAGTTGCATTGGAAGGTAGAAAAGAAGAAAATGGTGCCAGAAAGCAAGTAAACAAGGAAGAAAACAGGCATGAAAAAGAGGAAACACAAAATTAAATGGCAAAAACAAGACTGACAGAAATGTAACTATAATAAAAAGTAAACTGATAAAACTGAATATCAAAAGACAGACTCTCAGATTGGACTTTTTAAAAATCATTACTCAGTCAACATTAAGATATGCAAAATATATGTTAGAGAAGCATAAAATGAAAGAAAACCAGTACAGCAATTTTACTCTCAGATAAGATAGAATTTAAAGCCAATAACATTGTAAGGGACAAAGAGGAGAACATATCTACTTATCAATGGACTGATACATTGGCTTTTCATTGGCTAATTTAATATGCACCCTTGTAGAAGCAAAATACATCTAAATAAATGATTAAAGGATACATAAGATATTAACACACCCCTCTCAGAAATGATAGAAAAAATGTAAATATATCAATTAATATTACTCATGTAATACTCGTAGTACTTGATCATTCTCAGACCACAATGGAATCCTCAAAAAATTACCCAAAGAAACATCAAATTACATTCTTACCTCAACAGAATAAAGGTAGAAACAAATAATAAAGGATAACTAGAAGATATCTCACATATTGAAAATGTAACACATTGGAAAAAGAATAATTAATAAGAACTTATGATTTCAGGAGGATAAATTAAAGGCAACTAAAAATCTTTAGGACATAACAAGGGAAGAATCCATGCCAAAACTTATGCACTGAAAACAATAAGAGGAAATTCTGAGCTTTACATGCCTTTAATAAAAAATAATAAAGATTAAAAGAGAAGCCAGTGTCCTCATTAAGCAGGACAAAACTAAGATAATAAAGCCAGAAAGGAAAAGACAGGGAATCAAGATATGAGCAGAAATCAATGAAGTGGAAAAAAACAGAGCTGACTAGTAAATTACCAAATAGTGTTAAAAGTGTAAAAATTTAGAATTGTCTCAGGCAGGACTGATAAGAGAGAGGGAGAAGGCAAAGAAATGGCTAAGATCCCTGACTCACACCATAAGAAAAGGCAAAATCTAGGTGAAGACAGAATAAAATGAGGAAAATTACTACTGAACCACTGAGTCAGGGAACAGAGAGAAGACTTTAAAACAACTAATATCAATATTTAAGATGAGAAAATATAGGAAATATGAAAATGACACCATTAAGGTGTTGAGAAATCATCCAGTTAAAACTTTTTTACCCAGCAAAAAATATTTTGTGAAATAAAGACCTCTTTAGAGACAAAAGCCAAAAGAATGTATCACCCATGGACCACTGAAAATAAACAAAGGGGAATAACAAGGTAATGAAGAACTAATGCCAGAGCTCTGTAAAATTGTCAGGTATAAACCCAACATATATAAATCAATAGTATTCTATACTGCAATCATCAATTTGAAAACAAGGAAACAGTGTACTAATTATAAAAGCAACAAAGATAATATATCTAGAAATTAACCTAACACAGGTTGTGCAAAACTCTCAAAAAAAAAAAAAAAAACCCTATAGGACATCTAAAAGTCTGAATAAATGGGAGAGGAAAGATGCTCATGGGAAGGGGCAAGGTGACATTTTAACGATGTCAAGTTTGTCTAAAATTAATTTATAACATCAGTGCACTTATAAAACCCTAGCAGGAGTCTGAGCTTTGACAAACTAATTCTTAAAATACATATGACAGAAATAAAGAAAATTAATAGCTAAGAAATTTGAGGGGGAGAAAACAAAGCAAGAGCCATTAAAATTAGTTATGTCACAGAAAGTAAGAACAATAAAAAACTATGAAAAGAAGCAAAGTCAAGAAACAATACACACTCTGTCTCTTTCTCTCTCACTCTCTCACACACAGACACACAGACACACAAATAAAAGAAAGAGGAGAATCTGAGAAAAGGTCTGGGGTCAGTGACAGGGTGTCATAATTCAGGTCTGGGAGATTTCTTATGGTTCTTTTTGTCTGTCTGTCTATGTATGAGAGACACAGAGAGAGAGAGACAGACAAAGACAGAGGGAAAAGCAGGCTCCTCGCTGGGAGCCCAGTGCAGGACTCGATCTAGGACCTCATGACCACACCCTGAGCTGAAGGCAGACGCTCAACCGCTGAGCCACCCAGGCATTCTGATTTCTTATGGTTCTCTAATTAGGACATCAGGGTAACCTGACCAGTAAAGGGGAGGAAACTGAATTCCATAAAACAAGAAACACACCTATGCAATAGAGCAAAGGCTCTAAAGGCTTTAAAACAAAGAATTATCATGAGCAATCTCATGTGTTAATATATTCCAAATAGGACCAGATATCTGGTCAGGCCTGCTTTATCCTTTATATTAACACTTACCGAGGATTTTACAAAAATATGTCTCAGTTAGTGGACCATGAAAAGATCAAGTAGGTATCACCTCAAATACCTTTCAACCTATCTATATGAGCATGAGCAAGGTTTGAGAACAAACGGGCTAGTTTTCATGTTCTTTTGTGTACTTTAAATTGTTAATAAGAATGTCATTTACTTCTAAGTAATCACGTTTTACCTATTTTATACCAATACACATGTGCAATATTTTATTTGGATTATTTATAATGGATACCGAAAATCTAATGAAAATAACATCATTCAACGTGTTTTTAAAGTTTTGGTTTTTTTGGGTTTTTTTGTTTTTTTCCACACACACACAGAGAGAGAGAGGCAGAGACACAGGCAGAGGGAGAAGCAGGCTCCATGCACCGGGAGCCCAACGTGGGATTCGATTCGATCCCGGGTCTCCAGGATCGCGCCCTGGGCCAAAGGCAGGCGCCAAACCGCTGCGCCACCCAGGGATCCCGTTTTTAAAGTTCTAAGAGCTGTTTTGAAGTCAATTTTACCTACTCATAGGAAGATGCTGCTGTCAATATATTAGAGATGTATGGGAACTAAATAAAAACTAATGGATGTGACGGCTTTTCTTTTAGATTAACTTAAAGTAGGAGTCATTCTACATGTTTTTCTAGGTGGAACACTGGATATATTAAATGCAATTTTGGTTCAAACCTGTCAAAACTGTGAACTATGATTCTCCTTCCCCATTTCTCTGTTACAAGAGATGTATAACAAATTGGTCTGAAACCTTTATCTGCTCAGAATTCCAGCACAGTAGAAAAAATACCTCAATTTTTCCTAAGAAAAAACAGCATTACACATTTTAATTGAAAATACTCATTATTTTCCTTATGCCTAACATGATGCCTTATATGTGATTTTATTCAAAGAAAACTTTGCGTTGCCTCATTTCAGCTAAGTCTTAATGAGCCAAACTCACTTATGTAAGTTCCATAGACACATAGAAAATTAATTTACTTTTCATTTGAAGTAGAAAAAAAAATGAGTTTTATGGCATTCTCTAGTGCCTTTTTAAATATCATACATTTGGAAAAATAAAAAATAAGTATCACACATTTGGTAACTCAGAGATTTAGCTTTATCATACAACTATTACTTACTGTTTTATTTAAATCATGCTAAAAATAGAGACCTTTTGACTAAGTCAGAATGCAGTATTTGTGAGGTAAAGGGAGTTGTTAAATTCAAAATATGGTTGCAACCCTGCCTTTAAAAATGTATACTACAGAACACTATAATGAATGTTTGAGTTGAGAGAAAAAAGCATAAAACCCCACACTGACAGATCTATTTTTAAACATGCACATTCATACCATACAACAGAGGAAACACAATTACGTTCAGACTAAAATAAAATCTTTGATGATTTTTGTACCTAGATTTCATTGTAATAACTGAAAAAGGTTGATTGATGATGTGATGAACAGTTCACAATACTTTGCTTCTGCGTCCTCATTTGTAACCTACTTTGTCACCTCTTTCTAGGAATTATCATCATCTCAACCTGAATGAAACCCAACTGTCACAGGAGAAACTTTGTTTGAACATAATGAATATACCAAAAGACAGACTTGACACAAGATCTGAGATCCATCAACACAATAGTTTAGAACTCTAAGAAGCTACTTGAAAGAAGCCAACGGTTCATTTTCAGAGCAACTTGGATTTTATCAAGACGTTATCATAGTACATTTTGGAAAATGAATGTATAACACCAACAAGAAAATAGTCCAAGGGAATTCTCCTTCTCAATACTCTAAATAATTAATTTACCAATGCTAAGAAATATTGTGTATTTCTGAGCAAGTTAAATAAGCATACTACCCTTCCTAAAGAAGGATAAAGGCAAACTTTAGATTACCTTTGCTATCCAGCTTCCTACTCTTACTCTGTACCTTAATGGAGCTACACTGAACATTTGGATAGTCCTCAACCCCACTTCACTACCTTTGTTTATGCATTCCCCTAATTTTGATCATGTGTTCCTTCTCCCAAGCACTTATGTCCATATATAAAAACCTTGTTAATTTTCAAGATCCAATTTAAAGGATGCCTCTTTGCCTACATGACACAATGAGTACTAAGTGCTTATATATGTTATCTATTTTAATCTTTACAATTCCATCCCAATGATAGCTGTTAACAGCTGCTACCAGTAAGTACTTATACATAATACCAAGTGTTCTAGTATTTACTGAACTCTTGCAACAAGCTAGTTTGTTAGCTATCATTGGGATAGCCCTATCCTATACAGATGAGGAAGGTGAGACTATGGATATTAATTGTGGGAGTTAAGAACACCAGCTCCATGCTCTGAATTGAATATCAGTTCCACCATTTGCAGTACTGTCCTCCAATGATAAAGTGGTGTGTGTGTGTGTGTGTGTGTGTGTGTGTGTGTGTGTAACTAAAAAGAGTTCTTTCAAGAGCTGTCATAAACACTAAACGAAATCACCCACATAAAGCATTTAGCATAGCATCTGGCATACAATGAGAATTTGCTGAGTATTAGTTATTATTCATTTTAGTCTTTCCCCACAATATCTAACATAGCATTTTGCACGCTGGAGAAACAAACTAATAAATAAATAAATTTGTGTCACAGGTCAATTTAGAAAAGCAGCCTGTGCCTGTTAACTTCAGATCATTAGAAAACGGGAACCTGAATTCAAAGTGTTTACAGATTGACCTCACAAACACGTCTTTCCTCCCATCAGCTACCATAAGCAGTACGCATTCCAGGAGCAGTGAGGAGATGGCGACTGAGCTTAATCTCAGAGGGACTGGAAAAGCTCTTTACTTACAAACACCACTGGCTGTTAGGAGATGAAATTGTGATATTCAACACTAGCACAGAGACTATAATATTAGAAAACCAATACAAGAACCAGCATCTATCCCTAAAAAGGCTCCTTTAAGAAGCTTAAAACCAAACAAATTTTCATTTTATCAAAAGGATCATATAATTCTATATCTAAATATCTAAATTCAATTCCATTATTTCACTTAAAATTTATGCATAAATTTGGGCAATCTCCAAAGGCAAGCTTTTCTATGTTTGCATTCTTCCCTGGATTCAAGTGAAAAAGCTGAAATCCTATGCTATTAACTATTATGCTATATTAGGCAGCATGCTGAAAGAAAAAAAATCTTCTATGAGGCCTCTATGATATGTTAAAACTGATCTGAATATTTGCATAATTTGATCTTCATTTTAAGGACACAGTAAAATAAAAGACCAAATAAAATAGTCACAGTAAATCAACATTTCAAGTAAACCTTTCATAACATTCTCAGGCCTTGGCTCTTAAGAAAACTGTGAGAAATGTTACAGGAAAACACAGGAAAGCCACTGGCCTTGGGGAGAGCCAGGTCCCATGCCCAGGACTGCTACATCTGACCAATGGTCTCAGTCCACACTCCTAGCAGCCAGGCAAGATAGGCACCACCCCGCCTGTTTCAGACATGAGAAAACCAGTTGAGAGAGGCACTTTGAAATAGATACAAATTCTACTTTTCTTTAATATTGTGAAGTACAAGCTGTAGTTCAAAACAAAACGTGTTCCATAAACCTGTCCTCCTGTTGTCCTTGTTACTCCCTTCCCCCTAAACCTGTCCTTCTTAATAGTAAGTGGAAATAATGCTCTTGAAAAAAATATGAGCCAAAAAACTGCATCAATATGTTTTAAACAATAAATATAAAAAAATAATCTTTTTCCAAGTTCTCTAATTCATATAATGACTAGTAAAAGAATAAGAATATAAAATGCTAGAAGAATAATCCCTTATTACCATGTTTAATTAAGAAATTCAAAAAAAAAAAAGAAATTCAGCAGAACGTTTCACTGGTAGAAGCAAATAAGGTTAAGTTGGAACTATATATATTTTAAATGTTTTCACTTTCTTGAGGTACAATTTATAATTTCCCGAGTTAATTACAATTAAAATAATAAATTACAATTTTAATTGTGACAGATTTTATAATTGTACACAACCTTGTGAGCTCTAATACATCCAAGTTATAACCATCACCCTAAAATGTTTTCCTGTACTTCTTCCCTAGGAGTCGATACAACCTCCCCAACTTCCAGCACATACAACCACTGATCTACTTTCTATTACTAGTTTTGCCAATTTCAGAATTTCATACAGAAGGAATCAAACCATATTTATTCTTTTGGGTTTGGCCTCTTTTACCTGGCATAATTTTTATGATTCACTAAAATATGACATGTATCTGCCTATATTTTGTTCCTTTTTGAGTAGCATTCCATAATACAGACATGCAACATTTAGGTTGTATCCAGTTTGGTTTTATTATGAGTAATGCTACCATGAACATTCACATAAAAGTCTGTATGGACATGTTTTCATTTCTCTTTGACAAACACCCAGAAGTTAAACTGCTGAGTTAAATAGCAAATATATGTTTAACTTTATAATATTGGCAGTGCCGTCTGTTTTCCAATTTGTATTCCCACCAGCAACATACATGGTTCTAGCTGCTTCACATCCTTACCAACACTTGGTATTGTTAATTTTTTTGACATTAGCCATTCTAGTGGGCATGCAAGGCTATCTCACTGTGGGTTTAATACGTATTTCTCTGACAGCTAGTGATGATATACATCTTTTCATAAGTTTACTGGTTATCTGTGTATTTTATGACATGCCTATCTAAATCATTTGCCCATATTTTCATTGGGTTGTCTATCTTCTTATTACTGTGTTGTTGTTGATTTTTTTAACAGTTTATTTATTCACGAGAGACACACAGAGAGAGAGGGGGGCAGAGACACAGGCAGAGGGAGAAGCAGGCTCCATGCAGGGAGCCCGATGTGGGACTCGATCCCAGACTCCAGGATCACACCCTGGGCCAAAGGCAGGCGCTAAACCGCTGAGCCACCCAGGGATCCCCTGTTGATATTATTATACAAAAAATTTTTATATATTCTGAGCAAAAGTCCTTTATCAGATTTATGTTTACATATCTTCCCCAAGTCCATGACTTACTCCCCAAGGTGTTCTTTGAAAGATACAAAAGTTATGAATTTTGACAAAGTCCATTTTACCACATTTTTCTTTGGTACTTCATGGTTTTTGTGTTCTATCAGGAAATCTCAGATTTGACATCTAATCTAATACCACAAGATGGGCAGCCAGGGTGGCTCAGTGGTTTAGCTCCACCTTCAGTCCAGGGCCTGATCCTGGAGTCCCGGGATCAAGTCCCACGTGGGGCTCCCTGCGTGGAGCCTGCTTTTCCCTCTGCCTGTGTCTCTGCCTCTCTCTCTCTCTCTCTCTGTGTCTATCATGAATAAATAAATAAAATTAAAAAAAATAATAATAATACCACAAGAGAAAATGGCAATGGGTTCACTTTAATTCCCTCATTTCAGAATTCGTATCTTTATTCAACTCACCTTTCTAGAGCCACTGTTACATGATCACCCTTGGCTAGTAGCCACTCCTGCCAAAAAGTCACTTTCTAGTCAGTGTTTAACGTAACACAGGACTTAATAACTGGTAAATTAGCATTCATTTTTACAAAAGGAATAAGGATAAGGGAAGGAGACTTCAAATACAAACACAAGTCACCCTACTCTATAGCTTATGTGATATAACATCACAGAAAACCCAAGGGATAGATACTACCACTACCCCTGTTTTCACTTAATGGTTCAGAGCATGAACTGTGGAGTTAGACTTAAACACCAGCCCCATTATTTCCTGGCTAAGTGACCTGGAAGCCACCTAACCTCTCTGTGCCTTTGTTTTCCTCATCTGCAGTATAGGGGAAAAAGATAATACCTACATCAAAAGATCATTATAAATATTAATACCATAACATGTGCAAAGCACTTAGCACAGTGCCCAGCATTTGGCAGGCACTATATAAGCTCTGCCTGTGTGTATTTATTTTATATAGAGATCAAATGGATGCAATATATGAACTTACTTGTCTGAGGGCAAAAAGCTATTAGTGGCTCTCAAACTGTGATCCTTCAACCAGCGGCATCAACCTTACCTGGGAACTTGCTGTTGAAGGTCATCTAGAGGACATGACCACTGAGAGACCCATGAGCTGGACCCCAACAATCAGAGGCTCCTCATCTCCTCCCCTATCCTTGGAATTTGCATTCTACTTGCCTTCCCTGCTCCTGGAAACCTTGAGACAGTGATGTGGTCTTCAGACCATCTGGATGGTATACATGACTGAACCCAGTTAAGACCTCTACGTAAACTTTTAGAATGGGGGGGTGCAGGAAATACAGCGCAGGCAACTGTTTCAACAACAGACACAATTGGCCTTAATTTTAGTTCTGGCTTTAGAGACTATGCCAAACATAATTAGAGCCAGCTCAGTGGACACCAAAGAAACAATATTTGAATTAAATGTCCATTTTGAATTGTCTTCTAGTATATGGTAAATATTTGACTTGATGTAAGGGTTACATACTCTAATCTTGCACAATGGGAAAATAATCTTCCTAGACAAAAAGAAAGTATCACATTTCCTTTAACACTGTGAGAACAGCTAGACTGCTGGAAGTTGTATCATGGCATGGTTCCAACAGTAAGGAAGGTCATTTTTCAGTGTTATGGTCAACATGGAAAATGGAATGATGCATCATGAGACTGTTGTTCATTGTAAGATTTTCTTACACAGTCTAGCTGAAAGGAAGATGGAACACTGCTTGCAAAGATGGAAGGAGTTTTGGTGTGGGATAAAATTTTGGGAATTCCAGACAGATTAGGCAGTTGTTCATGACACAAACCAGCTGTCCATTTTTTAATGCTTCCATGATACTCGTAAAATTTTGATCAATTTTAAAGCTCTTTCCTAAAGCAAAGACAATTTTAGGCCAGCATTAGAGAAAATGACATTCACTAATTAGTGTTATGTTAACCTTTTCATTGATCCTTTTTCCTATAAATATATAGAGAAAACAATATCGTAAGGAGTAAAGAAAGTCCTTAAGCTATACAAAAATCTTTTCTAAAACGATCTAAAAAGAAAATGCCTTTGCCAAAAAGTAACATTTTAACACTTCCCGAAAGAATTATCAGATACATTTCAAAACTAAAACAACATACTGACATTTTTAGGTCGATTTAAAATCATAAACATGAACATGTCAATAAAGAGCAGCTCTAAAACCATCAATAAGCCAACCTCTCTGCCTTTCTGAGTAAGTTTCCTCCAGGTATATATTGGGAAATTAATAAGCTCATTTTCAGGAAAAAGTATAGAAAACTGTAAAGTTCTTGCAGAGGTCAGTGAAAAGTGGGGGAAGAATAAAGGATGTCTTGAGGTCCCACAGAACCCAAAGAATAAAGAATGTTTTAAGGTCCCACAGAATCCAAGGTCCTATGCTTAAGGTGGAATTCAAAACACTTAAGCCTAGTGCCTCCAAAGCACTGACTCACCAACAGTGTAACCCAGCCCAGCTGATGTGAACATCCAGGATGGCAGGGCTTTATTTTCTTTAGGATATCAAATTAAGCCCTTATATTTTCACCTACAGAGCTGTGAGAAGTCTTGTTTGGTGGGTTTACAATACAACAATCCCCAGAAAAGAGAGACAGACAGAAGTAAGAACAACTGGAATGGGCAAGATTCACCAAACACATTGCAAGAGAAAGAGAACACGAAGATCTGAACAAGAGAGGATGTTAGAACACAAAAGCTGTTGTTTTTATTTTAACTATATGCTGTGGAGGCAAAGATGCCATCCTCAAAACCTACTCCTATCTCAACACACCCCATGATATATTTTAATCAATAAAGGTTTGTTGAATTGGATACATTCAGACAATTACTCTGTATCATAATCTTTCACAAGGATCCTGTTACTTAACAATCAGTCACTGGAGTGTCCTAATGAAGTCTTTGGGGAAAAAAAGTAATATAATCAATTCCACTGGTTTTCTAACTTCAAATATAAACCCTAAGTAGTAAAAAAATTTCAGCATGCAAGCCTCTGATATTTTCATTAATAAGCTATATGCATCCTACTACATGAGTTCAAATATAAAGTTCATAAGTTTAAGTTTAATAAATATACAGAAATACTAATTTCTAATATTTTTTCATACATCTCCATACACCATCTTACACACCTAGTGTGGAACCACCTATTCTATTCCATAACCAATATTTAGTGAATTAGAATGGGTTTGTGTTATATTCAAAAATATAGCTAGTATAATTTCTTTGACAAAATCAGAAGACCCTTTAGTCATTTTTAGAAGCACTAAAAATCAGTATCGGGTCATCTATTTTAATGCGTATCTACTATAACCCTCTCATTTTACTGATAAGCAAACAAGGGCCAAGGCATATATTCAATGGCCTCCCAGGCTTTCCCAGTGTCCCACAAACCATACATGGCAAAACCAGGAATATGCTATGGCCAAGGTTCCCAGGGGCCTTGAATGCACAGACTCTTGGTTCTCTTCACTTCTCCATATAAGCACAGCCTCTTACTAGTCATCATCACTGCCCTGAAATCGAAGAGGGTACTCATCAACAGAATTCAGGAATGGCATTCTACAGAAATCCACTATCAGCAGTTTTCATGAAATTGATGAAACTGCAATCCAACCTTGGAATACAAACCGTTTACCCCATTTTTTTTTAATTCAATGAGCTAACATATAGTACATTATTAGTTTCAGATATAGAGTTCAGTAATTCATTAGTTTCATATAACACCCAGTGCTCATCATATCACGGACCCTCCTTTATGTCCATCACCCAGTTACCCCATCCCCTAACCCACCTCCCCTCCAGCAACCCTCAGCTTGCTTCCTATAGTTAACAGTCTCTCATGCTTGTCTCCGGCTCTAATGACTTCCCATTCTGTTTTCCCTCCCTTTCCCTATGATCCTCTGTACTGTTTCTTATATTCCACATATGAGTGAAACCATATAAATAATTGTCTTTCTCTGACTGACTTATTTCGCTCAGCAAAATACCCTCCAGTTCCATCTATGTCAATGTAAATGATAAGTATTCATCCTTTCTGACGGCTGAGTAATCCAGAGTGGCTGCACCAGCTTGCATTCCCACCAACAGTGTACGAGAGTTCCCCTTTCTCTGCATCCTTGCCAACACTGGTTGTTTCCTGACTTGTTAATTTTAGCCATTCTGACTGGTGTGAGGTGGTATCTCCCTGTGGTTTGGTTTGTATTTCCCTGATGCCAAGTGAGATGGAGCATTTTTTGTGTGTGTCTGCTGGCCTTTTGTATGTCTTCTTTGGAGAAATATCTTTTCTTGTCCTCTGCCTATTTCTTGACTGGATTATATGTGTTTTGGGGGGGTGTGGTGTTTAAGAAGTTCTTCCTAGATTTTTGATACTAGCCCTTTATCTGATAAGACATTTGCAAATATCTGCTCCCATTCCTTGAGTTTCCTTCTAGTTCTGTTGACTGTTTCTTTGCTGTGCAGAAGCTTTTGATTTTGATGAAGTCCCAATAGTTCATTTTGGAGATGTGTCTAGAAGGAGTTGCTGTGGCTGAGGTCAAAGAGATTGCTGCCTGTGTTCTCCTCAAGGATTTTGATGGATGTCTGTCTCACATTTACCTCTTTCATCAATTTTGAGTTTATCTTTCGGTGTGTTGTGAGGAAATGGTCTGGTTTCATTCTTCTGCATTGTGGCTGTCCAATTCTCCCAACACCATTTTGTGAAGAGATTGTCTTTTTTCCATTGGATATTATTTCCTGCTTTGTTGAAGATTAGTTGACCATGGAGTTGAGGGTCCATTTCTGGGTTCTCTATTTTGTTCCACTGACCTATGGATCTATTTTTGTGACAGTCCCATACTATTTTGATGAGTACCACTTTGTAATATAGCTTAAAATCAGGCACTGTGATACCATCAGCTTTGGTTTTCTTTTTCAACATTCCTTTAGTTATTTGGGGTCATTTCTGGTTCTGTACAAATTTTAGGATTATTTGTTCCAGCTCTGTGGAAAGAGAAGATGGTTATTTCAATAGGGATTGCACTAAATGTTTACATTACTCTAGGTAGCATAGACATTTTAACAATATTTGTTCTTCCAATCCATGAATGTGGAACATTTTTCCATTTCTTTGTGTCTTTCTCAATTTCTTTCATGGGTGTTCTATGGTTTTCTGAGTACAGATCGTTTGCCACATTGGTTAGGTTTATTCCTGAGTATCTTATGGTTTTGGGTACAATTGTAAAAGGTATCAACTCCTTAATTTCTTTCTTCTTTCTCATTTTTAGTGTATAGAAACACAACTGATTTCTGTGCATTGATTTTATATCCTGCCATTTTGTCAAATTCCTGTATGAGTCCTAGCAATTTTGGAGTGGAGTCTTTTGGGTTTTCTGCATAGAGTATCAGGTCATCTGCAAAGAGTGAGAATTTGACTACTTCTTTGCTAATCTGGATGCTTTATGTTTCTTTTTGTTGTCTGACTGCTGAGGCTACGATTTCTAGTACTCCACGGACAATAGTGGAAGACTGGACATCCCTGTTGTGTTCCTGACCTTAGAAGAAAGGCTCTCAATTTTTCCCCAATGAGAATGATATGTACTGTGGGCTTTTTATAGATGACTTTTATGATATTGAGGTGTATTCTCTCTATCCCTAAACTGTGAGCCCTGTGCCAAAAAAAGGATGCCTTACTTTGTCAAATGCTTTTTCTGCATCTATTGAGAGGATCATATGGTTCTTGTCCTTTCTTTCAATAATGTACTATATTACAATGATTGATTTTTCAGATGTTGAATCACCCTTGTAGCTCAGGAATAAATCCCACTTGGTCATGGTGAATAATTCTCTTAATGTAGCCAATGGATCCTATTGACTACTAATCCTGATGAGAATTTTGGCATCCATGTTCATCAGGGAGACGGGTCTCTAATTCTCCTTTTGATGGGGTCTTTGGTTTGGGGAATCAATGTAACGCTGGCCTCACAGAATGAGTTTGGAAGTTTTCCTTCCATTTCTATTTTTTGAAACAGCTTCAGAAGAATAGGTATTAGCTCTTCTTTAAATGTTTGGTAGAATTCCCCTGGAAAGACATACAAGTACTAGACTCTTGTTTCTTGGGAGATTTTTGATTACTACTTAAATTTCATGTTGGTTATGCATCTGTCCAGGTTTTCTATTTCTTCCTCTTACAATTTTAGTAGTTTGTAAGTTTCTAGGAATGCATTCATTTCTTCCAGATTGCCTAATTTGTTGGCATATAGTTGCTCATAATATGTTCTTAAAATGGTTCGTATTTCCTTGATGTCGGTCATGATCTTGTGATCTCTCCTCTTTGATTCATGATTTTATTAATTCAAGTCCTTTCTCTTTTCTTTTTAATAAGTCTGGATTGGAGCTTATTGATCTTATTAATTCTTTCAAAGAACCAACTTCTAGTTTTGTTGATCTGTTCTACTGTTTTGTTTCTATTTCATCAATTTCTCTCTTATCTTTATTAATTTTCTTGTCATACTTGATTTAGGCTTTACTTGCTATTTTTTCTCCAGCTCCTTTAGGTGTTAAGGTTAGTTTGTGTATTTGAGACTTTTCTAGTTCTTGAGAAAGACTTGTATTGTTATATACTTCCCACTTAGGATCAACTTTGCCAGTTTACCTAAAATCTAAGCTCAACCTAACATTCAGAGCCTTCCTACAGCAATTCAATCAAACTACAGAATAGGTTTTGAACAAATCTAGGAGAGAAAGTAGGGAGATGGAAGCAGTAAAACTATTTTTAAAGAAAAGGTATTGAGAGGGCGTTCCTGAGTGGTTCAGTTGATAACTGTCTGTCTTCAACTCAGGTCATGATCCCAGGGTCCTGGGATGGAGTCCCACCTTGTGCTCACTGCTCAGCAGGGAGTCTGCTTCTCCTTCTGCCCCTCCCCCTGCTCATGCTCTCTCACTAATACTTAAATGTTTTTTTTTAAAAGATTCTAAAAATAGATTACAGAAGCACAGAGATCTAAAATATTGAAAGTAAAGCATTATCTTAATTAAATTGATTATCTATTTTGAAAAGTCTCCTACCCAGAATCTAACTATGAGAGCTAAAAGAGGTCTCAAATTATAGGTCTAAAATATTAATTTTCAGTACAAAATTATCATTTTAAACATGATAAAACTGGTCAACTAATATTTGATAAAGGAGGAAAGACTATCCATTGGAAGAAAGACAGTCTCTTCAATAAATGGTGCTGGGAAAATTGGACATCCACATGCAGAAGAATGAAACTAGACCACTCTCTTTCACCATACACAAAGATAAACTCAAAATGGATGAAAGATCTAAATGTGAGACAAGATTCCATCAAACTCCTAGAGGAGAACACAGGCAACACCCTTTTTGAACTCGGCCATAGTAATTTCTTGCAAGATACATCCACGAAGGCAAAAGAAACAAAAGCAAAAATGAACTACTGGGACTTCATCAAGATAAGAAGCTTTTGCACAGCAAAGGATACAGTCAACAAAACTCAAAGACAACCTACAGAATGGGAGAAGATATTTGCAAATGACATATCAGATAAAGGGCTAGTTTCCAAGATCTATAAAGAACTTATTAAACTCAACAGCAAAGAAACAAACAATCCAATCATGAAATGGGCAAAAGACATGAACAGAAATCTCACAGAGGAAGACATAGACATGGCCAACATGCATATGAGAAAATGCTCTGCATCACTTGCCATCAGGGAAATAGAAATCAAAACCACAATGAGATACCACCTCACACCAGTGAGAATGGGGAAAATTAACAAGGCAGGAAACAACAAATGTTGGAGAGGATGCGGAGAAAAGGGAACCCTCTTACACTGTTTGTGGGAATGTGAACTGGTGCAGCCACTCTGGAAAACTGTGTGGAGGTTCCTCAAACAGTTAAAAATATACCTGCCCTACGACCCAGCAATTGCACTGCTGGGGATTTACCCCAAAGATACAGATGCAATGAAATGCCGGGACACCTGCACCCCGATGTTTCTAGCAGCAATGGCCACGATAGCCAAACTGTGGAAGGAGCCTCAGTGTCCATCGAAAGATGAATGGATAAAGAAGATGTGGTTTATGTATACAATGGAATATTACTCAGCCATTAGAAATGACAAATACCCACCATTTGCTTCGACGTGGATGGAACTGGAGGGTATCATGCTGAGTGAAATAAATCAATCAGAGAAGGACAAACATTATATGGTCTCATTCATTTGGAGAATATAAATAATAGTGAAAGGGAATAGAAGGGAAGAGAGAAGAAATGTGTGGGAAATATCAGAAAGGGAGACAGAACGTAAAGACTGCTAACTCTGGGAAACGAACTAGGGGTGGTGGAAGGGGAGAAGGGCGGGGGGTGGGAGTGAATGGGTGACGGGCACTGGGGGTTATTCTGTATGTTAGTAAATTGAACACCAATAAAAAATAAATAAAAAAAAATAAACATGATAAAACTGAGACCCAGAGGACTAGAAAAATAATTCATGTTCGGAACATCATAAACATGACTGTATGAGGGAGTTATTGCGAATTCTGGGGGGATAAAGGTGGACAGTCCACCGTGCTCTCTGAAAAATGAATTACTAATTTTTTTTAATTTGGTAAAAACAAAATGTACTGCCAAAAAAGAATTACTTAGAAGAAATGTGTGAAAAGTCTGCTATGTGTACATCATTAGCTATTTAGTTTGTACATTTCACCTTTTCAGGATTTTTTTTATTTACAGAAGAGTTTCCAAAAATAAGGTTAAAGAGCAGTTCAATTCTTCCTCTCATCCATCCACTACTCTACAGAATCACCATCTCTATGCCATAATTCAAATCAAAACTAGACCACCAAGCAATCAGGACATGTATAGATTCTGGATACTTTTAAATGCTACCAAGGAACACAAATTAAATCAATTGCTCATACCTCTATTTTCCATCATTCTGATGGGATTTACATGATGAATACCCAAGTTCTTAAACAATTAGAGAGTCCTAACTCTCTACAGTCATTATGGGGAAAAGGGACCATGACTAAGGAACTCATCACTGGTCCAGCCCTGTCCTGACCATAAAGAACAGGCAGAAACTGGGCCACAGAATCGAGCTCCATATCCAATCTCCCAAACAGGTTAGGATGCTCTTCAGGCTATATCATCATTATACAGTTAATAAAGGAAATTTCTGGTTTCCAGATTAAGTGCTAATTAGCAGCAATTTCTTATATTGGTACATCTTTGGCCTGTTTACTTTTTAGTTCTAGTAATGTTATGTAACCACCACCAAGCTTTTAAAACAACAACAAAAATCAAGGAGCCAGAACATGTTCTTTTTGCTTTTTTTTTTTCACCCACTCATCACATACTAACCCCCCCAGTCAGTCCATCTGAAGGCCCTCCTAACACTGCAACCCTGCGCATGAACTCTCCTACAAGCTTCTTACGAAGAGAGTGGTCAAAAACACCTGACCTGTACATACACAACCACAGCAATATCCAATAATATCCAATATGTACTCAATAATATTCTAATATATTGTTTTTGGAAGATTTTTAAGGAATGAGAGGTAGTATGTTAGAAATTTATTAATCAAAAAATTACTTCCATCACCTAGTGATAACACCATGCTTTCATTTAATAAATATTTCAGAGCCTTCCAGAAAGCTATTTGATAGCTTTCTAATTAACTACTACATACTCACCCATTCATGTAAAGATTCATTTGCTCAAAAAGATTCATTGAACTCCAGTTATATGCTAGATCCTGAGAAGATGACTATAGGAATAGTCCCAATTCCCAGAGACTGTGATTCTGAGGCTGATATAGATTTGACAGCCACCTGGGAAGCTTGCTAAAAATGAACATTTTTATGTCTTACCCCAAGAGACTTGACTCCAGTAAGAATGGGATGTGAACCAGAAATCCACACTTTCATTAAGCCTCCATGTGATTCTACTGCAAAGAGGCTAGGAACTAGACTTTATTTTTTTTAATTTTTATTTATTTATGATAGTCACAGGGAGAGAGAGAGAGAGAGAGAGAGAGGCAGAGACACAGGCAGAGGGAGAAGCAGGCTCCATGCACCAGGAGCCCGATGTGGGATTCGATCCTGGGTCTCCAGGATCGCGCCCTGGGCCAAAGGCAGGCGCCAAACCGCTGTGCCACCCAGGGATCCCTAGGAACTAGACTTTAGACACTGGTTGAAGAGAAGTCAGAATACACAGAAAGAAATATTCGAGGAAGCATCTGAAAGTCCCAATCAGTGTCAATGAACAGGACTACAGGGCTTTGTTGAAATGAGAAACTTGGTCAAAAATAAATGTAGAAGATGGGCCTTCACAGTGGATAGTCACAAAAGTGAAACCTGAATAAATGAGAAAGAAATAGGTTTAAGGCATTAAAAAAAGAAGAAGGAGGAGAGGAGGAGGAGGAAGAGGAGGAGAGAAAGAAAGGAAGAGAAGGGAAGGGAAAGGATGGAAAAGAAAAGAAGAATGGGTTTAAGTCAACCTAAAAATGCTCTTTGAATATTTAACAAAGAAATCCACTTAATATGATGAGGATGTTGTGCCAGAGTGTCAAAAATCAATATCTGGGTTCTTAAATCTCATTTCCCCAAAACTATTCTTCAGAACTACCTAGGCTGCATGATTCTAAAGGATACAATATCACAATTTAAAGAGGCTTTAAAAACATTGCACTTCACATCTATCATGAAGCTAAAATAATAATTTATGGAAATTAAAATATTTAGGATTTTAGAGACCATTCAACCCCTTTATTTAAATAACTACACAGAATGGCCTTGTGACTAGGTCCACATCACACATCTCATGAAAGGCAGGACTGTCTAGAACCCAGGTCTCCCCGCTCTAAGCTATCCCAACACCACGTGATCCTCATATTCTCAAGTCAGCATCCTAATTTGTCAGCAAATCTTCTGCAAAGGCCTTATCCTGAACTTTGATTCCATTTCATACAGTTTACACAAAAGGCAACAAGGTAAAGGGTGGGGGGGGGGACAATTTAATTTTCTAGAAATTAATTAAAACATGGATTTTTATAAACAGCTGGTATTACTTATCACTGTATGCTGTGCTAGAGTGAACGTTACTTCTAAAAATAATAAAGCTTCTCTGATGGAATTGGATCTGAGATTGATTCCTAGCTGGCAACCTATACGAAGCCTTGTTTCACACAGAAGATCTATAAAAGGGTAGCTGGCAGGATTTCATCCATTAATAGTTAGTGCCCAATATGCAATTCTCTCTTTAGCTAGATAAAACCTACCTTGAACTTTTTGCTGAAAATTAAAGCTACCCATTCAAAAATGTACAAACACCTGCAAACAAGCTGCTGACACTTCTGGCTTCAAATACTATTTTGTTATTCTACTTTTTTCACCTTGAGAGCTTCCAATGAGAGTAAAAAGGTCTGAATTCAAGAAGGCATCCTTCATATCACTAGGCGGGACCCAGACTTACACTTACACTTACTTACACATATAGATTAACACACATACACACACCCTAAAATAAAGTTATCTGGCCAGCTCCAGCACTAGAGAGATGTATTTTTAAACTTGGCACTGTGTTTGAGAAAGAGATTAATGTTCCTACTTTACTTCCAGCCAATCAGAAGGTTCTATTTGGGTTGGGAGCTTGTAGGGAGGTGAGAGAGCAGGGGGAAGAGTCACGTACCTCTTGAATGCCCATGTGCCAGGAACAACACTAAGTGCTTGATCTATTCTGGCACATTTGAACTTCAACAACCCATGATCCTGAATGATGTCATCATGTTCAAAAGAGGAAACTGAGACTCAGGGGAGCTTAAGTAACCTTCCCAGGGTCTCACAGTCACATCTCTGATACTCAGTGACTTGTGCTGTGCACTGCAAAGATACCTCCTCAGAGGGGCACCAGTCCTGCCACCCAAGAGGGCTCAGAGCTCTCATATGTCTTGGGCACTCATCTTCACAACCAGCCAGTGGGATGGCTGGAAAAAAGAAATGTGAGTGTGAAGAGGTTAAAATATAGCAGAGGAGAGGTTAAAGCCAACCCTTTCCAGACAATCGTTTAAACAACACCCACGGTTCACACTCTAAATGCTGGTGTCTTTTCAGCCAAGGTCACTGGGAACCTCTATGTCAGATTTACCTAGGTTTTATCCTCTGTTTACACAGTTGTCACAGAAGGATGAAGGGGCACAGTAGGATAATAAATACCTTTACCTTCTCAGAATGCCATCGACACACAGCCACAGCAATTTATTATTTTAATTGATAATATTCATAGTATTACATACAAATTACACTCCCAGAATTAAAACTCCTGAGCCTCCAGGTTTATATTTTTCATATCAATGTGAATACATTAAAATCACCTTATAATTATGATTACTTTAATTATTATTTCTAATTTTAAAAGCCAGATAACAGATGGAGTCTGCTTGCTAACATTTCATTTCCGTTACTTTTCTTTCTCCAGCTGAGCTACGGTAGGTGAGAAGGCCATAGTTTCCAGCCTTCGCTTTAATTTTTTTTTATTTTTTTTTATTTTTATTTATTTATGAGAGAGAGAGAGAGGCAGAGACATAGGCAGAGGGAGAAGCAGGCTCCATGCACCGGGAGCCTGACGTGGGATTCGATCCCGGGTCTCCAGGATCACGCCCTGGGCCAAAGGCAGGCGCTAAACCGCTGCGCCACCCAGGGATCCCCAGCCTTCGCTTTTAGAAGAGCTATTAGCCAGGCTAGGAATGATGAATCCAGCAAAGTAGCTAGGGATGAAGCACCTTCTGAAAGCTCTGTCCCTATACACCAAAGAGCAAGCCAGGATCTCTGCCTGTCGAAGATGAGCTGAAGGCAACCCCTGGTATATCCATGCCTTGGGATATCCTATGACACCACAGCATGAACAAGACGGAGCAGAACTGGAGGATGTCCTGGTAGATGCTAAGAAAAATGACAGCTAATGTTCTGTTCCTTGATAGTACTGAAGAGAACAGCAGCCTTGGAATCTGGCGGAGCTTACCAGTAGTCACACTTCCTCTATTTAATAGCTTGAACACTGTATTTCATGTTTAGCACTTACCTTACAGAATAGTTGTGAGAATCAAATGAGGAGGGGCAGTCACACAGCATGTGCCTGACACAGAGTCAAGGAGAATGAAAATCATCATAGCGCAGAGCCCTACTCAGGGAACCAGGCAAAAAGCAGGGGAGGACAGAGGGCAGGACCCAAAAGGCTGCAGTAAAGAGAAGCCATTTTTAAGGCCTCCTCTTACCTGGATTCTCTCACAATTTTAAGGATTTATAAACCTATGAGGGACACAGCCAGCCAAGCGAGTCTTCTGAGGGAAAGTGGGAAAGACATATTAGAGGATGTGCTTTGGAGAAGGGCTGTCAAATACCAATGAGAATCTGTAGAAAGCTATGGAAGCTTCTCAGAAAACATTCATGTACACAGTATTTTGCATTTCATTTCAGGGGGATCCACAGACACCCTAAGAACTCTTGACTTAATGGCCTTCAATTTATTGATGAAGGTTTGCTGGCATATGGCTTGAAGTAACTACACTTGGTTACCACCATTTTATTGTTACAAACAACAATGACAACAACAAAAATATTACCCCTGCCATTTGAAAAATCCAAGCACATGAAGCCTCTAATAAAATAACAAAAACAAAACTGGAGCAGGAAACATAAGAGATGTAGCCCAACCATGGCTTTTGTGAAGATACCTCAGGCCCAGTGGTTTCTAGAAGAAGCAGCTGTATATTATTCTTTAACCTCAAACCAGCTCAACTGCCCCTCACAAAGGTCCCCCTCAACATCACTGCTGGTGGTGCTTTCAAATCTGGCCTCACTTGAGAGGAAATGTGGAAATACTCATAGGAGGTGAGATTCTCCTGACATATGGAGGCAATAAAAGGAACAGGTGCCAGGTAGAGGTCAGAACCCATCCCAGACCTGCACAGGCATACAAATATGGACTCCCACAGGCTCCATCTGCTGTGTGCTATAGCCAGAGGCTCATTCTGTGAACCAAAACCGGAAAAACAAGAGGATACCTCTACTACTCCAGCAAGAGAGCCATCAGAGCAGATAATGGAGGTCAGGTGATAAAGTCCAAAATAAAGACAAGGAGAGAAGAACAGCTTTTCTTCTCTGCTTCATCAACCAGAAAGCAGTGATACTGATTCGTACAGTTTTCCCTAATTGCCTTTATGTAACCCTGGGGTTTGGACATACTCCTAGGTTTGGCTTTCCAGGAGGTTATACAGTGACCTCAGCTTCTTTTCACACTGAAAATTATATCCTTGACCCACGAACCTCCATACAGGAAACTGATTAAGAAGCAAGAAATCTACCCTACCTCTTATCACCACCAAGTTCCATACCTAGACCACTTCTAGAGGACTTGCTTACCTTCCTCAGTCTTTGATTTTCCAAGATGAAGAGTGGGAATCGAGAGACAAACACTGGGTTGGAGTCCTGGTTCTGTCACTTGATTACCTATCTTGCCTTTGGAAAGCTGCTGTCTTTGCCTAGATTTTTCACCTGTGAAATAGGATTAATCTCTCCCCAGTAACCACACAAGCCTACTGGGCAGAATATCTTGTGACAGGGCAAGTAGGAAAACTTTTTAAATAGTTCCAAACAGTAAGAAAATGTCAGAAACCATTAGGTGAATGGGATGGAAGACAGCAAAGAAAGCTCGTGGAAAAAAAAAAAGGAATTCACAGCCCTGCAATTGTGATTCTGTTCATCCCACATAGCAATATTCAAGGTGGGGCTCCCAAATCAGGATGCGGCCAACAACAGACATGGACTGGAGCACCCGGGTGGCTCAGTTGGTTGAGCTTCTGCCTTTGGCTCAGGTCATAATCCCAGGGTCCTGGGATTGAGCCCTGATTCTGGCTCCCTGCTCAGCAGGGCATATGCTTCTCCCTCTGCCCCTCCTTCCACTTATATTCTCTCATGCAAACATGCTCACTTGCTCGCTCGCTTGCTCTCTCTCAAATAAATAAAATCTTTAAAAAAAAAAAAAAAACTGACCTGGACTGAATGGCATCTGCAGGCTGCTTCCGTGGGGAAGCTACAAAATCTTCCTCCCTCCTCATCTCTTCCACCTCCCACTGACCCTCAATAATCTAATATTAAGGGAAAACCTACCAAGCTTGGTGAGACAAAAAAAAAATCTAAATATGCAGAGATGAGAGAGGACCAGAATATGCATGTTCATTAAACACAGGCCAGAGGGCACCTGGATGGCTCAGTCAGTTAAGCATCTGCCTTAGGCTCAGGTCATGATCTCAGGGTCCTGGGATCAAGTCCCATATCAGGCTCCCTGCTGAGCAGAGGGTCTGCTGCTTCCTCTGCCCCTCCCTCCACACACACACACACACACACACACACACACCCCTGCATGAACCCACATACTCTTTTTCTCTCTCACAAAAATAAACAAACAAAATCCTTAAAAACAAAATAAATGCAGGCCAAATTCCTCCCCAAAAATATGGCCAGAGGAAAAAACATCACCATCTGTCAGGCTAACTCTAGCCAAAGATTACAAATAAATACAAGAACAATCTTCATCTCGAACACACTCTGAATACATATTCTTCATTTAACAACTGCACACCAAAACTGCCCTTCCTCATTACCCAGCATTTCTACTTGATCTGAAATTCATCAAACAAGAAATTGGCAGTTTTCAAAGTCTGGGCCCAGTACTTCATACAGCAGAAAGGATCACTGAAAATATGAACCTGGAAGTGCTATAACCTTTCTTCACCAAAAGGAACTGAACTCCTTGAAGAAATGACTGATTCTATGCTGGAGAAGAGTAGATATGAGATGAGCCTAGAATAGCTCATTATGACAGAAAGTAATAAAATCATGGGGAAATACAACATGGACATGAGCCAGCTTGCAGGGGCTCCCACTAGCCAACTCTGTGACAACTGGAGTGACAAAATAATTGAGTTCAGCAGTGACTTATAATCCATTGGAAAACAGGAATTCAGGGATGCCTGGGTGGCTCAGCGGTTGAGCATCTGCCTTCAGCCCGGGGCATGATCCTAGAGTCCCGGGATCAAGTCCCACATTGGGCTCCCTGCATGGAGCCTGCTTCTCTCTCTGCCTATGTCTCTGTATCTCTCTCTGTGTGTGTCTCTCATGAAATAATAAATAAATAAATAAATAAATAAATAAATAAATAAATAAATAAAATCTTTTAAAAAAGGAAAACAGGAATTCATAGCAATTCCATAACAAAAACATAGAGGAATGAAGGGAGGGTTCTTGCTTACAGTAGAATGCCAAAGGCTGACTGGTAAACAGAGAAAGAATACTGAGTCCAAACTTGACTAGACACCCATCAGTAAACACTGGATCTGAAAGTTATCAATGGATGTTAAATATTGCATCACTTTTGATGAGAAGCAGAATATTTGCACGATCTTACAGTGTGTTTTCACAGACTGCTTACTAGGTGTAAGAAATTAAGAAGAAAATGGTAATTATACAGTCAAGAAACAAGACAATATCCTGACAGCAAAGTTATCACCATCAATGGAAGTTATTTGCCTCCAGGTGTGATATCCTTGTAAGGATGTTGTGTCCAACTGAGATCATATGTCCAGAACTGGATCATGAGGAAACATCAACCATAAACTTAGGATCATTACATTTTTTTAAGGGGAGGGATATTCTTAAAAACTGTCAATGTCAGGCAACTGGGTGGCTCAGTGGTTGAGCAACTCCCTTTGGCTCAGGTAGTGATGATTCTGGGATCAACTCCCACATCAGGCTCCCCGCAGCGAGCCTGCTCCCTCTATCTATGTCTCTGCCTCTGTCTCTCATGAATAAATAAAATCTTAAAAAACACCTGTCAATGTTATAAAAAGATAAAACAGGGCTATGGAAGTGTTTCAGATTAAAGAAAGCCAACGGGTGAAATAAAAGAAAATATCTGAACCTAGACTATACGCCTACATTGGAGGGAAAAATATTATAAAAGACATCATTGAGTTAACTGGCCAAATTAGAATATAAATATTAGAGACGATTTTTTAAAATTGTATCAATGTTAAATTTACTTAGTTGATAATTGCACTGTGGTTATCTAAGAAACCACCCCAATTCTTAGGAAATGAATCCTCAAAATGGTTCAGAAAAACTGTGTGTGTGTGTGTGTACAGGAAATGATAAAGCAAATAGGATTAAATTTTAACAGCAGGTGAATCTGGGTAAAAGGTACACAGGTATTCTTTGTACCTTTTTTTTCTGTAAGTTTGAAAGTATTTCCCCAAAAAAGTAAAAGCAAAATATATTGTGTTCCCACTACCTGATTCCATTCCATTCCTAGTTTCTAGAACATCATTACCTTCTTGATTTCCAACTTCCTCTCTCATTTTTATGAATAGGCAACTTTTAAATTAATCCCCTAAAATTAGTAGGTCTCTTGTTCTTAGTCTATACATTAGCTTATATAAAACCTCATTCACATCAAGGTTTGAACTACATGTAGACACACCACCACCTAAGTCCCTATTTCCAACCACTCTACCTATTGGACTGCTACATAGGAATAGGAATAGGAATTCAAACATTAGCAAATTCAAACACTACTCAACACTGACATGACATAGTTTCTAGATCTGGGCAAAATTCTGACATAGCTTGGGGCCTGATAAAAGCAACACCACAGGCACCAACCTCTTATTCCTCACTCTTACTTACCAGTAAGGGGCCCACTTAGATAGAATGGAAAAAAAAAGAACAGAAGAATAGAATGAATGATTTCATGCTTCCAAACAACAGCAACCTAAAGAAAAATGGTTATCCAAAACCTCAAGAGAAAGGAAAGAACTGGGAAAAATGACAAGTACAGTCCTCACTCAAAAACTATAGCAAAAGAGCCAAATGATACCTCACATATTGCTAACAGAACAAATACTTTTGATTACGATCTGTAAGGAATGCTTCTGAGAAATACATACTTCATTAATATAAATATGCTACAAAGGAAAATGAAGAAACAAAACAAAACAAAACCCTCCAGCAACAGATGTCACAACTTTCAGTCTGTTCTCAATGTTCTAAGCACATACCCTGACAAATGGGGGACCCACACACCCACACGTCAGGCTTGGGATCCATTATTCTTTGCCTACCATGGCTGTCTCTTACCTTTCTCATTTTGAAAATCAGGACACTGCGGGTACCTACTTTCTCAGGGAACAATACAGGCCCACGAGTAGTATTCAACCCAAATTAACATTCTTTCCTATTTCTTAGTTGGTATCACTTTTTTTCTTCTTTATAGTAGAGGGATTTTTTAAGTTGATGATACCTTTGATGGAACCCAAACATCCCACAGTTAGAATCTAAATCTGGAAACAGGAGACTTTTTTAACTCATTAAGTGGCTTGGGCACCCAATTCCAAAAGTCCCTATTTTTACAGAAACATTTTTAATCAAAGTACTTTTTTGAGAGATCCTCTCCATCCTAAGCTACTGAAATTACTACCCAGCCCCTGGCAAATCTCTGACAAAGAAATGAAAGCTATCCTCCCATTTGGACATTGCAGATGGCTTATTTGCATATTATAATTCTCTTGGTTGATGATGGTTTGGTAGGATACGGGAAGAACCAGATGGGTGGACAAACTTTTTTTTAATGTGTCACTCTGGCAAGTAACCAGGCTAATAAGTAATCCCTAAGCAATAACCTTTCATAACAACTCATAATGTAAATTCATTAAAAGGTCACAAGGAAAAGGTCAGTTTATGAATCCAGAAAGTTCCAAAATGACAAATAGCTTGATCCTAGTTTTCCCAAAACTTCATTTGGGAAAATCAGAAAACACCAGATACCATGATTTTGGAGGCAGGAATTAGTAACTTTGAGAAAATGACACAAAATTGGGACACTGGCTGTAGAAAAACGAGGAAAAATTATAGAAATTAAAGGTTGAAGAGTAAAAATTTTACTGGGGAAAAAGTGGAAAAAAAAGTCGAAAGCTGACACAATTACTGGCATAATTCTAGTCAAAAAGTCATTCTAATTTTGCCAAAAATAATCAGATAACTGTTTGTCCAGAGTTGTATACATAATGGCTTTAATTCTCTACCACTTATCACACAGAGAAGGCAAAATGCATATTGAAGAAGTCTTCTTTTCACAATTCCAGGTATCTCTGCTGTCATCAGCCAAAGTCTCACAGACTGAATCTTGAATGACTTTAACTATCCTGGCATCAATACTTCAGACAGACTGAAAGAACAATGATCATGATCTCCACGTTCTTCTCTGATTCATTTTGTAAAAATTCATGGCAATATTATGTGCAAATTAGGTACTGATCAAAGTGAAATGAAGATACAGTATAAAAAGCTATCATATGATTGTAATTACATAATACATTATAAAAAGTAGGGAGTGAATGATAGTCACAAAGATCATCAAAAATAACATTCAACCCACTGGCTGAGTAAGAGGTAAGTCTTGCACATAGTTGGTGAACATAAATTAGCACAAGAAATTTTGCAATAGGTACAAACATCGAATAATTCTAGTTCTTATCTACCTCCACAGAAATAATTCCAGATGCTGGAAGTGTTTTACGCACAAAAGCATTCATTGTAAAATTATCTATAATGAAGAAAATTGGCAATAATCTACCCATTCACATATTGTTGTTTATGGAAATAGTACAACCACACTATAAAGTTCCCTATAGGCATTTAAACAAGTTTTTAAAAGGGCAGTAAGATGACACAAATTTTTACATGTTAGATACATGAAACCACAGCCAAATGAAACTTTGTCACTATCTTTAAAAGCTTTAAAGCCTTTTCATAAGCTATACACTGTAAATATTTAAAGGAAATAATTTTCTGATAAACTACCAGGGCAAATCTGGTAAGCTTCCAAGCTAGTAACTCCTAACTATTTCAGATATAATGGCCTTCTTGGCATCTCCAATTTCAGACCTCTCCTATCTAACCAATCCAAAACTAAAATCAATTCTACCTCCTTCAAAAACATGCTCCTCTCTCTTCCCTGGTCTTCCCCACCCAACTGATGGTACCACGGTCTAGCAAGTCACTCAGGCCAGAAAAACTATACTTGTCCCTCTTCTTTCACATCCAATATGGTACATTAACCAAGTTTGATGAATTCCATCTTGAAAAAACTTTCTGATCTTCCCATTTCTCTGCAACTCCATTCCTGGATCACCAGCTAAAGCCACTATTTTCTCATACCCACATTATTGCACCACTCTACTCTACTCTCTACTCTACACTCTACTACTCTACTACTCAACCAGAAGAGTCAGGTTTTGCCTGGGTTCAGATCCTGACTCTGCCACTCAGTAGCTGTATGTCTATGACCACATGATTTATGCTCTCTGCTTCAGTATCATCAATTAACTGGACATAATAATAGTACTGACCTCATAGGATTCCTGTGAGTGGGTTAATATACTAAGCAGCTAGAACAGTGCCTGTTTGATACCTGAGAAGTCACCAATTTTTATTATTATTGTTACTATAAACTTATTCTTCACTGCATCCCACAACACAAAGTGCAGTGTGTGGCGTGTGGTATTTGCGGCACATAAATACCATAAGTATTTATTCAATGGCCATTTCAGTCATACAATAATCACATACCAATAAGATTCTGACCTGAATGTCCTCAATGCTGGATACTCTTATTTTTGCCAACTCTTCATGATAACTTAAAACGGAGCCTCAATTTAACTCCATGAATCAATCTGGAAAAAAAAAACTGGCTATAAAATTAAATTTTTTGAAATTTCAAGTTTTAAAAATCAGTTGTTTCAACTACTTAATATGGGTGCTTTTTTCCTGGGATTTTTTTTTAACCCTAGTATCCTGATGAATACAAAACTGTCCAGCTATCTGTCTCCTCAGAAAACACGAAGATGCTACATCTCAAAATCAGAAGCAGGAGGAAAAATGTTAACTTAATTAAAGTTAATTTAATTTTTTTTTTTTTTTAGATTTTATTTATTTATTCATGAGAGACGCAGAGAGAGAGAGAGAGGCAGAGACATAGGCAGAGAGAGAAGCAGGCTCTCTGCAAGGAGCCCAATGTGGGACTCAATCCTGGGCCCTGGGATCACGTGAGCTAAAAGCAGACACTCAACCACTGGGCCACCCAAGTGCCCCCCCAAAAGTTAACATTTTTGATGTGGGTACTGATGAGGGTGAAGTGTTGGTTAGAGTACAAAACTGGCATGGTTTGCAACATACATGAAGAGTTTGTAAGAAGTCACACACTCTAAGCAATTCCCTTTCAAAATATTCTCTAAAGAAACAATCAGAGATGTGAAAAATATTTATATGTAAACATGTTCATGCCAATGATCTATTGTGAAAAACTGAAAACAGGCTAATACTCAACAACAGAAAACTATTTAAATAAATTACAGTTCACTCAACTACTCTTTTAACTGCTTAAGCAATTAACCTCTTTAGCTGTTGAGATGATAAATGATTTTCCTCTTTGTATGAGAATTTAAAGCCTAGTTCTGCTATTTACTAGATATGGGATCTTGGGCAAGTCACTATGCCAGTTTCTTCATTTATAAGCAACAACAGAATTTTGAAGATGGACTCAGTTAGTACATGTAAAGCACCAGACACACAGGAAGAATTGCACAGATGGTTGTTAATATTATCTTTTTTTAAAAAAAAATTATCTTTTTTTGTACTCATCAAATTCTTCACAATGATCCTTATTTATTGATTTATTTTATTCCAAAAATGATATCACTAAAAGTACCTAATTTCATACAAGAAACCAAATTCGGCAAAAATTTAGTTCAATATATAAATTTACCTTCCCTTATCAGGAATCTTGGGGCTCAAAGTGTTTTCAAATACAGAATTACTCACATTTTAGAATTAGATAATATACTGCACCACAATTCTACATAAAACCTCAAGCCAGATTTTGGCCAACACCCTACAACCAAACACATCACACAAAATGAAGTAAATCAAGACTCCTTGGAACCCTCATCAGAAAAGTCAATGCAGGTAAGGTTTTACTGATAAATTATTAATTAACTTTACATTTTCAGAGTTTTTTAAATTGTAGAACTGTGAATAAGGAGTCTGAATCTATATTACCAAGTACCAGCAGCACAGCAATAGCAGCAGTCCAAAATGGCACATGGTCAATTTATGCCACTTCAGATGCTTGGACAAAGAAATACTGACAATTTACTAATTCTACAACTCTGGTAGGATCCCAACAGAGGAGGTTTATCAGTGGGGTGCTACTGACATTCAGGACTGCATAATTCTCTGTTGAGGTGTTTTGTCCTGTATAATTTTAGAACATTCAGCAGTATTTCTTATCTCTACTAGATGCAAATAGCACCTTCCCAGTCATGATAACCAAAAACATCTCCAGACACTGCCAAATGTCCCCAGGTGTGGGGAGGGGAGTATGGAGAACCAGCAAAAGAATATCTATGGCTTTTCCCTCCATATTCCACACCAGAACTCCCAACTGCAACCTCTGCAGGAATGATGCTTATTTTATAAAGTCTTACCACTCTCCTTCCTACAAACCCCAAGCCCCAGACAAAATGAACTTCTTGCTTTTGTCCCCAAGTATGTGATTTCACTACTCCAGGCTTTGGTTCACACTGGGTCCACCCAGAAATCTAATGCCACCTGCCTTCATGACCACCAACACAAGATGGCCCTGACATACAACTTTCCAAACAAGGTGTTTCTCATATTAAGCATTAGGATCAAAATAAAATAAAATAATTTTTTTAAAAAGGCATTACATCAGAAAGGTAAGAAAGCTACAGGTGTCAAGAAACAGGACTCAAAAGGCAAGCAATTTGTCAGCTAAAAAAAAAATTTTTTTTAACTAGTTTTTGCTATCTGTGGAATTTGGGAAACAGGAAAGAATCACACAGGTCAACATTCCCTCAATTGTCTTTTTTCCCAAACTCTCTTGACAGATGTTAATAAGCACTTTTAAATATGTGATGCTCAAATAAGTCTGAAAAAATTATCTTTGATGGTTTTGTTGCTATTGTTAAAACCACATGAGTACTTTAAATCTTTAATATACTAATTCTTTTATGAAGCTCCAAGAGAAAATAGGAAATACCACATTTCCCAAGCTTATTTGGCTATTAAATCCTGTTTTTTTTTCCTGCTCCAATTAACATCAGCCTTCCTGATGAGGATTCCAAGGAGCATCGTTTTATAAAACAATGACAGCAATCTAACATCAAGGGACAATCTTAAAACCACCTTTCAGCTATAGGCTTCTACTTATTTCTGAACAAATCTACCTATGCGCATAATATTATAAGCTACAGCATTGTTCAAAAGAACTGAAAACATCTTAAACATCTGCCAACAGCACAGTGGTTAAGTAAATTATGGCATAATAATACAATAGATTACTACCCAAGCATAAAACAATGAGGGAGCTCTTAAGGTCCTGATACAAAATAATCTACAAGGTACATAAAGTGAAAATAAACAGGCACAGAGTATTGTAGTTTGCATGCCAGCACTTGTGTAAGAAAGGAAGGAAGGGAGGGGGAAGAGAACATATACACATTTGCCAACATATGCATGGACTATCTTTGGATGGAAATACGTGATGACATAACACTGGTTGCCTCTGCTTAAGGAAACTAGCCAGGCAGAGTAGAACAGATACAACAATATCTAACCTTTTACACTATGGTGACTATATTATATACTCAGAAATAAAATTAAAGTAAAAAAAAATAAGTACACAAACTACTTTTATCAGTCTCTTTAGAACAAAAATTAAAGATGCGATGATGTACTAAAAAAACAGGCTCTATTAATAAAGAGGAGGTCCAAGTCCCTGCTCGGCTGTGTCGGGTATACTTGGACCTAAGCTCGAGCTTGTAAATAAACCCTCGTGTGTTTGCAAAAAAAAAAAAATAAAGAGGTTCACACTGGGTCCACCCAAGGAACCAAGGAACTTACGTATCAGTGATATGATGCCGAAAGTGATAGCTTCTTGTTTTTTAAATAATGAGAAAAAATTTTAATAGTAACAATATTTTATTCCCCTTCACCATTTCATATATACTCATAATCTACCCCTTCACTTTGCTCTACCTCTGTAGCATCTTCCAGTTCCCAGACCCTTGGCCTCTTCCCTCCCTCCTCCACCACTTCACAAAAATAAAAATAAAAACACTGTCTCCACAAAAAAAAAAAAAAAAAAGACCAGCTTATTTTTTTAGTTTAGTGGATACAGAATTCATCCTGATTCTCACTGGGGTCCTGCCACTGAGAATAAGCTTTAACTTTCTTATTCACAGGACTACAGCCTATCAAGCAGTTAAGAAAGCAAAATTGTGGAAAATTATTTTTCAAACTATTAGGGTAAACTGTCAACTGACTAAAATTATTACACTGCTATTTGACTCAGGTCCACAAGATTAGCATTAATATTTTTCAATAGAAAAGAAATATAGAATTATTTTAGAAAGTATCTCTTTGGAATGGGATAGTGGCTTTTTTCATTTAATTTTTGTTATAAGCTTTTCACAATAAGCACGTACTCATAGGGGGAATAAGCATAAAGTGTTATAAGGGGAAATGCTACAGATGGAAAGATTATATAGGTTTTTTTCAAGGCTTTATTTGTTCAGAGAAAATATAGCTGATAAGGTATATGGTTTGAGAACTGCTAAAAGGTATCAGAAAAAAGGTATCGGTTTCTGCAAAACAGACTTTGGGCAGGTCCTAGCCTCAGCCTACTGGAGGGTGCTCATCAGGCTGTTAACCTCTGATTCTCCAAACTGTGCAAAAAACACTCAGCAATGTGTTACTAGAAGTCACTTTGCACCTGTGAGCATGCAGCACACAGCCAGAGTAGTTAGAAAGCACTAGAGTAACTGGGGTCCTCACAGCAGGGAGGGTAAGGCATTCCCAGGTGAATCTGATAGGATACTGTCCCTAATCAAGGAGGTCACTGGCAGCTTGGCACCTCTGTAGGAGGTCAGGGAAGATTGCCCCTGTACCTGGAAATGCTACTGTATATTGATCAGGGCACAGAAAAAAAATCAATCTGTTAAGGGATTTTGTATTTTTGTTCTATATCTGATTGTTTTTCCATCAGCCTATCACCATCATAACAACTGTAGCCTTTAAAAAAAAAAAAAAACAAAACTGCACCCTTTAAAGAGCGTGAGCAGAGACAGAGCAAAGACAAACTTCACCTGGTAGAAAAAGACACCAGTTTGGGGGGGGGGGGGGCAGAAGCCCCCAGCAAACTTAGAAGAAAGAAGCAAACTTAATCTTTCTGGGCCTCAGTTTCCCCCATTCATAAAGCAATGGTGGTGATAATAATAACAATAGAAAAATAGTAATACATAGCTCACAGGGTTATTCTCTTACACAATAATGTGCATAGTGCTTATCAACACTCCTTGATACAGAGATTCTCACTGAATGTTGGTTTCCTGCCCTTTTTCCCCAGAGTTTGACCTATTACAAAAAATAGTTATCCTGTCCCAATTCCAGAGCCACTAAAGATACTGACACAGATCTTTAGTGGGCCAGCCTATCCTGCTACCTGAAATCCAGCCAAGTCAATTTTCTTGACATAGGATTCAATTCAGTCTTTCCTATTTCCTCCAACAGAGAGATGTGACTTATGCAGTCACATTAATTTCCAAGTCTAAGGGGGCGAGGGTTGGGACAAGGATTTTTATCTTTTTTTTCTTCTTGGAAACCATGCACTCTCACCACTATATATACAAATGCACATATACACCAGAGCAACTTTGTCAGGACACTGGAGAACAGAATGTTTGTGATTCACTGAGAAGGATAAGCATTTTACAACACCTAGAAAGAGTAGTCAGGTTAAAGAAAGAACCTAATATACCAAAGAAATCTGTTAAGAAAGCATGTCCCCAAAAGTCGAAAAGATAGATGAGTGGCATTTTGCCCAGACCCTTCTCAAAGAGCCAAATAACTGAGTCTACCCACTAAAGGAGGAGAGTGAGACAAGAGTATAAAAGCAGCACAAAACCCTTTAGAAAGTGACCACACAAGGTTTCCAGTATTGTCAATCATTTGGTTTACCAGGCAGCCAGCTGAATAAGGCACTGGTTATTTAGTGGCATTAAGATGAGCTTAGTCAAGGAGGCGAGAAGAAGCAAAAGGAAAGCTTTTCACATTGCTAAAACCAAAATAAGTATTTCCAAGTGCTTGATCAACAACCAACAGAGCAAGGAAATGCTAAAATGACTTCTATATAGGTATAAAAATATTTTCCTATCATTCTTTTCCTGGTCACCACACATTACTGAAGATAATCACTGGAAAGCCCAAGAGCCAAGCAAAGATTTTCCCCAATTGGTGAGGTATTCTGTATGACAGATTCCTTAAAAGGTCTTTAAAATATCTAAAGGAAAACAAATTTGTCTTTCATTTGACAAATAAAATTTTCAGAGCTTAGCACAGACAACAAAGGAAAAAATGCTGTCTTCCTCTGGGACGCTGAAAATTACCAAACATTCAGAACGTAAGGGAACAGACTGCTGGGGGGAGGGACAATCGTGTGATTTCTTGCCAAAAATATAGCCATTGTTGCTATTTATCTGAACACAATATTTTGTCATTTTAATTTTCACCAACATCAGCTGGATATTTTGTAAAGACAAGCATAGTTTTCAGCAGAGCATGGATGACATACCACTGCTTTTATGGAAATAGTAGTTGAAAATTAAGGAATTAGAACTTGGAAGGAAAATGGAAAATGCTAATATTTTATTTCTTCAATTGAAAGCATGAAATGATGCTCCTAGTATTTCATTGTCACACAGTTCTCAGATCCTAGAGCTTGTGGGATTAGAAAAGCAATGGTTACACTAAGAAATCACTCTTGTCAACTCTTACTATACAATGACAAGACTGGCCCTTTATGCCAGCTCTGCTGCTGCAGAAGCTCCCACCAGGCCCCTCCTCCTCTGAGATGATTTCCTTGCAGGTACAACTGGAGTCAATTCCAGTAGTAGTTGACTTCACAGAGTTGTATCCAGGGTAAAATAAGATAATGCATGCAAAAGGAGTTTAAAAAGCCATAAAGCATTGTATTACTTTATGGTGGGGGAAAAGTGTTGAAATAGGCAAATTATCACTCCAATTCCCCTGATGGACACAAAAGACAAGAGAAGTCTGGCAGGGTCTGGGGGCTGGCAATTCCTGCTGCCTCGCTTTCTGGGCACTGAAGATAGAGGTGAAGGCAAGACCCCTTCTCATCCACTTCTAAGAGAGTTTAGTGAAGGTATGGCCAGTTCCCAGAGAAGGAACATATCCAAAATTAACTGGATATGTTCTGAGACTCAGTAAAAGCTTGAGTCCATGTCTTAGGGATCCACCAGCTTCCTATGAGAACATCAGAGCTTAATAATGGGGAGCTTATTAAGCTTGTAGCTTAATAATGGGGAGCTCTGGTTACTTACTAGTCATGGAGTCCCAGATAGAATGTCCCACTTACTTCACACACATCTCAAGTATACCACTGCGATGACATGAACATTCAAGGTCTCTGATTATGCTATAGCCAGAAGGAACTGGAGTCAATAAAGTTCTAAATGAGCTTTCCTTCTATTAAATTATAGTGACCTGAGGATAAGAGAAAGCTCATTTTGCTCTAGAAGAGATTTTAGTTTTCATGAACAATTTCATGAAAAATGAAAGCAAAATGAACTAAAAGCAAAAATGAACTAAAATACACTATATGTCTATCATGAACCCATACTTATCCCATAAAAATTAACATCAGAGATTACTTTCATAATGATGAAAATTTTCAAGAAATATAGAAATTTATTATTTCTCTAAAAACAGCTTCAGAAACAAGTTTAGAAGATGTTTAAAAAGCTATTCATCCACTTATTATAAGACAGTCAGAATCAGATGGAGTTAATCTACCTATGTATTTCCTTATAGCAAGATAATTGTTAAATTGAATGAGATAGGATGGAAAACTTATCTTCTATTTGCGAGGTTATATTTATTACATAAGGTCTACAGTATGAACACCAAAAACTAACTTAATAAGTTATTTTCATTTTTCATGAAATGAAATTTGTCATAATGAGTAAGCACAGTCTTGGAGAAACGGGGAAAACAGTTAATTGCCAATTTAAGAAAATAGCCTTTACTGAAAAGAAATGAGAGCCTTATTTAATACCCTGGAACTTAACATCTTCTCTCTAATCAAACAGTAATTTTTTAACTGTATTAACTTTAGTGTAAGGTGCCTACAACCCAAAGAAAGAGATAACTATAATGTATTCATTTCAAAAAATGTTCCTATAACATAAAAGAAGGCCTCATTTTTTTAAAATATTTTATTTATTTATTCATGAGAAAGAGAGAGAGAGAGAGAGGTAGAGACACAGGCAGAGGGAGAAGCAGGCTCCATGCAGGGAGCCTGACGCAGAACTCAATCCCGGATCTCCAGATCACGCCTTGGGCTGAAGGTGGCACTAAACCGCTGAGCCACCCGGGCTGCCCAAAAGAAGGCCTCATTTTGAGAAAGCATGACACTATTTTTTATTACAATTCTGCCTGTAAGTCAGCAAGCTAGTTTATAGAAGACAGCTTAAAACTTTAGAAAATTTACTCTAGAATGGCTGTGCCAAAACACTTTGTGTGAAATACATGCTCCTCTCCCTGACCTACACCCCCCTCCACCCACCTGTCCACCAAAATCCAGACATTATTCAACCATCACAATGCTTACACCTTGGTTTCCTAAAGTATATGCTTGAACAGTTCAAAGGTTTCCTCCAAAGTTCTCAGTTCCCATTTCAGGGCACGTTCACCCCTGTTAAAGTCACCATAGTCATTCCAAATACATTAACCACTTAAACTAATCCCACAGTCAAACAAATGTTTTTATGCATCTCTCAGAGTAAATCCAACTTCTTGAGAAGAGTAAGAGGACTTTAACTCCCATCTTTTATTCCTCTAATGCCCTAGCAGGTGCCTGCTGGTCAGAACATACTATAAATAGAAGCAAAGCCCTGAGCTCACACAGCACTGATCTTCAGAAAGCTCATTTGTTATCACTTCCATAAATCAAGAAATCAATTAAAAAGCTGAAAAGAAAGAAACAATCATTAGCTATCTGCCAATCCCTTATGGTATTTAGATACTGAATCCTTTCAATACCCTGAGGAAGCTGAATTTCAAGTAGGTAGAACTTTCCCACAGTTGGACAGCAAGAACAAGGTGGAGCCTCACATCAAATCCACACCTGTAGAGTTAAAATTGCATACAGGTGGGGCACCTGGGTGGCTCCATCAGTTAAGCGTCTGACTCTCAGGTCATGATATCAGGGTTGTAAGACTGAGCCTGTGGTGGAACCTGCTTGACCCAGCATGGAGCCTGCTTAAGATTCTCTCCCTCTCCTCTGCACCTCCCCCAACTAAAAATAAATAAATAAATAAAATTGCATACAGGTGATAACAGAATGACCGATTTAAGAAAAATCCAATTTACTAGTTCTAAGACTTCCACCCTAACTTACAAATAAATACTCGTGCAGTACATCTGCATCAGAAAATACCTTTGTTAGGAGCCTGGCACATTCAGAAACAGCACAATGACTCAGGGAAAAGCCCTGGTGCAGTACATCGTGCTAGGGTTCTTGCTGTGGTTTCCAAGAGTCTCCCTGCACCAAGGACAGCCCAAGCAGGGATGAGCTAGGAAGCATGTGCCCTTCTCGAGGGGGCAGCCTTGCAGAGCTCAGCCAGAGCTCCATAATATTATCTGTAACTTTCTTTTAGAGAATAAACTATTTCCCTCATGCTCAATAATTCTCTCTAAAGTGCTTTCAAGTACATGTCCAGGGTTACACATTGGAGACTCAAGAACTTGATATGGCCCAAAAATCTATTTTTATGACCCATAGGTGGTTTTTAAGCTTTTAATTAATTGCCCTACTAAAGATCAACCATGTTGGGCTCACCTTCCTAGGGCTACCGGTGCAGAGGCTGTCCCGTTGGGAGGCTTTCCAGCTCACCATTGTCCCCACTGCAGGTGTCACTCCTTTGCCTGCCTGGCTTCTCCAGGCATTTGATTTGCCACCTTCATACTTGTCAGACTTTTATAGGTAAAGACCATGACCCAAAAAAGAGTGCTCAATGGATTTACTTAAACACAAGGCTGAACATCTTTGCTCCTTCTCTTCCATCTTGACCCTCCCTCACAAAATCCAGAAAAATTTCTTCTAAATTATTTGATGCTGGGCTGCATAATTGGATTCGAACCCTAATTCTCCCTCTTATAAACTCTGGTCTTGAGGAAACTATTACATCTCTGCACTTCCAGTGACATTTCTGTAAATAGGGATGCCATTACTAACATTACCAGGCTATGGGAATGACTCATTAAGTGCCCAGTAACGTTGAGCACTTAATGGACGGAACCCCACTCAGGGCAAGGACTGTGCCCTAGTCAGCTCTGCATCCCCTACAGCCCCAACAGTGTGATGCAGAAACAGCAGAAGTCGGGATCTGTTTACCATGTAGGTAAGGATAGTAGAGGAACAGAGCATCTTTATGTGTCACTGAGTCTCTTACATCTCCATCCACCAAAAAAGAGCTGCTTTACTAAAAATACATTATTTTTTTCTATTATTATGAATTAAGAGCAAGGTAGTCACCGCCATAGGAATTTTAGCTGTCTTGTATTTACTAGACTAAAAAGGTTTAATTAAATTGTATTTCCATTTATATGTTACTGAAAACAATTCATGTTTTCCTCAACCTAATTTCAACCTTAAATCCAGGTGACAACTCCTTTACTTGGATCCTTGAATAATTTTATTTGCTTTCTTAAACTGTACGTAAGGAGAGATAGTGAAGAATCATGAAAGCATGTACAACTCTCAAATTTCAGGGCTCTGTTCCTGACAATGCTTTCCTAGGGAATGTCAAAGCAGCTTAAAATATCACTGTGCTTCATCTGTCAACAGATTGTCACTTCACTCGAGAAAGTATGACTCAAAATGAAAATACTTGTTGCTTCCAACCTATCTGGGTTAGAGGGAGCCAAATGTTTATCAAAGTTGTCCTTTAACAGGTTTCTTCAATAAGGCTTAACTATAAAGAGGGCTGCTTATAAATTCCAAATTAAAAAAAATCATTTCTAAATACCTAATTTCCTCAGTTGTTTACGTACAAGTGCAAGTCAGCCTGGCAAACACAAGGATTTCATTCTAATTCAACAGGTAAGCTAAAGGGAAAGAAAAATCCTTAATTTCTTCAGGGTAAAAAACCATTTTATAGGGAAAGAAAAATCCTTAATTTCTTCAGGGTAAAAAACCATTTCATATCATCAATATATCCAGCTGAGCACAAGCATTTGGGGCAGAAAAGTATTCAATATAGCATTAAACAAACTTAAACTGTATTTAACCCATGACTCTGCGTGATCAGTCTGCAATAGAACCAAGCTGCACAAACTTATTTTCATGTAATTTCAACAGACACAATTCTGCTATGGACACAAACACAATCACAACAGACAAACTCTCAGAGCCTGCTGGAAGTTTTAGCCATTCCAATTTTGAAGAAACGAGACAAATAGCCAATTTCACACCCTATAACATAATGCAAATATACAGACTATGACTAGAGAGCCTATACTAAAAATACTTTGGAAAAAGCCTTAACAGGATTTATTTGACTTAACAGTTTAGCTAAATGTGTCCTTGTTTTAAAGAAGCACAATAAAATAGCCCTTTTCCTGGATATACACCTTCTCTTCCTCTGTAGTAGCCCCTATAAGAGGACAAGGAAAAAAGGGCATCTTCTTGCTGAGCATGCTCCTCTAGGAGCACTGTGCTTGTGGGGGTGCTTCCACCTTTCACATGAATTCATGGGAAATCATAGATGCTGATGCTCCATCTCTAAACTGCCACTTCACTGCCAGAAAAGAGCTGCCTAGATGTGAAGCTGTTCGAGACACACCTTGAATTTCACAATTTTATTTATGTGTGGTGGTAAAGAATACCTAACACTATATCCCTCCTTTACCTACCTAATAGATAAAAAGAAAAATACCAAAGAGAAAATGTTATATGTTGCAGACTCTGGGAGAATATCAAGCTTTTGCTTCATCAAAGACATCAATTAAATCTGATAATAAACTTTCTTAACTGACTTCAGCTTTTTGTCTCCCAGCTCAAATCTCTCAGGATGGCTAACAAGAAGAAACCAACTGCAACAGTGATGGGCCATTAAAACAAGAAGACAGCATAGTTCACATTAATCAAAAGGGAGAGTGAATGTCATTTAAGCAAAGGATGGGCTAATGGTGCTCAGCTCAAGCTGCATGTTGGTATCACTTGGGAAGCTTCTCCTTCAACTGGTCTGGAGAGGCGTGGGATCTGAATTTTCTATTTTTTAAAACTCCCCCAAGAGATGCTAACTCAGCCGTGATGGTGGAGAACCACTGGATCAGACTACTTGAATAAAGAATAAGCCATTAGTGAAAGTGATCATGGAGTCAAATGTAGAAATTTTAGGGCAGATAAAATCATTTGTTGACTTTGATGAAACTCTGAGTCCACTTAGTACCTGGGCCTGATATGGGTAGTATGTAGACCCTGAGAGAAGCCATGTCCTCTGCCCACTCTGGCACCAGTTTTCAAGTCATTCTGGTTTCACCCAGTTTGTATGTCCACAGTACTGAGAGTTTCTTTAACTGGGGATGTCACAGACTATGACAAATTATGCCATGATTTTTTTATATACAGCCTACCATATATATTTCACTTACATGTGAGCATGTATATATACACTGAACACACATTTAAATAATACATGGTATGACCGCAATGCTGGCTCTAGTCTTCCTCGCCAAAGAGCTGCCTGGCCTAAGAAAATCACCTCTGCCTGGTTCTTTTCTAGTTCTCGGAAGCTAGGACTATATAAACTCCCCCAGGGCAAGGGCATTTAATTCCCTTTCCATCTCCAGCCACTTATCTCCTGCTAGGCACACAGGTACTCAATACTCGTTTGTTCAAAGAATTTTCCTTGAGCACAAATGACCTCCCTGGTAATCTCAAATTTGGATGAAGTCTTCCCCCATAAGTTGGTAAAGCTGAGCAAGTAAAAAAAACAGCTAGCAAACAAGACATGAGTCAGTAGTGAGGGGACGTTCTTTATCCAGGGTCAGAAACACAATTACTTGAGCAATAACACTAATACCTCTGCCCATGCCTCAAACTCAGCCAAACTCCACCTGCAGGCTGACAACTTCTGCGGACAACTGACCCAAAGGAGTCAAGTCAGGTGACTCTTCTTCAAGAGGCCCTGGAAAGCAGACCCAAGAGGACACACTGGCACCCCCAGACAGACCTCAGTTTGGCATGTCCATTCCCAGCACACCGTTGTAGACGGTGACTTGGTAGAGGCCAGGCCTCCCACCTGCAGTGACCTGCCTTAACTATGAAGACCGATGAGATCAGTAGCACTGACCAAGCATGTGGAGAGGTATCTCAGTCCCTCCCTTCACAATTACCACAGCAAGATAACCACTTCATCTACCCTATTTCACATTGGTTAACACGGACAAACTAAGCAGTCTGGCTAAGGAAAGGGGGCCAACCAGTGATTACCACTGAGCTGCACTCTCAAGCCCTCTGTCCCCAATCCTCCTTGCAGCAGAAGCCAGTAACAACAACAACAAAACAATAGTACAATAACAATAATGATAATAAATGGCTAACACTCCTCTGTTACTTATTTTTGTGCAAGAATACTAAGTGCCTAATATGGGTCAGCTCAATTTGCATAGAAACCTCATGGAGTACTGGTACAATTCCCATCTTACAGATTCAGAAACAGGATTGGAGAATTTAACCATCTGTGAATTTGGGTACTAAAGCAGAACCCAGGCAGTATGACTCTACATCCCACCTCACTATTCTCTATTCTGCCTCTACAGAAGACTGGATGAACCAGAAGTTTGGTGGACTACACCCACCAACAAAGTGGGCAAATAACCTCACTTGAGAGCCAGCTTCTTACCTGTCAAATGCAAGTGCCAGAGCAGATGATATATGTGCATAGTCCCTTCCCACCAATAGTTCTGCTCACTGTATCATGCACCAAGAGAAACACACCCCACTATGACCAGAAGCCCCCACCCACCCAAAATCAGAGTGGTTCATTCTGGGTTGTTGTTATTTTTTTAATTGTGAAAATATATACATAAGGTTAAATTTACCATACTAACCATATTAAGAGCACAGTTCAGTGGCATTAAGTACATTAACAATGTTGTACAATCATCACCACCATCCATCTCCAGAACTCTTTCATCTTCTCCAACTGAAACTCTGTACCCACTGAACACTAACTTCCCACTCCCTTCCATCCAGCCTGGCAATCACCATTCTACTTTTGGCCTCAACGAATTTGACTACTGTAAGTACCTCATATGAGTGGGATCATATTGTAACTGTCTTTCTAACTGGCCGTATCACTTAGCATAATGTCGTTAAAATTTATCACTGTAGCATGTGACAGAAACCTCCCTATTAAGACCAAATAATATTGCACTGTATGTATATACCACATTTTGTTCATCCATTCATCTATTGATGGACATATGAGTTGCTTCCACCTTTTGCCCTATTGTGACTACACTGCTATTAACATGGGTATACACGTAACTGGGCTTTTAAGGAGGCAAAATGAATTCAACTTATGTTCCAAAAATTTAACGTACCAGGATATTTCTCATAAATCAGAATGCTCCACCTTCTGGGAATTGAGCCCAGCTCTCTAAGCACAAGCCCAGGCACTGAGGACCATGTCATGGGAATCAGACACACATAACACTGCTCCATCATGAGGCCCAGGCTCCCATCACAAATATGGCTCTCTATGACTGAAGAATAAAATAAACACGTGACAGCCAAGGAAAACAATCTTCCAAAAAGGCACCATGATGAGGAAGATCTGAATGCACTTTGCAGCGGATTTAAGGTGGAGTGTTCTTGACAGCACATTCGTTTTTAGAATAACTATAGGATTTCTTTTAGTCATCCTGCAGTTCAAACAAATAAAAAAAAGTGATTCAGCAACAGAAGTCATTCGTTATTCTTACAAGAAATTGTTTCATTCTGGTTCACATGTTTCCTATCTGTCCCATTCCACTTTCAAAAAAAAAGGGAGGAATAAAGACAAAAATATGACAATCAATCATGTTGTTACCATCATGTCTAATCCTTCTTTCACAAATCAATAATATTTGTTTTTTATACTGCTCAATCTATATGCAACCAGGTCACCCCCTATATACAAGGGGTCAAGTCTCACCTGGAAGGCAAGATCCCCCTTTCCGAGTCACCAGACCTGCCAATCTCCTGAGGCCATGGTGAAAGAGAGAAGGCAGCTTGGTGCCTCGAAAGTAGAGTATACTACAAAATATTTGGAAAGAGAGAAACCAAAGCCAAACCAAAATGTTTTGGCTACGTGATATCAAATCAGAGATAGTTTCCTATGTTTCATCATAATCTAGCTGTAAAATTAACTGATTTCAACTGTGACCTATCACTGACTCCTTAAGTAAAACAGAAGAGTCCAGATAATAGCAATCAAACTGACAAGCCACTGGCTGGGTTTAGAGGTAAACAAGCTAAAGAAAAGAAATGTCCCTACATGTGATGCAGCATCTTAGAGAAGACAGGACCACAGAGATACAGGAACATTTCTAAAGAACCTGGTGGGCTGAAGTCGTATATAAGAAGCCAAGCCTCAAGGTAGAAGAGCAGCAGAGCAGACCCAGTTTGTTTAGACAGTGCCCTGAGAACAAATTCAAAGGTTACTACAGGAAACTTTACAAAAAATTGGGAGCCCAAAGCCCCATTCCAAGTCATAATCCCATTTATTAAGATCATTTCTGTCTCTCACAAGCCTGATCCCGAGGAAGGGTTCTGAGAACAAGCCAAGAGCATCCTGCCAGGAGAACGTGAAGGATGTCTGATTGTCATTCTCTAGTCTCTTCCTCTTTTAAGTCATACCATCCAATAACAGAGTTCATTTTTTTTAACACTTTATATAAAGAATGCCAATTTGGTTTTCAAAATCTGGGAGAGAGTCTCAGAAGGAATAACTGGGATTCATCAAGTTGAACCAGAAGGCTTTCTGCAGGGCACTTAAAATGGTGAGGTCTCAGTTTCCCTTGCATGAAATGATCTGCAAGATCTCTAGCCCCAAATAGCAACTTATAACTTCCAAGCTTGACCATTTTTCTTTTGTAACTACTAGAACTAGAATTATTTGTAATTATGTGACATAATCAAATCCACTACAGATAATTCTCTGCAGTGAGACTCTCTCCCCCAATGGCCATATCCCAAGTTCTGAGAGGAAGACTCAACAAGTCATCAGATAAACTATATTACTCAAACTGAGCTAAAAAAAAAAAAAAAAAAAAAAAAAAACTACTTCTGGTTCTGCTTCAGCACTCAAGAGGACCTAAAATATAACAATGCCAATTAACCACTCACTGGCTTCCTTTTTTATCTCTAGCAATTAAAAAAATTTTAATACTATCATGGTTTAATACATAACTTCACCTTTTCTGAAGCTTATGTGGAATGAAGACTTGATTTCTGTAACAACTAAAGTTATTTTAGAAGAGATAAAAGGAAATACTACCTATATAGCCATTAGACAAAATAACCACATTTCCATGAACCAAAGAACCAAATACATGCATGTGTGCACACACACACCCACATAGTTAAAACCAGAATTTCATCCTTTAAAAGAAAAACATGAGCAAAGAGGGAAATATGAACCATTAATTATACTTGACCACTTCATAAAAAGCAGTAAGCTGCTTCTAAGTCTAAAAATATCCTCTGAACATTAAGCCCTGTGTTTAATTTTTCCACCTTTCACCCATTTTGTTAAATGTCCTTTGGTAACGGATTAGTTCAGATTAAAGAATATGATATCACATGAGCTTCAACAACTAAAAGGAGACAAACCTGTGCATGATAGGCATACCCATCCCCATTCCCACCAGGGCCTGTGCTATCTGCTAAAGATGTCAGGTGGTACAATACAGCTGGAGAAACAACGTGTATGCAAACAAAGCAAACAAAATTTATAGAAATATGCTAGAAACATGCTCTCTATTGCCACTCCAACAATGTATTAAAAACCTCTGCATCCTAAACCCTGACCCCTAAATTCACATTGCATTTTTTACCTACATAGACAATTTATTCCTTTCTTCTCTCTCCCTTATAACAATCTCTCAGCTAGGACAACAGGTAGAGATTTTTTAAAATCCCAAATGTGTCCCCATGTTGAGGAATATCATGAAACCTATCTTTAAAGTCCATTTTCCACAAAATCCAAAATAGTGGTACATACTTCGTGAACCAGAGAGAGCGTTGAATAACAAACGTTGCTTGTAGTTGCAAAACCAGCATACAGCTAGCAACTAAAAATGGATGCCTTACAATAGGATAGAAATAGCATTCTATAGATAGGTCATTAGCAAAATTATGCAGCTAGATTATCCCTGACTACAGTGTGGGCAGGGCTGCTACATAGTTAATGCTTTATTAAACTGTTCTCTGAAGATGTGACTCAGAAAGGATAAGAATCTGAGCCAGCTGTACTACTTAATATTATCTCCCAGGGAAGGAAGGGAAAGGGAAAAAGAGAGAGAGAGAGAGATAGAGAGAGAGTCAGTCAGTCTGTGGAGGGAGGTTATTTGAAATTCTCCCTTCAACATTATACTCCTATCTGTGATGTGAATGTTTTGTTTTGTTTTGTTTTTCCCTCCTTTGTCTTAGTTACTCCGTCTTGTAAGGCTAAAGAACATAGAACATTTAATTAAAAACAGAAGACCTTAAGAACAGTGATGCTTTAAAGGCTGTGTTTCTATTAAACATTGATCCAGTTTATCCAAGAAGGCTTTGTGCCATAGAATAAACTCCAGTATTCATGCAATTTTAATGAAAATGCTTCTGAACCCCATTTCCTTCTTTGTGTTTGACCTTCTGTTCAGTACCCTGAATATTTCAAACATCTCTAACACAGTGGCTAGGAAAGCCAAATATGGGAATTGTATTTACAGGAGCCAAAAATAAGTGTTACAAGAATTTAAAAACTTACAAAGGGATAAGAAAATGTCTTATTGTTTTTATTTTATAGCTGGAAAACTCTTCAGATCAGAAAAAAATTAAATGATATGCAATCTTAGATACTTATTCTTATTTCCTGAAAGGTTTTCTTATTACCAAAAGATATATGCTCATTGTTTATATTTTTTTAAAGAAACATCCAAAAAATTTAAGAAAAAGAAAACTTTCAAAAGCCCACATCCAGAGGTAATAACATTGTGAACATCTAGCCACATGTTCAGATACAGGTCATGCCCACAATTTTATATACAGGTTCATGCTACACATGCCCCCAAGTATATCAAGGAAAGGTGCCCATGTGAACAGAAGCAGATTATACCATTTTTAATGGCCATATAGAACTCGACTGTGTGACTGTACCAATATTTCACTACCATTAACAGTTATGAATTTTGAACATCTGTCTTTGTACATGTCTCCAATTTTCCTACTTGTGATAAATTCCAAGAAGTGCCTTAACCAAAGGGAATCTATATCTTGACACATACAGCCTAAATGGCTTCCAGAAATGAAGAACCTGCAAGACATGAGAGTAATCCTTGGTACCACTCCCTTTCCAAAGATGGGTTTGAATTAAAGGCTAACGGAGGAGTAGGTGTGAACTAGCCTCAAGGTACTGGGAGGGTGGGCATGCAGTCCTGCCACAGGAGCCTGACCACAAAAGCCCGATATCTGCCTCTACTGAGCAGGCTCCTGCATGCTATGCCTTTAGCTGACAACTTCACAAAGCAATGGTTTCTTCTCACCTTCAACTTCTCAGTTTAAATTCACATCCTCAGAGAGACACTCCACGCCCACCTACTTCTAAAAGGCCAGAGATACGGTCTTCAATAAAAAAGGTAATGATATAAATCATGTCACACAATCTTATTCATTCAACAGAAACTATTCCAGCTGGAGATGTTCCAAGACCTTAGCTTCAGTGAAACCCAAGAAGGAGCTCTTTATTCTCAAGACTATCTTCTCTGAATTAAAATATGTAAGTTTCTGTAAAGCCATCAAATGCTTTTTATCTGCAAATAATAGTAACTTTCTCACATTTGGAATGATCTCTGCTGGTAAGAGCTTCCTGGGTTGTGCCTAATAAACAATCTTGACCTTTCTACATATTGAAGAATATGTGGTCTCTTTCCACAGTGCAATGTCAGACATGACCGTATTATTTCTATGCTGCACTTGTGACAATGTCTAACTATGTATCTGCATGATTATTGGTGTCTTCTGAACTATACTGCCAGTTCCACGTGGACAGGGAATTAGTGTTTTATTCACCTCTCTACACTCAGAACTTAGTACAGAGCCTGGCAGGTAATCGATGTAATGCCTACTGTTTGTAAGACAGATGGATGACCAGAGCACAGTGTGAGGGGAAAACTGGCACTGAATCAGGATGGGGAGACGTGGGTCAGATCAAGCAGGCCCTTGCAGCTCACTATCTAGGTTGCTGGTCTTTGCTACCAGAAGCCATTGAAAATTTTCAATACACAGAAGCAGCAAGGACATATTTAGGTTTTGAAAAAATCATTCTGGCTAAACTGTCACATGCCTGAGAGGAGGCAGGCAGGATTGCTGGGAGACACAGATGGTCAGGGGTGAGACCAGGATGGGTGGTGGTAGTGGTGGTGAGCCAGGGACTATCTGAGGAACTCCCATGGCATTTCAAAAACTGACATGACAAGTGCCAATATTTCACAGGGACTTATTTGGCTTCAGAAAATTCTATATGACTAATAACCTCAATACAAACTATGAAACTGCAGAAATAAGTCATTGTAATCAGGAAACCTCTAAAGTCAAAAAGAGAATGAAACTGGAATTAAGTCTATTCTCCACAGAGGAGCCCCAGTTCTGGGCAATTTCACTGATCCATGGGACATTAATTAACAACAGTGAAAACAAAGATTTTCATGTATTAGATACATGAACTATATAAACAATATTACATTAAAGCCACAAGGCACTGTGGCCTTTGTACTGACCTATTTGTAACTCAGTAGCATCACTGTTAATTACTCTTTAATAAATAGTAATAATGTAGCATAAGTCTCTTTTCCCTATGTTACAAAAAAATAATCTTTGAATACTTACTCCTCAATCCTCATAATATTCCTGAACAACCTACTATTGCATATTTTAAAGTTCTTTCTAGTGTGAGAAGGGAGTAAGTTTCTGTATTTGTAAATAGCTTTTTCAGCAGGGGCTGGCCATCCATAGTCATTGCTACTTGCATTTGGAAAATGTCATCCAACCTCCCTACTATGTTCTTGCACTGCTTCTCTCGTATCTTACCCCCTCACAGCTGCCATTAGCACATCTGGCACTTCTAGCAGTGACTTAGGCACAAAGAGCCTCATGATTATTACCGTCATTTCTGCAGAAACGTCATGCAAGTTACTAAGCCTCCATTTTCCCATATTAAGGGGGTTCAGTATCAATAGGTCTTCTCCCTAGAGAGATGTTAATGTAGTATAATAAGCACATATACACTATAAGGTGTCACGCCACATTTATCAACAAAGAGAGAAAAGTTAGCATGAGTTTCTAGTTTGAGATGAATGTTAGCGAAGCAATTATCAAAGCAGCTAACTGCTTAAAGAGTCAAGTCATTATTTTTCCAAAGTAGATACACAGATGGCCACCAGATACATAAAAAGAGGGCTCAACATCATTATGAGGGAAATGCAAACCAAAACTGGATATCATCTCACAACTGGTAAAATGGCTATTATTAAATAAAACAAGAAATTAATCCCGGCAAAGCTGTGGAGAAAAGGGAACCCTCCTGCACTGTTAGTTGGAAGACAAACTGGTGCAGCCAGTGAGGAAAACAGTACGGAAGTTCCTCAAGATATTAAAAATAGAACTACCAGGTAATTCCACTCCTGGGCATTTATATGAAGAAAATGAAAATACTAACTTGAAAAGGTATATGCACTCTCATGTCCATGTCCATTCCAATCAAGATATAAAAACAACTTAAGTGTCCAACAAAGATAAAAAATTAAATTAAAATTTTTAAAAACAGATAAAGAAAATGTGGCATACATACACTCACAAGAATATTACTCAGCCATAAAAAGACTGAAATTTTGCCATTAGCAACAACATGGACAGACTCTGAGGGCATTAAGCTAAATGAAGTAAGTCAAACAGAGAAAGACAAATACCGTATGATTCACTTACATGTGAATGCAGAACAAAACCAAAAAAACCAAGCTCAATGATACATAGAAAAGACAGGCAGTTGTCAGAAGTGGGAGGTGGGCCAAACAAATAAAGGGAGTCAAAGGTACAAACTTCCAGTTATAAAATAAATAGGTCATGGAGATGTAATATACAGTATCAATACAGTATTTATACATTATTATATTAACACAATAATATATTAATATACTATAATTAAATTTTTAGAGTCAAATCATAATTATTTAATTTAAAATAATGAATAAAGAACTTTTATTTGACAGGAGAAATTATTCAAAACACCTAACACTGGGGATCCCTGGGTTCAAAATAGAAATCATGCTGTAGAGAAACATATCAAAACCAAACTTGAAGAACTTTTAAAGGAAAACTATTATTTATTTTATGTACAGGTAATTTAGAACAAATCTTTTTTAAATTTTTTGTTGAGGGTGGATGAAGGGGGGAAAAGAAAGAAAGAAAGAAGCAGGGGGATAGGCAGGAGAATGTTCTAATCAATTAAGTTTGAGAAACTATATAACCACGCCCTGCTTCAAGAATTCTGATCACTTCATAATGGTCAGGCTCTAGAAAGTCCTGAAGTACTCAAACATGCTTACCTTTGTCTGATCCAATATTTCTCAAACTTACATGGGCTTGGTACAGATCTCTCCTCTATGTTCTACCTAATAATAGAATATTTAATAGAAGACTTTTTGGATAGCAGTCTCTAAAGCTGAAGAGCTGTTAGGGCTTATTTTTAAGTAATGCATGTGGCCCTCCTCAAATCTACTTCAGAGTCTTCAGTAGTGGGAACCCAGTGAGATGCACAGCCAGGTTTGAGAACCTCACATGCAGAGATGCTAGGCTGGTGGTCAGAATCACTACCAAATGAACAAGGAAGTAAACGCTGAGCATCTTCAAAATGATGACATAAGCAAAAGTGAAGTCATTTAATCTACAGAAATAGGTGCGCACCTTTTTCCAGCCCATGGGTTCTCTATAAATTCGGACTTCATGGTTCCCAGAGTCCACTCAGGAATCAGAGGAGACTAATGCGCTGATACAAAATAAGAATCTACCCTGGGAGGACCCAAGTGGCTCAATTGGTTAAGTGTCTGATTCTTGATCTCAGCTCTGTCTTAATCTCTCTTGCACTGAGAGGTTTTTACAACAAAATAATTTATTGAGTAGCTTATTAAACCTACTTTAATAGATAGCCTACATCTAAAAACTTATAAATCAGACACATACCTCCCTTTCACTACCAGCAATATCCAATTATGAGACAAGTTTCCTGCAAAACTCTCCCATTCTTAAGAGAAGCACCTAAGGAGGACACAGGACACAACGTATAGGTAATACAGTTCCATTATGCTACATCCACCTTAACTCAAAAATCACTCTTATATAGTGATATTTTTAAATGCTTAAAACTATAAAAACTTAAGAGAATTAAAACCTGAAGTTTTACAGAAGATAAAAACATCAGTTTAGTAAAGGCTTCCATCAGATTAACTAGGCAAGAAAACAAATCCCTTGAGACAGTCTTCAACTGTTTCTCAACTTACACGTTAGTGTTGGCTCCAGAAATTTGAAGAAATTCTGCAGAGACTGGAAAAACAAGCTTTACTCCAGAAATGACTTCACAGCCTATTTGTCTCAGTGCTCGAAGCACTTTTCATTGAAGCCATTAGAGAGTGCCAGGCCCCAGAGAAAGCCAAATCATCCATAAAGGCGCACTTGTGCCCAACCAGCAGCTACCCTCAGTGCTCCCGTTGATCTTGCCAGATGTGTCCTCTCTGGGAGGAAGCTGAAAGTGACCTGCCCATCTCATTACTGAGACTTGGTTTCATGGTCATGGTCCTTCCATTCTGTTCTATTTTGTTTGGGGTGGAAAGAAGAAGGTATTATTTTCCCATTTGTGGCTTCCTAAACTTTGCATTTTCTGTCCTCAAAAAAAGCCCACCAGAGACTATTAAAAGAGTTCTGCATTCAAGTTCAAAGGATAACACCCAGAATATCTATCCTCTTATCATGTCTCCATCTCATCTCATTCTTCTTTGCTGGCATAGCATTATCTATAGGCCTTGTACCAAGAAGCTAAGAACGGACAGGAGACTGCTGGTATAAGGGCAAGAGAACGAGACTGAACATCTTGCACCAAATTACTATCTTGCAGAAATACTCTTCCTACACTATACATGTCCTAGCTGCCCTTCTTCCTTTATGCAAAATACAGTCAAGGCCATGACGTATTCTTTCCTAAGGAGAGGAGTAGAGATAGATCACGGGAGATCTTTATTTAAAAGAAATGCCCCCAAAAGTCATTAGCAACATTCTTATTTATGAGGTTCAAAAGCAGCCATGCATGCAGAAGAAATCCAGGCAGCACAATTTAGTTCAGGGCTCTATGGAGAGTGAGGCAAGCATTCTAATACTCTTAAGCTAAATGTGTCACAGAGCAAACACACATTGGCTTATGGTTTCAAAACTTGGCTGGAAACTGGGCTTATTCCCAACCTCACTAATATCTTAAAGATTCTTCTATTCCATGATTTCCTTTTAACCTGAGGAAGTGGAGAGATGAGAATAAGCAGCAACAATGATGGAGTAGAAAGAAAATTTAGTGATAAGCGTAATAAAAAGATGAAGAAAATGTAGAAATACAAATATAGCAATACAGCATAGTGCCTGGTATAGAAGTTCTCAGCTTATTTTTAGCTACTGTTTTAGCTCTTCTTTTCCAATATTAGGCCTACAAATGCATTTTATAGCCTGTTTCTTCCACTTAGCTATAATCATGAATATTCCTACACCAATAAATACTGTCCCATGGATAAAATGGCTACAGATACTCCATAATACAAGACATACCATGATTTACTTCCCTATCTCCTATTATCTGACATCTACATTGCTTCCAAATTTTCACTACAATAACTAACAATGCGAACAACTGTGTATCCAGTTTTGCATGCTTACACACTTATTTTCTCTAAATAGATTCCTAAAAGCCAATTTACAAAGAAGAGACCTGTTGATCCCCTGAAGTGTTACAACAGTTTACATTCTCACTAGCAAATGAGAATGTGTGTTCTTACACCATGGCCAACTCAGAATGTTATCATTCCTTCTAATCTATGCTAATCTAAACCATGAAAAATGTCACATAATCTAGCATCTAATCTATGCTAATCTAAACCATGAAAAATGTCACAAGATTTCCAAGATCTTTCTGTTTGTATCCTGGCCACTTGTAGTTCTTTCAGGTATTGCGTTTCCATATTCTTTTCAAATTTTTCTACCAAGGTATTCATCTTTATCTTCCTGATTACTTAGTGCTTTTAGATATTTCTTTGTTTGACATTTAAGATTAGAATAGAACTCAGAGTTGAGAATAACTGGCAATTACTGGCTCTGAAACTAGCTAGTCTAGACTAAATCCTGGCTTTGCCCATGAAACTTTGTAACAGTGGGCAACTTCACCTCGGAGCTTCAGTTTCTTTGTTTATTGAATGGGGATAATGATGTGGCAACCTCATAGGGTTGTTATATATAAGTAATTAATGAGTTAAAATAATACCTAGCCATGCTAGTCACATTGACAGGAGAGTTTATTTTAAGCCTACAATTTTATGAGGGCATGTCTTAACTTTTACATTAACTCTGAAAAATATATGATGTATTTTTAAACAGAAATAAGCAGATTAAAAATATATGTATAGGATAACTCCTTTTAAATACATATAAGTATGTATAAATTTGTATACATACAAATTTTTTTGTATGTATAAATATGTATAAATGGAAAACAAACATCAGCTGAATTCTCACTATGGTACCCCAGGCATTGGGGATGCTATGAAGAACAGTGAAGACAGAGTCCTCTTCTTTATATCCACCCTGGGGGATGTAAACAAGAATATAATAGGTGGGCCAAGTACTACACTTACAAGAAATGTAATGGGCAATTTTCATTGCACATGGAAGGGCACTTGACCCATACCAAATGAGGCAAAGACAGCCTAAGAAAACAGCAAGCTGAGACTGTCAAGAGCTACAGTGATTAGTCAAGCATAAAGTGGAAAAGAGGAAAGAGGGATTTCTACAAAGAGTCAGCACGGTGCAAAAGCTCACAGGCAAGTAAGTTTGTGTGGAATAAAGCTATACAAGTTAAGCACGCACAGAAAGAGCTGTCAGCAAAGAGACTAGATCGGTAAACAGAGGTCAGATCACACTCCACACTCCTTAATGCAACTTACACAGGCTTTGTGCAGGGCCATAAGGAGCCGCTGAAGAGCAAGAGTAGATTTGCTCTTCAGAAAGATCACTGCAGTGACTCAGACAATGAATCAGAGGAGAACAAGACCAAAGCATAAAATGTTAGAACCTAAACTCATGCCCAAGACCATTCTACCTCAGCTGTGGGACTTAGCAATGGCTACAAGCTGCAATCAAGTGACTAGTGACTTGTATGAGGGTTCACAGGTCCTTAGAATGGGATAATTTTAAGCTCTGAAGTCTCAGAGCTTCTAAGCCTGGGCTCCTGCTGACCATTTCCACACAGTTTCACAATACATGGCCTTTTACCACTTTCTAAATGATTTCAAGAGCCTCTCTTGAAGTTCACTTCTGCCTTCCATCCAAACGTTAGGCACAGAACAGGTGACTTGGTGCTGCTCTAAGTAAGCAATCTTTTAGGATCCATAATTACATCACCTGTCATGCCCAGAAAATTCCTTGATAGGACAAAAATAACTAAACACTTAAATAGTCAAACTGTGGAAGGGAGCATGTTTGAACAATACAGTTGGTGAAGACTTGTGTCCTTAATAAAACCAACTCCCTTGATGAGGATAACATTCACTTTATTCTTCTTTCAGTTATTCTTAGTGAGGGACAAAGTCTCAGCGTATTATTAGGGTATGTGCTCCCTGTCTTATATGTGTTAATTTCCCTTTTAAACAAAAGCAGAATAAATTTCAAGCTCACAGATTTACTCCACCAAGAGTATCTAGGATTTAATGTCTTTTGTATGACAATTCCCATACTTCTACTTATGAAAAGTTATAGTGGCTTTTCCATGTATGAAAATGATATAATGATTCATTTTTAAAGTAAAGTCAATAATGTAAAAATGACTATAGATGCCCAAAACTCATAAAAACTGAATAACAAATGTGGGGGACAAATAACCCCACATAATCATATGTAAAGAGTCTATAAAAGTTGACTGCTGGGATCCCTGGGTGGCGCAGCGGTTTAGCGCCTGCCTTTGGCCCAGGGCGCGATCCTGGAGACCGAGGATCGAATCCCATGTCGGGCTCCCGGTGCATGGAGCTTGTTTCTCCCTCTGCCTGTGTCTCTGCCTCTCTCTCTCTCTCTCTGTGTGACTATCATAAAAAAAAAAAAAAAAGTTGACTGCCTAAATTCACTTGAATCATTCATGGCAGCAACTGGCAGACACAGTGACATCGGACACAAAGGATTTATTTTTTTTAAGATTTTATTTATTCATGAGAGAGTCAGAGAGAGAGAGAGAGAGAGAGAGAGAGAGAGGGGCAGAGACACAGGCAGAGGGAGAAGCAGGCTCCATGCAGGGAGCCTGACATGGGACTCGATCCTGGGTCTCCAGGATCAGGCTTTGGGCTGAAGGCAGCACTGCTGAGCCACCCGGGCTGCCCAGACACAAAGAATTCAGATTATAAAAGGCAAACCAACACATATCACATGATATCAGCATATTCATCACCTCATAAAAGTAGAGTAATAATCATCAAATTTAGACAAATGTACTAAGAGATTTTATAAGTTAAGACAGACTTCATTTAAGGTGGTTTATGATAAAAATGGATCAAAATTCTTTAACTGTGTACATCAGAGACACAGAAAGGTGAAAGAGCTTGTAAAAATGAATAAAATGCATCTCAAGTGTTCAAGTATTTTGTGATCATTTAAATTTTGTAAACAATGACTAGCTTTCCCAGCTTCTGTTGAAGTGAGGAAAAAGGAGGTTTCCATGTCTACCTAAAGAAATTTAAAGAAGAGATGAATGATGAGCACTGTAAGTATCTCTCTGAAAAATGTGGACAGAGTTTAAGGTGAAAGTAATGACCAAAAACAGTGGGAAAAAAATCAAGAGTTTGGATTTGTGCGTTTCAAAGGGACTCAAGATACAGAAAGAGTAGAGGATGAGATTAACAGGAAAAACCTTAATAGCAAACAATTGTGTTTGTTAAACTTCATTTAAAGGGGAACAAGAGACACAATTCAGGTGCAGGATTGACCATAAGAAGAATAGAATCTGTAGATAATAGGATACCAACTTTCATGAGTAAAATCTCGATGATGGTATTAATGAGGAACATCTCCAGAAAGTACTTCCACTAATCAGCTTACAAATATGATAGAGGAAAGCCACAGCCAGCAAAGGGTTTGGGTTTGTAGGTCTTGCCTAGAAGTAGCCACTTAAGCAGTTTAACAAATAATATAATTATGTCCAGCCAGCCACCATATACAGCATTCACTCCACATAAAGAAGTACACCAGGAACACCTCAGTAAGCAACAAATGCAGAGAATAAGGGTGAAAGCTGTACCCAGTCTGTGATCAATTCCAACAGGATGCTTCACCTCCAGATTACTTCATCACTCAGACCACATTCTCAACTATCCTCTTTCCAGCCAAGCTGCTCAACTGACACTGCATCCTTCAGGACATCTGGGGGTGCCAGACCTCATCCTTTCCAAAAGGACTGTCTGCCAGCTGCACTTAGAAAATCATTGAGGGCTATGGATCTGCAAATCTTGTCAAAGAGCATGGAATGAACATATTACAGACAACGCAAAGTGTGCCATGTGCACCTGCAATCCTCAATTACTTAATGAATAACTTCAAATTACCATGGAGCTATTTAATGTGCCCATACTAAATAAGGGCATTTCATTGTGTTTGTGTTGGCACAGGCTTCCCACAAGAACAGAAACAGCTGTAGGGTGAACATCCAATCACTCTACCCTCACTAGTAAAAATCCCTGATGGCTTGGTTGGAGACTAATAATTCAAAAATATCCTCAGTGTTCTATGATCTCTCCTCTCCAAGGTCAATGAAGCTTTCATCATACACCAAGCTAAGAGGTTGCTCAGAAAGTAGTTAACAGCCTCACTGTTTACAATTGATCAGGAACCACAAAAAGCAGCAGGTGTTTCATCAGAAAACCTAAACCTTGTAGCAAGAAAAATCTATAAAATATAAAATGTATTTTAAAAGGCATATGAAACACTAAGCCTTGTGTAATAAAAAAAAAGTTGATTCAGCAAATTACACTTGTGTGTATTCTGTATATGTGTATGATACATATACACACATTCATGAGCAAACATGCAAATGAATATATGATAGGCACAAAAGAGGGCAAGGACTTCTAGCTTTTTTACCCACACTCACTTCTACATTCTGGGTATGCTGCTTGACTGCAGTTCCCAGCGTCTTCCCTTCCTCCCCTGCACTTGGGGGTTCCACAGTCTGGCTATAAGTTCTAGGCAACTGAACATAAACAGACGTGACTGTTTTTTCTATTAACTTTCTATTGTTATACCAATTATCACATACTTAGCAGCTTAAAAATGACAGCCATTTATTTATTAGCCCACAGTCCTACAGGCAGGACTTTTGACCTGGGTTCAAAAGTCCAGCTTCGCTGGGTTCTCCACTCGGTGTCTCACAAGGCCAAAGTCAAGGTGACAGTTAGATTGGACTCCTAGCTGCAGATTCTGGAGAAGAATTCTCCTCCATCCAGGTTGTTGGCAGAATCCAGATCCTTGAGACTGGGGTCTACGGACCCTGGTTTCCTTGCCCGCTGCCATCTAAAATCTGCTCTCTACTCCTGGAGGCTGAGTACATTCCTTCTCACATGGGGCTCCATCTTTAACAGCAACACCATGCCTAGTCCTTGTGCTTCCAATCTTTCAGACTTACCCTTCCAATACCAGCCAGAGAAAATGCTCTGCTTCTAAGGGGTTCATATGATTAGATTAATACCAAAAGTATAATCTCCCTTTTCCCATATAAAGCAACAATTTCAAGAAAGACATCTTTCATAGTGACAGGATGGCTTGCACTCAAAGAGGAAGTGACAATACAAGAGGGAGAGTCACTTCGGGCCTTAGCATCCTGCCTACCACATTCTCCTTCCAGTTCTGACCTACAGAAATCTCCCATGCTCGTTCCAACATACTCCTTCCCTTTGGCAGTCTTGAAAATCATGCGTCAAAGATGGAAGAACCTCCCAGTCATCCTGGATCCCTTAAGTAAATAATGGGACAAAAGAATGAATGAATGAATGAATGAATGAATGAATGAATGAAAAGAATGAACTGCTCTATGAGCAATAAACATCCTTTAAGACTTCTTGGTTAAACCAAAGCACAAAGTGCTCTTGCAAAATTCAGATTAACACAACCAAACCTACTGGTTGAAATTACATATAAAAAAGATCCATTGGACCAGTGAAATCCAAAAAGATTGCACTACGGTAACTAGCAAATGGAACTAACAAGAAGAAAAAAGATTAGAAGTCTCCTAAGTTTTTGAAGGAATTTTATAGTTCAAATCAGCCATGAGTAGTGAAAAGTCTGTAATTGTAAAACAACCTACAAATATTAAACAGGAAGTCAACTAAAGAAACTCTTCAGTTCCCAGAGGCCACACTCCCTGTCACACTCTTTAGATTCTGGACAGATAGAATAAAGAACAAAAGAATTCTTCCCTGACTGCAGAACCAGAGCAAAACCAAAGAACTTCCTCTACTCTAGGGGTTGGGACTTCACAGGGCTTACCCAGAATGTGACATCACCGTAAGGACAATAACTGCCATGACTCCCATTCTTTCCTTCTCCAAACAGGGAGTGTTCACTGTGGACAGTATTTCCGGAATATTAAAAAGCATAGGCAGACTAGCCACGTGTACCTAACAAGTATTGTACTTTGATACAGAGGTATTTCTTAGCCTTATGGAACTGCTCCAATTAAGATCTATGGGGAAAATTCAGTTTGAATTATAAGAAAGACATCTCTATTTCTTTCAGATATCATTATTCAGAATAGGGCACAAAATACTGCCTACTGGTCCTTCAGAGACCGGAGCATCTAAGCAAACCTCCTAGGAGCTAGCTGGTTCTCACAAATTCTAGAAAGCTCCTCCATAGTCATCCACACCACATACAATCTGACCTGGGGCTGGGAAGAGGCAGGTGAGGGCAAAGCAACTAGAATATCATACTCCAAATTTAGAAGTTGTATTAAATGTAAAATCTTCATACACAGTAAATTTATTTCCTGAACCATCAGACTCAGGAGACGATTTAGTGACATTTGAAAACATTTTATCAATAGTCTGCAAGAACACTTGACAGGGTCTTACAATCATGACATTTTCATAGGTATGGCTATCGCTCTCTTCTTAGTCTTTATTATCCATTATAGACCACATAATCATTTTTAAACATTTGGACTCCAAGGGATTAGAGCAATAAAGAAAACATAAACCACCACCACCCCCCCCAAAAAAAACTGAGAAAAGTTGTACTGTAAGATTATAATACTTCATATTCTGTTTCTTGCTGCCTTAACATCCCCACATACACAAGCTGTCAGCAACCCGCCCAGGTGACCACGTATACCACTGTGAGAAGGCAAGCCTCACCCCAAGTTCCTTTTTCTGCCCGCTTCTGACTATGACCTAGTAACATTCAAATGCACCAAGAAAATCCCCTCTGCCTTTTCTTGTGTACTCCACCATGACTCCAATAAAAGCACTTACCCACTAATCTTCGCACCCTCTCTTGACTCTCCACCTGCTTGGCTGAGCCTACTCCCTCAGCCCTCCTCCTGTGCAGCCCCCTCCACATGCAGTGACAGATCCTCTGTCTCCCTAAAACCTGTGAGTTTAATAAACTTCGTTTCCCCGAGCCTCTCCTATGTCCCCTCTTGGTACCACACACAGAACAAAACAAGGGTACAAAGGATCAAAAGAAAAGAAAAGAAAGAAAAGTCAAGGAAATCGGATTTCTTGTCCTCCAGAATCTTGCCATCTGGTCTTAACATCTGAGGGAAAGCCCCACTAACTTTAAACTCTGGAGCTGGGGATCCCTGGGTGGTGCAGCGGTTTAGAGCCTGCCTTTGGCCCAGGGCGAGATCCTGGAGACCTGGGATTGAGTCCCACGTCGGGCTCCCGGTGCATGGAGCCTGCTTCTCCCTCTGCCTATGTCTCTGCCTCTCTCTCTCTCTCTGTGTGACTATCATAAATAAATAAAAATTAAAAAAGAAAATTATAAACTCTGGAGCTGTTCTTCAACTCTACTGCCCCCAATTTTCCTTATTCACTTCTCAATGAGTCTTGCCCTCCTCTCTCACTTTCTCAAGCTACCAGCTCCAATGAAAGCCCTAGGGTTGTATGAAGCCCTGGGAATACCAATGCAGCACAAGGGGCTTGGAAGAATGAACTCTGCTTTGCAAGCATTAAGTCTCTCCCTCCTGCAATGCTATTTCTCCTCAAAACATTAACCATTTTCCCCCAACCAAGTCTTGATGTCATTTTCAAGGGTATTTCTAATTAATTTGGGAGGTACATCAAAATTTTCCAAGTAGAATGAAACCAAAACTCAATTTAAAACTCAATTCAGGGATCCCTGGGTGGCGTAGCGGTTTGGTGCCTGCCTTTGGCCCAGGGCACGATCCTGGAGACCCGGGATCGAATCCCACGTCGGGCTCCCGGTGCATGTAGCCTGCTTCTCCCTCTACCTGTGTCTCTGCCTCTCTCTCTCTCTCTCTCTCTCTCTCTCTGTGTGACTATCATAAATAAATAAAAAAAAAAAAATTAAAAAAAAAAAAAAGAGAGAGTTCACCTGTGATGAACACCGGTGTTGTATAGAAGTGTTGACTCATTAAATTGTACACCTGAAACTAATAAAGAAAAAAAAAAAAAACTCAATTCAATTTAAAACACTAAGAATGGGATGCCTGGGTGGCTCAGTCGGTTAAGTGACCAGCTCTTGATTTCAGCTCAGGACATGAGCTGGGGTTCTGGGATCAAGCCCCAGGACAGGCTCTGCACTCAGTGAGGAGTCTGCTTGAGGATTCTCCCTCTCCCTCTGTCCCACTCCCTGGCACACTTGTGCTCACACATGCTCTCGCTCGAATATATAAATCCTTTAAAAAAAAATACTAAAGAATCACTGTGAGGGAAAGCCTTGCAAAAAAATGTAACTGTGTCAACAACAAAAACTTGATCAAGAATCTCAGTCTCAACAGAAATTATTTTCAATAGCCATTTGTACTTCAAACCCCACCACACGTCCATCTTCCAAATATATCAGTAAGTTAGAGCTCACTATTTTTTTTTTTTACATGGTTCAAGTTATCCTTATTATGCAAGCATGGCACTCTCACAGACATTATCTCATTTAATCCTGACATCTCTGAAAAGGGTTTTTATATTTGATTGCCCCTCAAATTAGTTCAGAGAAGACTGCATTTTGAACAGACATCCTAAAGCCTGGTAATAGAATGGATGCCGTGACTGTTATCGTAAGAACCACCGCATTCTCTCCTGATGACATCAATTTGTTACAAAACATTTTTACTTTGATGGGGGAAAGGGCAGGATAGGAATTAGGAATTCCTTTATGAAGCTGATGATAGGCTAAAATCCCTCTCCCTCAGAAAAAGTGCATATAAAATGCAGCATATAATTTTAGAAAATACATAGGCTCTCCAGGGCTAAGAATCTGACAAAGAGTGCGGGTATAGAAACCCCGTGTCAGGGATGCCTGGGTGGCTCAGCAGTTGAGCATCTGCCTTTGGCTCAGGGCATGATCCTGGAGTCCCGGGCCCGAGTCCCGCATGGGGCTCCCTGTATGGAGCCTGCTTCTCCCTCTGCCTGTGTCTCTGCCTCTCTTTCTCTGTGTCTCTCATGAATAAATAAATAAAATCTTAAAAAAAAAAAAAAAAGAAACCCTGTGTCAACTCATGCTGAGGCTTGAGATTTTGAAGGCAGCAGAGATTTTACTACTTAAAGCAGGCAGTTAAGGAACTGAGAACCTCATTCAAAATTATAACTAATTATATATCTAATTAAGTATATATTTTAAAATAAGGGTAAATATATAAATACATTAAATATTAATTTAAATTATTAAATATTAAATATATATTAAATATTTAAATGCCTTAGCAAGTAAATGCTTAAACAGATTTATGTAACATACTCCAGAGCAAAGCATTTATATAAAATAAAGCTTTTCTTTTATTTTAAGATTTTATTCATTTATTTGAGAGACAGAACAAGAGAGAGAGCACACATGAGCAGGGGCAGAGGGAGAGGAAGAAGCAGACTCCCCTGCTGAGCGGAAGCCTGGTGTGGGGCTCAATCCCAGGATCCTGGGATCATGATTGAGCTGATTGAGTCAGATGCTTAACTGACTGAGCAACTCAGGTGTCCCCAAAATACAGCATTTTAAATGTGATAAAAGTGTGAAGAAATTAGACAGAAAGGCATAAAATACCAGTGTAATTAAAATTTTCTGGTTAATGAATCTGAGTGGGACAAGAATCACGTACCAGACTAATTCATAACTTAACCTAACCAAATATGAATTTTTTTCATTAAAAAAAAAAAAAAACAGAAGGGGGCACACCTGGATGGTTCAGTTGGTTGTATGCCCCACTCTTGGTTTCAGCTCAGGTCATGATCTCATGGGTCATGGGATCAAAGCCTCATGTCAGGCTACGAGGTCAGTGGGGAGTCTGCTTAAAGATTTACTCCCTCTGCCCCACTCGCAAGCACATGCACTCTAAAATAAATAAATTTTAAAAACAAAAAAATAGAAGATATATAGTCTATAACAGGTCTATATCCTAACCAAACTCATTGAAAGGAAGAAAGCATATTTCATTCAATGCAATAGAAAGATATTATTTACAGAATGAATTGTCCTTTTAATGTTAAATCCACTACAGTATTTAGAAAAACACTGGTGAATCCTTTCATGCAAATAATGGTTGTCAGGGGCTGAATTATGTATCCCCCAACAAAAACTTCCTAAGTTGATATCAAAATCCCCAACACCTCAGAATGTGACCTTATTTGAAAATTGCAGAATTACTCAAGCTAAATTGAGATCATACTGGTGTAAGGTGGCCGTCCAATCCAATATGACTGATGTCCTTTAAGAGAGGAAATTTAGACAAGGAAGAAAAAAAAATGCTGCGATGTATATACCAACCAAGAAAAGCCAAAGACTGCCAACAAACTAATAGAAGCTAAGTAAGAGGCCTGACACCGACTCTTGCCTAGGGCCTTCCAAGGAAGCATGGCCTTACTGTCACCTTCATCAATGTTCCAAAAGGGTGAGACAATAAATTTCTGTTGTTTAAAGCACTCAGTTTGATACTTTGTTATGGCAGCTCTAGAGAACACCACAATGACCTAATAAATTTTACTCTGTAACAAACGTTTCTCTAGGCTAAAGGCTTTCCTACTCTAACAAACTGTCCTTAGCAAAAGCATTTTTTTCACCTCCAAATATCAGAGATGTTAAAAACAATTGTCAGCAACGAGGTAGAAATAATCAGTTCTAAATCAAGAGAATAGCCTTGACACTTCTAATCAGAGATTTCAAATTAGTGGGCAAACACCAAAGTCATACTGTTTTATTAATACAAATCTCCTCCTGCACTAACGTGAGCAAAAAACTCAATTTCATAGAAACAAATGTTTGCCTGAAGAGGGGCCTTCCACTTAAGAACACTGGCCATATAACCCAGCGTATCTGTTCTCACAAGGAAACAATTCTAGGTGTAAAGCTTACTTTGTAGATAAGATCAGGTTCATGGAGCTGGGTATGGAAAAATGGCTTAAAAAGTAGGACATGGCTATTTCCCCTATCTTTGTCACACGCAAACATTAGCACTGGCTTTACACACCCTTCAAATACACACATACACAGGAAGAATAACCTTTGCCTGAGGCTTTCCAAGATTATGCTCCATTATGTTATAGATAAGATACTGCGTGTTGTTTCACCTCTAAAATGAAAGGCTTTTTTAGTAAAAAGAAAATGACTCAGTGATTCTGCATCTGAAACAGATGTGATTAACACGAATCTTGTCACAAGACCTCCTCCAACAATCTAAGAAGTCCTTCCATACCACAATTCTGGTTTGTATACTCAAACCTGAACGTCAGTGTCACATAGAACTTCAGGATTTAGCTGAAATGAAGCCATCTGATTGTGTTTTGTTAAGGTAGCAAAACTAAAAAGTCTACTTCCATGATTTCCTCATGTGTCATCACTGCTAATATAACGGACAGTATTTTATACAAGTAGAATTATCTTTAATGTTAAAATCACTCACTGAACAGTTTTTAGGTTCTCATTTATACTCACATCAATTCTAGGAAATGGATATTAACCCTATTTAAAAGTTAAATAACTTGCTCAAGATCACTGACAGCAGAGATGGTATCAAGCCTTAGTCTTCGCCAATGTTCCTAAACTGCCTTTTAGGGCACCAAGATTTGCAAAAGAAGTCTTCAGAATCAAAGTGAAGAAGGAGTGTGGTGTTGGTAAATTCAGTGCTCAGGTCTGCTTTAGAGATGTGACAAAGTACCTCAAATTAAAAAAAGTTAGCGACTGGGATCCCTGGGTGGCGCAGCGGTTTAGCACCTGCCTTTGGCCCAGGGCGCGATCCTGGAGACCCGGGATCGAATCCCACGTCGGGCTCCCGGTGCATGGAGCCTGCTTCTCCCTCTGCCTATGTCTCTGCCCTCCCCCCCTCTGTGACTATCATAAATAAATAAAAAAAAATAAAAAAAAAAAAAAGAAAGTTAGCGACTTCAAAGAATTTATGGTACACACATGTGCTTCACTGTAAACCTAAAGGAGTTCGAAGTAAAGGTTACTAGAGGCCTTCCATATACCTCACCAACCGCATCTTTACAAATATATTTAGAAACATTCTCTCAGAGAGGACTCAGAAAGATCCAATTCGAAAAGCAAAAATAATTACAGTAATGGGTGTTTTTACTGAAATCATCTTAGTTTTCTACATTTCCCAAACAGACAGAACTGATTCTACAAAGGCGAATCTATGGTGACGGAGACAGCATGTGGATGAACACGAGATGAATTTCATGCTGCATCTCTCCAATTTATCCAAGATTCTGAAAACACGACTGTCACCTTTTCTGGATGTGGTTTAAAACAGGATCAGTTATTGTGGTGTTCTCATTATTTCTGAGATATTATGACAAAACTCACTGTTAATCACGACTAATGTATGAAAAAACAGCGAAGGCTAAATTGTGAGAGATATTTAAAGAAATCAACAAACTCCTTAGCTAAAGATCTCTTACACTAGAGCTGCTTCAGAAGAGAGAAAGGGGAAAAAAAAAAAATTACCATCCTCATTACATAAGAAATAGGTCACATCGTAAGTATTCACTTATCTTTCCCTATGTAAAATTCTTCAACCGAGCCCCAGGAGATTTAAAGTATTAGAATCTGAATTAAATAAATTGTAATCACAGTCTATTAACCCCACAGAGAAATAGGGCACGTTCAAGATGTCAAAAAGAAAAAAAAGCACACTAAAAATAATACTTAGAAGTAAGTGACGGTTTGACTGTGAAGGCTGTGGAACCCGCGGGAAACGCGGAGGGACCCCCCCACAGGGCTGGCCTAGCCTTGGCGTCACAGTAGTTTCCCCACCGGGCTCTCCCAGCAAAAGTTGAGGCGGGCGCTTCCCAGAGGAAGCCGCGTCCTCCGCGCTCGCGGCCGGGGCAGGGGGCGGGGGCGGGGGCGGGGGCGGGGGCGCCGCGCGGAAGGGCAGACGCAGCGAGCGCAGCGGGAGAGCCGAGAGCGGAGAGCGCAGCCCGCAGCCCGCGCCGCAGTCCCGCCCCCAGTGCGGCCCCCGCTCGCGCCAGCACCGCGCGGGGCAGCCGGGGGCGGGCGGCGACACCGCAAGGTCACCGGGTGCGGGACGACTTGACAGAATCTCCCGCCCCCGCCGCCGCCGCCGCCGCCGCCCCCTCCCGGCCGCTCCCGCGCGGGGCCACCGGGCCGGGCGGCCAGGGACTCGCGGCGGGGACGCGGGCGGGCGATGCGGGGCGCGGCCCGGGTCCCCGCGCGCCCCGCCGACCGCAGCCGCCGAGCGCGCCCCTCGCGGCTCCGCCCGGGCCCGCCCCGCGGCGCACCTGTCACGCGCCTCACCTGAGTGGCTTTGTGGAATTGCTTCTTGAGCCCGGCCACCGACATGGTGCGGGAGGACTCGCGGGCGCGGGAGGCTGCGGAGGCGGCTGCCGGTGCCGGGGAGAGGCGGCGGCGGAGCGGCGGCGGCGGCGGCGGCGGGAGCGGGAGCGGGAGCGGAGGGCCGAGCGGGGCGGCGCGCTCGCCGGGCGGGCGCTCGTCGTGCCGCCGCCAGGGCTGTGGGCGCGGGGGCGCGGAGCGGCGCGGGACGCGGGCTCGTGCGGAGAAACACCCTGACGTCAGGGGCGGGTGATGCGGCCTCTTAAAGGGGACGCGGGAAGCCCCGCCCGCCCGGGGCGCGGGCCGGCCGCGCAGGTGCCGCCGCAGCCCTCGCCACCTGCGCGGCTCCCGCGGAGCCCGGGCGCCACCTCCCCCGCGGGCGGCCGGGCGGGCGGGCGGCGGGGGTGGAGCGCGGGGGCGTTCCCGCGCCCGGGGCTGAGCGCTGCGCCCCCGCCGACCGCCGACCGCCGACCCGCCGTTCGCCGCTCGCCGCAGCGCGGCCGCCCGGGCGCAGGCAGGGCCCAGGTGACCCGCCGGGGTTGCAGGTGGCCGCAGCGGCGCGGCCTGGGGCTGGCCGTCCCCGTAGAGCCCGCCCTCTCTGCGTTCCGTGTCGGGGAATGAAGTCCGCGCTCCTTCTGTGCCTGGCGCCCACTGGGTTGGTCACAGAAAACATTTTCTGCCCCCGGTTCCTGGTTTCAATATCCCTTAAGCCTCCAAAACGTTAGGGAAAGTCAAGAACGTGCCATCTTTTTTTTTTTTTCTATATATTTATGATTTATTTTATTTTATTTGGTCTAATAACGATTTGAAAAGAAGAAAAAAGGGCAGCCCGCGTGGCTGAGCGGTTTAGTGCCCGCCTTCAGCCCAGGGCGTGATCCGGGAGACCCGGGATCGAGTCCCGCGTCGGGCTCCCTGCATGGAGCCTGCTTCTCCCTCTGCCTGTGTCTCTGCCTCTCTCTCTCTCTCTCTCTCTCTCTCCCTCTCTCTCTCTTTGTGTGTGTGTGTGTGTGTGTGTGTGTGTCTCTCATGAATAAATAAATAAAATCTTTAAAAGAAAGAAGAAAATTTAAACCTTAATGCTGGTCAGGTAAATAGAACTGAAATGGGATTTTGTTACAGTAATAGCATTTTAATCCTCTGATTACACATACGGAAAAGCCCAAAAATGAACTCAGCATTCACTTTATGAGAGTGGTTTTGGGATTTTCAATCTAAGCATTACACATGAAAAAGCAAAATATTAAACTGTGCGATCTCGGGGATCCCTGGGTGGCTCAGCGGTTTCGCGCCTGCCTTTGGCCCAGGGCCTGATCCTGGAGACCTGGGATCGAGTCCCGTGTGGGGTTCCCGGTGCATGGAGCCTGCTTCTCTCTCTCCCTCTGCCTGTGTCTCTGCCTCTCTCTCTCTCTCTCTCTCTCTCTCTCTCTCCCTGTGTCTATCATAAATTTAAAAAAAAAATTGTGCGATCTCCACATTCGTAACAAAGTATATATGGCTGGGCTACAGCCAAAAGTGATGGAATTATTTTGTAGGAGAGCAGCATCCGTGGCTTCTGTGTTCTTAGTGATTAGCCACTTCTCTTAGTTTTTTCTCGGACTGAGAAGCACATGAAAAAGAACTTGAATACTGTCCCCACATGGGGACCAAAGTTGTAAGGAGAAGGCAGAGTGACAGAAGCCAGGGTAAGTGGATGAATAAGATAACATAGGGCAGAACAGGAGTGCTGGGAATCTTTCATCCCTCCTCAGCCCCTACTACCTGCGACCATAGACTCCATGGCCGCTGTGTATTTTGGTTTTGGTCATTAAAATGTCCATAAACTTGTCTGTTTTATTTTACAAAAAGCATAACTGGAGTTTGGGTAAATGTATTCTCTTTTGGGGGAGTCTCACTGAAGCAGTGAGAAGACTCACCCCCAGGCCTGACGATCAAAGGGACTAGTGACACCACACACTGACCATATACCCTGGCCTCTTAACCTGCATATGTCTTACCAGCTAGAGAGGGTGAAAAGTAAGCTCTGGTGATCTCTAGGAAATTCTAACAGAATGTCAGGACTAGGAACAATCTGTGTCTCAGGCAAACATCAGACAGGGAAAGACCAAAGTCCTGCCAAGAAATAGGTGGGACTACTGATCCATCAGAGTTCAGGACAACCGTTAAAGTGACTTTATTGAGATCCCATGAGATAGCACATTTACTCACACCTATAAGGCCCACCATGGGGATTCCCAGATTCTTGACTTTAGGAAATTCTACAATAGTTTGTACTTTCTGCATATGGAGGTGGGGCTCTAGATAAGAGATAATTGGGGGTTAGTGTTACAATGACTGCTTTTGTACTCTTAACAGTTTATAGTACCCACATGCATGAGCACACATGCGCGTGCACACACACACACACACACACACACACTCACTCATGAAAAGAATGCGTAAAATGCTAATGATGGTCAGGCCAGTGGAGCAGTTCTCAAACTTTAGCTCAAATAGGAATCTCCTGGAGGACTTGTTAAAGCACAGAGTCCCACATGCCTAGTTTCCCATTCACTAGTTCTGGGTGGGACCCAAGAATGTGCATTTCTAACAAGTTCCCCTCTGTTCTGGTCACCACACTGAAAACCAGGGGGCTAAAGTAGAGATACTAGGGAATGAACTTTTTTCTCTATTCTCCCAAGTTTTAAAATGATTTCTCATTACTTGTATAATAGAAAAGGTATTTTACGGTTCATTTTTCCTACCTGCTCCCTGATCTAAATAATGGAACATTTTCATAGAAGGATGGACCTTGGTGAATCTGCTAAAAGAGAGAACAACTAATCTCCAAAGCAAAAGGGCCTGAGATTCATGAGCTCTGGTCTTTAACTGTGACAGATGTGAAATGAGGACCTGAAGAATCCCCTCAGGATTTTGAATACTTACCTAAAACACAAATTAATTGAAAACAAGTCTCTTTCCTGGTTCTTCATCCACCAACCTAGAATGCCTATCCTGCTGTATATCAAAGAAACTCCCTTGGCAGAAAGAACTTTAAATCCTTTTAAAACTATGGTTAATTCTGCTGGGTGTCTCCTGGATCTCTTGTAAATCCACTATTTCTATTGAAGCCACAGTGTATACCTTTAAAGACCTTTAAGATGTTACCTTTGAAAGAGATTTGTTGAGCTCCTCCTACCAGCAGGCAGCATGGTAGGAGGCATCGGGCAATGGTAAAGTGAGATGCCAAGATACATATGGACTTCATCTTGAACCCCAAGGACCTTCCAGGCCAGCAATTTGGAAAACCCTTTCAGACATTTGCTGTGACTTGAATATAGAGAGATGAATGCACCAGACTTCAGAAAATGTCAAACATGAGTGCCCTCTTTGGTTGTAAAGAAGCTGTGACACGGGCTTTACAGAGAAACACAGAAGCACAATGCAAGGAAAGGGGAATCAAAGGTCCATGAGGAAGAACTTTGTTTTATAAAAGGTTGCTGTAATTCAACATGCTGCCCTCTCCTCCCCTGTGATCAAATCAATGTAAAATGGTAAATAAACCTAGATGGCTTGGGAAAGGTCCAATTAAATGAAACCCCACAGCACCTTACTAATTGGACAGGAAATTCATGGTCAGCAATAATTCCATCACATCATTTATGCACTACTTCTCCTTGCATTATGCCAAAGCTTCTGGCAAATACCAGACCTCTAGTTTGCACAGAGCTGCTGCGTCCCTAGTGCCTTTCAGAGGATCCCTCATCCCAAGGTGGCAGGGGATAAGCCGAAGCTCCCATCTTTTTCCCTTTCGCCCCAGACACCTTTTGTCCAGACCCCGCGAGGGCAAACTGTTCTGATTTTATGTGTAAGCTCACTGAGTGCAAGAAATGTAGCAAAACAAGTCATTAAATCCTGACACTTTATTTTACAGATGAGAAAAACAGAAGCCATGAAAATAAATAACTTCCTTATCCATCGTTAACTTTTTCTACTCCAGCCTCTAGCCTCAATTCAGGGCAGAGCCTCCAGTCAGTGTTAATAAATACAGATGGGAATGAAAAATGGAACAATTTATTACTGTCACTGATGCTGTATCCTTGTCACATTGGGTCTGATGTTCAAGAGCCTTCACCTAAAAGCCCTGCATTAAATCTTGGATTGTGCAGGACCCAAACAGTTGTCCTGATGTGAATAACACTTAACATAAGATTTTGGGCCTTTGCATGCTGCCAGTAGCTTGGGCCCCCACTTAGCATAGACAGGGCAAACAAGCCCTTTCCTAGAGATGAGAAACCAAGGGAAGACACCTTCATTTCCTTGCTCCCAGGTTTGTCACCTACACCAACTCTACAACAAATATACAGAGAGAAGCACACTTTTGTCTCTCGGAGGTGGAATGCATAGGGCTTTATCCCCCCTTATCCCCGCTTCCCATAGTTCTCTTCAAAGTACAGGGGCCTCTCCCTGCAAAAACTTCTTCTTTTGGCTCAACCCTGTTAACCCAATCTCAGGAGAAGGAGGAGGGGACTTAACCAGATGGGTGGCTCACATTAGGCTCTTACAGCTGGGCCCCTTTTGTTAGTTTCATCCCAGCTGGAAATGCTTCAAACTTCCCTAGAAAAATCCTGCCAGCTCCAATGCCCAGCTCCAGTGCCACTCCTTTGAAGTGTATCCCCAAGCATCCCGAATGATTGTGTGACCACATGAACTTGGTCTAACATGTATTGATATATGATTCTTAAGTCTTTGAATGTAGGTTTTTATCTTTGTTTTTATAACTCGTAGCAGATAATATAGCCACTCACTAGATATGGGCCAACTGAAATTTTAAAAGCCTGTTGAATTTTATTTTTTTGAAGATTTTATTTATTTATTTGAGAGCATGCACAAGGAGGGAAGGAGAGGCAGAGGGAGAGGGAGAAGCAGGCCCAGGCACCCCAAGACTAATGAAATTTTAAAAACTAGATCCAGCAGAGGGCCAGAAAGCCTGGAACTGGCTGAACTTCTCTCCATCTGTGCACACTGTCCTATGGTTATCATTGCTACTTCCCTGCTGTAGTCAAGCCTGGATCTCCAGGTTCTTGTCAATTCTGAGAGTCCCTGATGGCCTTCCCATAAATGACCCTTTGTTTATTCAGCCGCTACAGCTTTCTGTGACATGCAATCAACAAACTCCAAGTGATTTATCCCCTTTACCCCTCCTAAACCCTATAATAATTTTCTAATCCCAGTTCCATTTCTTGTTTGGATCTGGCAACTCAAATACATCAATTAAGCAACTGCAGTTCCTGCTAAGCTCTGCATTAGGGTTCCTTCTTAGATGAGGGAGTGGGCAGATTGAGTGACAAGGAATTTAGTCCCTTAGCAAGTGTCAGTTCTCCCTGTAAGACATTGACATTCTGATTTACAAATCAGACCTTTGGTTTATTTGATAGTATGTGTCAGGCTGCCAGGGCCGGAACCTCCCAAGCCCCTGGGAATTGGCAGCTAAATGCTGGTAAATAAATGCCAAGCAACTAGACTCTGAGACAGCAGTGCCCACTCCTAAAATGAGCACAACCTTAATTAAATATAAATTGTTAGGGCATCTTTACCATTGGCTTACTTTTTCTATTCCTGGATGGATGTTATCATCACCGATTCCAAAGGCCTGCTGTTACCCCTGAACTACCCTGATCTGGGTAGTCAGCCTGTTAAAGTCTTGTGATAAAGAGGCTAGGTTCTATTTCAGTAGATAGTGAGCCACGCAGAGAAAAGCCACTCCTTAGTCACAGTGTACATCCTACTCTGTCATCTCAACGATGCATTCTCTTGATGACGGAGAAGTCCAGGTGGGAACGGAAAGATAATTTCGTTCAGCAAACACCTGTCAACAATTTGAAGCATTGAAGCACTCAGAGTACAGTCTTCCAAAATTCTGTCAGCATCAGCTTTACATATGAAAAACAATAATGTATTCTACCTTATATTTTCAATATATTTTATATTAATTATATATTATGTTATAATATATATTTTTAATAAGACAAAAATACATATTAAAAGGGATAAAGAGTAGATAATTTGCATATCTAAATAAATCATTTACCTTTGGAGCCTTTTTGTTTTGCCTTTTAAAAACTTATTGGTGGTTTTATTAAATGTGTACAACTGGGGTCCCAGGTGCCTCAGTCAGTTAAGCGTCTGCCCTCAGCTCAGATCATGATCCCGGGGTCCTGGGATCAAGCCTCCCATTCGGCTCTCTGCATGGCAGGGAGCCTGCTTCTCCCTCTGCCTCTGCCTGCCACTCTGCCTACTTGTGCTGTTCTTGCTCTGTCAAATAAATAACTAAAATCTTTTTTAAAAATGTGCGCAACTGGGACGTCTGGGTGGCTCAGCGGTTGAGCGTCTGCCTTCGGCCCAGGGTGTGATCCCGCAGCCCTGGGATCGAGTCCCAGGGTGTGATCCTGGAGCCCCAGGATCGAGTCCTCGCATCAGGCTCCCCACAGAGAGCCGGCTTCTCCCTCTGCCTGTGTCTCTGCCTCTCTCTCTTGTGTCTCTCATGAATAAATAAATAAAATATTTTTTTAAAATGTGCACAACTTGTATTATCTCTGGCTCACACATACAAACTTGACTTCAGTGACAAGTCATATTAATGCTATTTTAAAATTGCATTTCAAACATGTAAGTTAACAGTCAAATACCACTGTCTTGAGATACTGATGTTCTTTTAAGATCCAGTCACAGGAAGTTTGCCAAATAAGGACTTCCTTAGAAAAAAGATCTTGAAAATGTTTTTCGTTTCCTATAAATAGAGTTGAGTTGAATGGGCCGGGGGTTGGACTTTGGACTGCAATTTTTAAGATACCCCTAACTCTGAAGGTGAATGACAGAAAGGAAATCCCACCACAGCTAGCAAGCATAAGACCGTTGAACACGCGTAATAGTAAGGAACCCCTTTGCTCTGTGGAGGCAGAACTGGCTACAGAGAGGAAGTGGGAAGAACAAAGACAGATGTCCCCATTGCACTCGCCACCCCTTCCCCCCTACACACACACCCACCAGGAGAAGTCCTAAGATGAAGAGAGAATCTGTCATTAGGTCGGGGGACAGCAAGGGATCTGCTCACCTTTTTTTATGCCAGGGAGTTGCAGACAACTTTCAAGAGAAAAGGGAAGGAGCCACTTAAATGGCTTAAATGGTGAGTCATCGTGGAAATTTAAAGACTCACTGAGACCAGTCACTGAAGGAGGCAGGAAGGAAGGGACGAAAAGCCAAATGGAAAGGTCACCTGGTAAAAGAGGAGGAATGTCTCCTTCCCTGAACAGGGTAGTGGTGGGAAGGTGCGGAGGGATGAAGCCCTGATCAATGAGGAGAGGAAGTTCTGGCCACAGGCGGGACAGCAGTGAATGGAGGTAAGGGAGATGCCTGATGGCCCATATCCTCAGACTGTGACCACACAGCATTGAGGGCCATACCCCATCTGGCTACTTCACCACTTCTCCAGCCTGTGGCACCAGCACCCCCAGCAGTATTCTGATAGCCTTATCTGTGCTCAAAGTAGTGCCTTATAGTTTCCAGCCTCTGACCAGGTCTCTGCATGCACTTGTCCTCTTCCCTGGAAGAGTTTTGTCTTCTGCTTTACATCTGTATATCATTTAGATATCAATTCAAAAGGCTTCCCTGGCCTCCCAACAGACCCAAATCTCACCATTATAGTCTTTTAAAAACTAAGTACCACTCTCCTCTGATGCACTTCATATGGCTGTGATTTTGCACGTATTTGTGTGATTTTTATGTCTTTCTCCTCCCTTCTCACACCACTCTGCAAACCCCATCAGGGCACATATCGTCAGGGTTTGTGTCTCACTGCATGTCCAGCATATTATTGAGGGCCTAGCATACAGGAGGTGCTCTACATGGCATTTCACGAGTGAATGAATGAATGAATGAATGATGAGTGGGTAGAGAAGCTTTTGGAAATTTAGTAAGACTTAAAAAAAATTAAGGTGTTTCTGAGGAACAGTGATGGCCTAGTTTCATGTGCCCAGCTAACCATGATGTAGGGTCCCACAAATCAATAGGAAGGCTGCTGAGTGGCCAGCGCATGAAAATCGGTGAATGGATGACAAAGTATACACTAATAAGGAAAATGTGTGTGAAAGAATTTCAATCTAAAATGGATCCAGAGGCTATAAAATGGAAAAATCTCACCCATGTGCCCTTAGGGAAAGAAAATTTAAGGACTGAGAGACTGATTTCCCATAAATGTCTGATTTACAGAAAACTGATAATGTTGGAATGTTCTTAAATGGTAGGGAGTTGGTTGGGGGTTTCATCGTATCAGCTTTGGGAAGTTTTGTTTATGGTTTCCAGAGGTAAGAACATGAACTCACCCAGGGAGGCCTGGTCTCATGAAATTGGCTGAATTGAACTTTATTTGTATGACTAGACTGGTTTTTGTCTGGTTGGAGAATTTTTCAAAGCTGGTTTCCATTTGTTTTTTATTTTGACTAACTGAACTCACTCCTCTTTTCATACTCTGCCCATAATACAGCCTATCCCTAACCCTCAACAGACCTGCCTGTAGCTGACCACAGAGAATGTGTTGGGAATTGTAACTCCTCTGCTATTCCTGAATAATTCATCTTTTTGACAAGTTTGAGCTTGCCTTGGTTTACCACTTCTTTTAGGCTGACATGTGTTATGAACCCAAGGGAGGAGTCCTGGTGAAAAGGCTTCATGGGGGTAAGGGTGGGGTGAGACAAGGATCCGAAATTAACTTTCAACCTGTCTCAAATTTCATCATTCATGGAGTCTCAGGATAGAACAATAGATAGACATTCAAGCCTGAGCCCAGACATACAAGAAAAGAACTCTCAAATTCAGAATGAAGATGAGAAAAGAACCTGTAACCAATAAGACATTATAAGACGTACAGGTGTCACAGCATGAGGGAAGGGCAGGGTAGCTGACACCCATATATAATAGTACAACCTTCCATCTATCTGCACATGACACAAAGCCCCACCCTTTCAAGACTCCTTCTGAAGCTACCCTTACTACTTTTCCCCCCAGAGATCTTCCCCAAGTATCCAGTCCTGTAGTGCTCAAAATGTAGCCCCCAGACAAGCAGCAGCAGCAGCAGCACCTAAAAATTTGTTAGATTAGTGAATTATTGACACCCTACCTCTGACCTGCTGGTTGGACAACTCTGGTATGGGGTCCTGTGATCTGATGTAACCAGTCCTCCAGGTCCTCGCGAGGCTCCAGGTTGAGCGCTGGTCTCCCACCAGTTGCAGTGGGAATGCTGAGAAGGGTGGGAGTTTTGGGCCAGGAAGCTCAGACAGCCACATGGAAGTTTTCCCCTTTATAAGCCCATTGCATCCTCACAATGGGCAGGTTATTTTTATTTCTATCCTATAAGAAAAAAAATTAAGGGAAAATTACTAAGCAGTTTAACCAGAGATGTGGGGCCTTTATCAGTTTGCTAGGGCTGCTATAACAAATCACCCCAACCTGGGTAGCTTGAAACAACAGAAATCCACTCTCTCACAGTTCTAGAAGCTAGCCATCCCCACTCAAGGAGTCAGCAGGGTTCATTCCTTCTGAGGGCTGTGAGGGAGAATCTGTTCTGTGCCCTCCATCTACTTCTGGTGACAGCTAGCAATCCTTGCTGTTCCTTGGTTTCTAGATGCTTCACTCCAGTCTCCATCTCTGTCTTCCCACAGTGTATTCCAGACCATGTGTGTCTGTGTCTAAATTTTGCTCTGATAAGGGCACCAGGCATATTGAGTTAAGGTCTCACTCTATTCCAGTAGGGTCTTGTCTTAATTTAGCTCATTACATCTGCAACAAACCTATTTCTAAATAAAGTCCCATTCTGAGGTACTGGGGATTAGGATTCATTTGAGAACACACCTCATTCCTCAGCATTCTTCACTTCCCCTACCTTAGGAACACTTGGTGGATTTCCACACTTGGTGGATTTCCTCATCTGATGCCACTGGTGGAGAAACTCACAAAGAGGGCTACCTTACCCCCCATCACAGTGTGTGTCCCCAAAACAGTGATGTTTACATCCATCCACAAGGTATTTTCTGAGACTCTTCTTTCCCATTCTGTAGCTGGTGCCCTTAAACACAATAGTTTCCTCCTTTCTCTTGGATTAATATCTACCGATTTAAAGACATAGTTTAGAGTAGAGAACATAATACCCATCATCCATACCACAATCCTCTGTGTTCGCTTTGGCTGTAGCTGTGTCAAACGACCCAACCAAGGTAGTAGGGGACACACCTAGAGGAAAGGGGATCTAAATTCAAGACTATAAATTCAGAACCACTCTGGAGTTTTGGATAAGCTTTTTTGGACTCACAGATCTTCCTAAAGAGAAACTGAAGATGTTTGTAATCTACTTATGAGTAACTTGGACCTTTAGGCATTAAACAGGAAGGGAGAAGGAGTTCACAATTCCGTATCCACCAGCTCACCACTCACACCTGCCTTCAGTAAGCCCTGTTAGCCAGAGGTGCACCTTGTACTTCAATGATGTCTGTTTAAGAATCATGTTAGCCAAACAGTGCCCAAGTGGTTCAGTCGGTAGAGCATCTGACTCTTAGTCTGGGCTCAGGTCATGATCTCAGGGTCCTGGGATCGAGTCCCCCCTTCCCCTGCCTTAGGCTCCCTACTCAGCCAGGAGTCCTCTTGTCACCTTTTCCTTCTGCCCCTTCCTCCTCATGTTCTCTCTCTCTCTCTCAAATAAATAAATAAATAAATATTAAGAAAAAAAAAAGAATTGTGCTAGCCAAAAAATGATAGAGCATTCGGACCTAGATTTTATCATGAAATTCTTTTAAGTACAAGTAAACATTGAGAGATCTACACTGGACAATATTTTGAAAGCTCCAGATAGTTCCATGAATTCAATTAAAGTGCGGAAGAAACTAAATGAAAGGATCAACCCCAAAATAATCATCACTTCTAATTTCCTCCACTTCATTGAACATAAACTATCATCAAATTTTCAGTTGGATTCAGGGAGAGGCATTGATATGTATTCTGCAATCAAATTGTTCTCTCTCATTTAGCTTGCATTTGTCTAATATTTTATATTATGTAAAAAACCAAATATGAACTTTTAAATTTTTTGAAATCTCTTTTAATACTTTGAAAATTATCATTCTGGTTGGTTATTGCAAGATTGCTGGAATATTAATTTTTCTCACCATATTTTATAGTGATAAGTTACTTAAAAACTCCTTATCTCAACTATTCAAGATGAATGTCAGCTATTTTAAGAAAAATTTCCAAAACAAGCCTAAGACCCAACAGGAAAATGTACAAAGAATATGAGTTCACTGAAGTTATATAAATAATCATTATGTGTATGAAAAAATCCAGTTTCACAAGAAATGGTATTAAAATAAATAATTCCAAGTTCAGTGTATTGGCCAAGATTTTAAATGTAATATTTACTTTAATGAAGATAGTGTGAAACAAATGTCCTATATACTTCTAGGCTGAGTTAAATTGGTACAATTAATGAAAAGCAGCTTGGCACCTCATGTCAACTTAAAAACTGTACCCTTAACTTTATATCCAAAAAGTATCTTACTTAAATAGAAATTCAGGCAATTAGCCATTAGGGAATTGCAAATCAACACTATAATAAGATAACACTTCACATCCGCAAGGATGGCTACTATCAAAAAGATATATAATAGGGGCACCTGGGTGCTCAGTGGTTGAGCATCTGCCTTAGGCTCAGGTCATGGTCCTGGTGTCCCAGGATCGAGTTCCACATCAGGCTCCCTACGGGGAGCCTGCTTCTCCCTCTGCCTATGTCTCTGTCTCTCTTTCTGTGTCTCTCATGAATAAATAAACAAAATCTTTTTTAAAAAAAGATAATAATAATGTTGGTGAGGATGTGGAGAAATTGAACCGCTTACGCATTGCTGGTGGGAATACAAAACGGTGAGGCCACTTTGGAGAACAGCCTGGTGATTCCTAAAATGGTTAAATATAGAGTTACCATTTGACGCAGCATTCCCAATCCTATGTGCATACCCATGAATAATCAAAACATATGTCCACACCAACTTTTACATAAATGTTCATACCAGTACTATTCAAAATAGCCAAAAGTGGAAACAATGCAAGTGTCCATCAACTGATGAGTAGACGAATAAAATGTGGTGTAGCCATATAAATGGATGTGTATAACACTATCTGGCAATAAAAGAAATGAAGTACTGATACATGCCATGATAAGGATGAACCTTAAAAATAGTATGCTAAATGAAATAAGCCTATCACAAAGAACTACATATTATATAATGCCATTTATATAAAATGTCTAAAATAGGCAAATCTTTGAAGATGGAGAGTGGATTAGTGGTTACCTTGGGCTGGAGGTGGGAGACAGATAGAGGGATTGGGGTTGATGTCTAAAAAGAAGGCTTTCATTTGAGGGTAATGAAAAAGCTCTAAAATACACTGTGGTGAAGGATGTACAATTGGTTCCAAATCCCAGATTTGCCATTTTGTGGTTATAGGATTACCTCTCCCACTCAGTGTTCTCCGGCATTGTCTTCCTCAAAACCTCAACCCCTCTCCAATTCTCAGCGCCAAATAAAACTCTCCATACCCAGCCTGCTGTCTCCTGTTATGCTTCTTTTCCATCTGCCCCTATTCTTTTGTCTTTCCCAGAATCCAATTGGTGGATTCCCAGTGCCTGGAGCCACAACATAGCACGTAGGACCTGAGCTAGCACAGAGAACTACCCTTAAAGAGGATGGAAAAGAGCCAGCAAGGAACATCCCCTCTGGTTAGCAAAGCACAGGAAGGCTATAAGCATCACACGATTGTAATTTGGAAGTCCAGTTTCCAAAAAGAGAGTCGAGAGGTTCATTTCTTTCTTTTTGTCTGGATACCCTCCCCACTCTCTTCTTGTCTCTCTTTCCCCTCCCAGCTCCTGTCCATTGAAATCAGCCTGCATCCAGGTGATACACAAATGCCTTCCCATATCAGCTCAGGAAGGCGAACCCAACTTCTCTGGTCCAGCACAGCCTGGTTGGAATCACTTAATTCATTCTCAGGGTTCTTAGTGGCATCAGTGGGAAGGTATGAGTCAAGGTCAAAACACACATTCTAAAGCGGAAGCTAGTAAGAATCCATCACATAAAATATTAATAGCTACTATTTGAGAATCTTTCTGTGTATGACATTTTATGGACATTACCTCATTTAGTCTTCATACAGCTATATGCTATAGGGGTTCTTATCCCCATTTTATGGATGAGGACTTTGCAATTTGGACAAATCAAGTAACTTTGCCCATGGTTACAATTTGGAAAGAAGTGGAGGAATTCAAACCTCACTCTGTGTGTCTCTAAGAGCTCTTCTTCCACCAGCTTTGCTTCTGCCCCAGAACAATGTGCCTAGACACAGGCTTGGCTTCCAGAATAATGTCCAGGACCCAACGCAACTTGGAAAAGGAAAGCCTTTCAGAGGCTAAACTGATAAAGTACAAGAATGAAGCTCTCTGGTGGTCTGCATGATGAAGATTAGAATTTGAGGAAGGTCGAGTTGGGGAGGCTTATATGTTAGGAGACTTTCACTTGACATTTGTTAAAGATAGGCTTTTTTGAAGAACAGATGGTTGCTGGTGTGGACTAATCCATCCTCTCCATATTGATTCAATTCCTCCTCACCCAAGTTTGTCTACACCAAAGGATGGACCATATTCAGATGTCTTCTTTTACCGGCCCACATTCCTTGGCCCCTGTTGTAGAGGATATGCCTGTAGTAATTTATTTTTCTCTTCTGAACAGTTTGGAGCTGTTACCATAAGGCCACTAAAAACATTCTTAAAAATAAATAAATAAATAAATAAATAAATAAATAAATAAATAAAAATAAAAACATTCTTGTCCGTAGCACTCTTGACACTCAAATGCAAACATGCAAACATACCTGTTGAATATTTACCCAGGAATAGAATTGCTCAGTTATGGAATTGCATATACACATCGCATATGCTCAATTTTATTAAATAACTACAAATTGTTTTACCAAATGGTTGTACCAATTCAAGAGTTCACCAGCAGCTTTTGATAGCTTCCTTTGTTCCTCACTGGAACTTGGTATTGTCAGTCATTTTGACTAGCTGTTCTGTTTGATACATAATGGTATCTCACAATTTTAATTTGCATTCCCTGTATTATTAATGAAGTGGTGATCATCTTTTTATATTTTTATTGGCCATTAGAAAATTCTCATTGGTGAAATATTGTTTAAATCTATTGCTCATAATGGATTGTCTTTTTTAATTGATTGTAGACAATCCCAATATTTTCTAGAATTAATCCTTTGGTCAGCCCTTTTTCACAGTGTCCTTCTCAGGGTTGGGTATTAGGGCTATGCTGGTATCATAAATCATATTTGGTATGATCCCTTTTGTCCTAATCTCTGAGAGAGTTTATATAATATTAGTGGTATTTCTTTCTTAAATGATTGGGAATTCACTACTAGGGTAACAGGCCCAAAGTTTTTCCCGTGGGAAATAAATGATAGGGTTAGTATTTCTAATACTTGCAGAGCTATTTCTTCTGTATCAGATTTATTATTTTCCATGGAATTAGTAAATTTCATCTACATTTTTTAAAAGATTTTATTTATTCATGAGAGACACAGAGAGAGGCAGAGACATAGGCAGAAGGAGAAGCAGGCTCCATGCAGGAAACCCAATGATGGGACTCGATCCTGGGACCCAGGGATCACTCCCTGAGCTGAAGGCAGATACCTAACCGCTGAGCCACCCAAGCCTCCCATTTAATATACATTAAAAAAATATTTTATTCATTTATTTTTTTAGAAAGAAAGAAAGAGAGAACACAAGTGGAAGGAAAGAGAGGCACAAGCACACTCCATGCTCAGTGTAGAGCTAAGGGCTTGACTTCACAACCCTGAGATCATGACCTGAGCTGAAATCAAGAGTCAGGTGTTCAACTGACTAAGCCACCAAGGTACCCCAATTTTATCTACATTTTTAAATATATTGACATCATGTTGGTCCTTATATTCCATATATTTAATGTTGATAAGTTCTATATTGATGTTGCTTTCTTCATTCCTGACATTGGTTATATTCATCTTCTTTCTCCCCCTTTATTTTTCTTGATCTGTCTGAGCAGTTTTTCCAATTTCGTGAGTTTCTTAAAAGAAGCAATTTTTGCTTTATTGATTTTCTCTATTTTATATTTGCTATTACATTAATTTTTTATCTTACTCTTATTTTTTCTTTCCTTATACTTTTTCTTTAAAGATTTTATTTATTTATTTATTTATTTATTTATTTATTTATTTATTTATTTATTTATTTATGACACAGAAAGAGACAGAGACAGAGGCAGAGGGAGAAGCAGGCTTCCCCAGGAAGGCCAATGTGGCATTTGATCAGGTACCGGGGATCATGCCCTGAGCCAAAGGCTGATGTTTAACCACGGAGCCACCCAGGCATACCTTTCTTTCCTTATACTTTAAGGTGGTATTCTTTTCTAACTTCTTGTCATGATGGTTAGCTCATTAATATCCAGCCATCTTCATTTACAGAGTGACAAATTTCCCTTTAAGCGTGGTTTTAACTGTAACCCACCAGATTTCAATACATAATAATTTAAATATTCTATTCAAACTATTTTCTAATTCCTTTTATAATTTTTGCCTTGATCCATGGGTGATTTAGAAGAGTATTGCAATATTTTATAAATGTCCCTTTATAATTTATTTCTAGCTTAATTCCATGGTGGACGCAAAACATACTCTGTTCCATCAGAATCTTTTGAAATTCTTGAGATTTGTGTCAGGCTTCAGCATATAGTAAATTTTTGTAAATGTGCTGTATGTTTTTGAAAATCATGTACCTTCTGTTTTTGTGGAGTCCAATACTCCATGGTTGTTTGCCAACTAGGTTGTTTAATTTTCTATGTCCTTTTTAATTTTTGTCTGTCTTACCAATAACTGACACTGTTGTGTTAAAATTTCCTACTATGAATATAAATATTTCTTCTTGAACTTTTTTTACTCTGAGGTTATTAGTGACGTAAAATTTAGCTTTATTATACACACCTGGTGAGTAAAATCTTTTATTCTATTAATCATAACCTTTATTTTAAATGCTTTTTAATTGTTTTTTAAATTTATTTCTTCATGATAGTCACAGAGAGAGAGAGAGAGAGAGAGAGAGAGGCAGAGACACAGGCAGAGGGAGAAGCAGGCTCCATGCACCGGGAGCCCGACGTGGGATTCGATCCCGGGTCTCCAGGATCGCGCCCTGGGCCAAAGGCAGGCGCTAAACCGCTGCACCACCCAGGGATCCCCTAGGTGTATCTTTTATAGACCTTATACATTTTAATCTAGTTTGAAATTTTTTTAACTTAATTAGATCACTTAGTTTATTTACATGTAATATAATTTCTGATGTATTTGGTTTAAAACTATAATTTTACTGTGTTCTCTGCTTGTTCCACTTCTTTATCTTCCTCTTTCCTGATTTTCTTAACTTGCTTGGATTGACTCAGTGTTGTTACATTTTTTGTTATTACATTTTTTTCCTACTATCAGTTTCAAGGTTATAAGCCTTTTGACTATCCTTTTTAATGGTTAAAAAGTTTAAAATAGGGGCGAGGAGCAAGATGGCGGAAGAGTAGGGTCTCCAAATCACCTGTCTCCACCAAACTACCTAGAAAACCTTCAAATTATCCTGAAAATCTATGAATTCGGCCTGAGATTTAAAGAGAGACCAGCTGGAATGCTACAGTGAGAAGAGTTCGCGCTTCTATCAAGGTAGGAAGACGGGGAAAAAGAAGTAAAGAAACAAAGGCCTCCAAGGGGGAGGGGCCCCGCGAGGAGCCGGGCTGAGGCCGGGGCGAGTGTCCCCAGGACAGGAGAGCCCCGTCCCGGAGGAGCAGGAGCTGCACCGACCTTCCCGGGCGGAAAGGGGCTCGCGGGGAGTTGGAGCAGGACCCAGGAGGGCGGGGATGCCCTCGGGTTCCCCGGGACACTAACAGAGCAACTGCGCGCCCAGGAGAGTGCGCCGAGCTCCCTAAGGGCTGCAGCGCGCACGGCGGGACCCGGCGGGACCGGAGCAGCTCGGAGGGGCTCGGGGGCGGCTCCGCGGAGGGGGCTGCGCGGCCCCGGGAGCAGCTCGGAGGGGCTCGGGCAGAGGAAGAGGCTCCGTGCGGAGGGGGCTGCGCGGTTCCAGGAGCAGCTCGGAGGGGCTCGGGCGGCAGCTCCGCGGAGGTGGCTGCGCGGCCCGGGAGCGCGAATCCAACAGCGCAGGCTCCGGAGCACAGGGCGCCGGGACACAGCCCAGGATCCCGCCTCCCCCGGGACAGGCAGAGGCCGGGAGGGCCCAGGACAGCGAGGACGCTCCTGCCCCAGCTGAGCAGAGCAGCGGCCCCGCCCCGGAGCCTCCAGGCCCTGCAGACAGAGAGCTCCGGAGTTCCTGCCGGAGCTGAATCCAGGTTTCCAGAGCTGCCCCGCCACTGGGGCTGTTCCTCCTGCGGCCTCACGGGGTAAACAACCCCCACTGAGCCCTGCACCAGGCAGGGGGCAGAGCCGCTCCCCCAAGTGCTAACACCTGAAAATCAGCACAACAGGCCCCTCCCCCAGAAGACCAGCTAGACTGACTGACAACTTCCAGGAGAAGCCAAGGGACTTAAAGTACACAGAATCAGAAGATACTCCCCGGTGGTTCTTTTTTTGTTTGTTTTTGTTTTTGTTTTGTTTTGCTTTTTGATTTGTTTCCTTCCCCCACCCCCTTTTTTTTCTCCTTTCTTTTTCTTTCTCTTTTTCTTTTTTTTTTCGTTTTTTTTCTTTTTCTTCCCTTTTTTTTCTCTTTCTCTTTTCTTTCCTTCTTTCTCTCCTCTCTTTTTCTCTTTTTCCCAATACAACTTGCTTTTGGCCACTCTGCACTGAGCAAAATGACTAGAAGGAAAACCTCACCTCAAAAGAAAGAATCAGAAACAGTCCTCTCTCCCACAGAGTTACAAAATCTGGATTACAATTCAATGTCAGAAAGCCAATTCAGAAGCACTATTATACACCTACTGGTGGCTCTAGAAAAAAGTATAAAGGACTCAAGAGACTTCATGACTGCAGAATTTAGAGCTAATCAGGCAGAAATTAAAAATCAATTGAATGAGATGCAATCCAAACTAGAAGTCCTAACGCGGAGGGTTAACGAGGTGGAAGAACGAGTGAGTGACCTAGAAGACAAGTTGATAGCAAAGAGGGAAACTGAGGAAAAAAGAGACAAACAATTAAAAGACCATGAAGATAGATTAAGGGAAATAAACGACAGCCTGAGGAAGAAAAACCTACGTTTAATTGGGGTTCCCGAAGGCGCCGAAAGGGACAGAGGGCCAGAATATGTATTTGAACAAATTCTAGCTGAAAACTTTCCTAATCTGGGAAGGGAAACAGGCATTCAGATCCAGGAAATAGAGAGATCCCCCCCTAAAATCAATAAAAACCGTTCAACACCTCGACATTTAATTGTGAAGCTTGCAAATTCCAAAGATAAAGAGAAGATCCTTAAAGCAGCAAGAGACAAGAAATCCCTGACTTTTATGGGGAGGAGTATTAGGGTAACAGCAGACCTCTCCACAGAGACCTGGCAGGCCAGAAAGGGCTGGCAGGATATATTTAGGGTCCTAAATGAGAAGAACATGCAACCAAGAATACTTTATCCAGCAAGGCTCTCATTCAAAATGGAAGGAGAGATAAAGAGCTTCCAAGACAGGCAGCAACTAAAAGAATATGTGACCTCCAAACCAGCTCTGCAAGAAATTTTAAGGGGGCCTCTTAAAATTCCCCTTTAAGAAGAAGTTCAGTGGAACAGTCCACAAAAACAAAGACTGAATAGATATCATGATGACACTAAACTCATATCTCTCAATAGTAACTCTGAATGTGAACGGGCTTAATGACCCCATCAAAAGGCGCAGGGTTTCAGACTGGATAAAAAAGCAGGACCCATCTATTTGCTGTCTACAAGAGACTCATTTTAGACAGAAGGACACCTACAGCCTGAAAATAAAAGGTTGGAGAACCATTTACCATTCGAATGGTCCTCAAAAGAAAGCAGGGGTAGCCATCCTTATATCAGATAAACTAAAATTTACCCCAAAGACTGTAGTGAGAGATGAAGAGGGACACTATATCATACTTAAAGGATCTATTCAACAAGAGGACTTAACAATCCTCAATATATATGCTCCGAATGTGGGAGCTGCCAAATATATAAATCAATTATTAACCAAAGTGAAGAAATACTTAGATAATAATACACTTATACTTGGTGACTTCAATCTAGCTCTTTCTATACTCGATAGGTCTTCTAAGCAAAACATCTCCAAAGAAACGAGAGCTTTAAATGATACACTGGACCAGATGGATTTCACAGATATCTACAGAACTTTACATCCAAACTCAACTGAATACACATTATTCTCAAGTGCACATGGAACTTTCTCCAGAATAGACCACATATTGGGTCACAAATCGGGTCTGAACCGATACCAAAAGATTGGGATTGTCCCCTGCATATTCTCGGACCATAATGCCTTGAAATTAGAACTAAATCACAACAAGAAGTTTGGAAGGACCTCAAACACATGGAGGTTAAGGACCATCCTGCTAAAAGATAAAAGGGTCAACCAGGAAATTAAGGAAGAATTAAAAAGATTCATGGAAACTAATGAGAATGAAGATACAACCGTTCAAAATCTTTGGGATGCAGCAAAAGCAGTCCTAAGGGGGAAATACATCGCAATACAAGCATCCATTCAAAAACTGGAAAGAACTCAAATACAAAAGCTAACCTTACACATAAAGGAGCTAGAGAAAAAACAGCAAATAGATCCTACACCCAAGAGAAGAAGGGAGCTAATAAAGATTCGAGCAGAACTCAACGAAATCGAGACCAGAAGAACTGTGGAACAGATCAACAGAACCAGGAGTTGGTTCTTTGAAAGAATTAATAAGATAGATAAACCATTAGCCAGCCTTATTAAAAAGAAGAGGGAGAAGACTCAAATTAATAAAATCATGAATGAGAAAGGAGAGATCACTACCAACACCAAGGAAATACAAACGATTTTAAAAACATATTATGAACAGCTATACGCCAATAAATTAGGCAATCTAGAAGAAATGGACGCATTCCGGGAAAGCCACAAACTACCAAAACTGGAACAGGAAGAAATAGAAAACCTGAACAGGCCAATAACCAGGGAGGAAATTGAAGCAGTCATCAAAAACCTCCCAAGACACAAGAGTCCAGGGCCAGATGGCTTCCCAGGAGAATTTTATCAAACGTTTAAAGAAGAAATCATACCTATTCTCCTAAAGCTGTTTGGAAAGATAGAAAGAGATGGAGTACTTCCAAATTCTTTCTATGAAGCCAGCATCACCTTAATTCCAAAGCCAGACAAAGACCCCGCCAAAAAGGAGAATTACAGACCAATATCCCTGATGAACATGGATGCAAAAATTCTCAACAAGATACTGGCCAATAGGATCCAACAGTACATTAAGAAAATTATTCACCATGACCAAGTAGGATTTATCCCCGGGACACAAGGCTGGTTCAACACCCGTAAAACAATCAATGTGATTCATCATATCAGCAAGAGAAAAACCAAGAACCATATGATCCTCTCATTGGATGCAGAGAAAGCATTTGACAAAATACAGCATCCATTCCTGATCAAAACTCTTCAGAGTGTAGGGATAGAGGGAACATTCCTCGACATCTTAAAAGCCATCTCTGAAAAGCCCACAGCAAATATCATTCTCAATGGGGAAGCACTGGGAGCCTTTCCCCTAAGATCAGGAACAAGACAGGGATGTCCACTCTCACCACTGCTATTCAACATAGTACTGGAAGTCCTAGCCTCAGCAATCAGACAACAAAAAGACATTAAAGGCATTCAAATTGGCAAAGAAGAAGTCAAACTCTCCCTCTTCGCCGATGACATGATACTCTACATAGAAAACCCAAAAGTCTCCACCCCAAGATTGCTAGAACTCATACAGCAATTCGGTAGCGTGGCAGGATACAAAATCAATGCCCAGAAATCAGTGGCATTTCTATACACTAACAATGAGACTGAAGAAAGAGAAATTAAGGAGTCAATCCCATTTACAATTGCACCCAAAAGCATAAGATACCTAGGAATAAACCTAACCAAAGATGTAAAGGATCTATACCTTAAAAACTATAGAACACTTCTGAAAGAAATTGAGGAAGACACAAAGAGATGGAAAAATATTCCATGCTCATGGATTGGCAGAATTAATATTGTGAAAATGTCAATGTTACCCAGGGCAATATACACGTTTAATGCAATCCCTATCAAAATACCATGGACTTTCTTCAGAGAGTTAGAACAAATTATTTTAAGATTTGTGTGGAATCAGAAAAGACCCCGAATAGCCAGGGGAATTTTAAAAAAGAAAACCCTATCTGGGAGCATCACAATGCCAGATTTCAGGTTGTACTACAAAGCTGTGGTCATCAAGACAGTGTGGTACTGGCACAAAAACAGACACATAGATCAGTGGAACAGAATAGAGAATCCAGAAGTGGACCCTGAACTTTATGGGCAACTAATATTCGATAAAGGAGGAAAGACTATCCATTGGAAGAAAGACAGTCTCTTCAATAAATGGTGCTGGGAAAATTGGACATCCACATGCAGAAGAATGAAATAGACCACTCTCTTTCACCATACACAAAGATAAACTCAAAATGGATGAAAGATCTAAATGTGAGACAAGATTCCATCAAAATCCTAGAGAAGAACACAGGCAACACCCTTTTTGAACTCGGCCATAGTAACTTCTTGCAAGATACATCCACGAAGACAAAAGAAACAAAAGCAAAAATGAACTATTGGGACTTCATCAAGATAAGAAGCTTTTGCACAGCAAAGGATACAGTCAACAAAACTCAAAGACAACCTACAGAATGGGAGAAGATATTTGCAAATGACATATCAGATAAAGGGCTAGTTTCCAAGATCTATAAAGAACTTATTAAACTCAACACCAAAGAAACAAACAATCCAATCATGAAATGGGCAAAAGACATGAACAGAAATCTCACAGAGGAAGACATAGACATGGCCAACATGCATATGAGAAAATGCTCTGCATCACTTGCCATCAGGGAAATACAAATCAAAACTACAATGAGATACCACCTCACACCAGTGAGAATGGGGAAAATTAACAAGGCAGGAAACAACAAATGTTGGAGAGGATGCGGAGAAAAGGGAACCCTCTTACACTGTTGGTGGGAATGTGAACTGGTGCAGCCACTCTGGAAAACTGTGTGGAGGTTCCTCAAACAGTTAAAAATATACCTGCCCTACGACCCAGCAATTGCACTGTTGGGGATTTACCCCAAAGATACAAATGCAATGAAACGCCAGGACACCTGCACCCCGATGTTTCTAGCAGCAATGGCCACGATAGCCAAACTGTGGAAGGAGCCTCGGTGTCCAACGAAAGATGAATGGATAAAGAAGATGTGGTTTATGTATACAATGGAATATTACTCAGCTATTAGAAATGACAAATACCCACCATTTGCTTCCACGTGGATGGAACTGGAGGGTATTATGCTGAGTGAAGTAAGTCAGTCGGAGAAGGACAAACATTATATGTTCTCATTCGTGTGGGGAATATAAATAATAGTGAAAGGGAAAATAACGGAAGGGAGAAGAAATGTGTGGGAAATATCAGAAACGGAGACAGAACGTAAAGACTGCTAACTCTGGGAAACGAACTAGGGGTGGTAGAAGGGGAGGAGGGCGGGGGGTGGGAGTGAATGGGTGACGGGCACTGGGTGTTATTCTGTATGTTAGTAAATTGAACACCAATAAAAAAAAAAAAAGTTTAAAATATACATTCTTGACTTACTAGCATGCAATATTCATCAGCACTCTTGCCCTCCTCTTGGACAAAGCAGTGACTAGAATACTTCACCTCCATTTACCAGCCTCCAGATGTAGGTCTATAAGACATTTTTATTATTGTTTTATACAGCCAATATTCATTCAGATTTATTCATAAAGCCACTTTCTATTGCTCTTTCTTTCTTCCTGCTTCTCCTACCTTCCATCTGGGAACATTTTTATCCTGCCTAAAAAATAGCCTTTGGAATTTTCTTATGATTAGGTATACTGGTGATATATCTTCTATGTTTTGTTCATCCAAAAATGTTCATTTCCTTTGCATTCTTTAAGGATGAAAATAGAATTTTAGGTTGGCATTTATCTTCTTTCACCACTTTATTATAGTTTTTCATTTTCCTCTGGATCCCTTTATTTCTTATACAAAGTCAGCCCACAGTCAAATTTCTGTACTGTAAGGGTAATATGTCTTCATCCTCCCCACCCCTGGCTACTTTTAAGATGTTCTGTTTGTTGTTTGTTTTCATCAGTTTAAATGTGATGTGCATAGGTATGATGTTCCTTTCTTTTTTTTAAATTTTATTTACAGTTTATAGGACTTCTTAATCTGTGCCTTGATATTTTCACTGGTGTTGTATGCTGCTTAGTCATTATAGCTTCAATTAATTCCTTCTATAACATTCTTTGTAGGACTACAGTTACTCATATCCTAGACCTTATCACTACATTCTCTGTATATTTTACCTTCTCCTTTGTATTTTTTACCCTTTTGTCTTTCCATGCTTCATCCTTGTTTATCTCTCATTAATTATGTGTTCAAATTTTAATTCATTAGTTGTTTGAGCTATATATAAAAATAGAATTGACTTTTTATGTAGAGTTTTTATTCAATTAGCTTATAAATTTACTGATTATAATAGTCTAAATATTCTTTTGAATTTTCTTCATGAATGCCAACATGTGGTATATAACTGACAGTTACTTCTCCCTTTCCAAAGTTTTATTTCTTTTTCCTGACTCAACTAGCCTGACAAGGACCTTCAGTGAAATGGTGAATAACAGTGATAAAAGCAGGCATCCTGGGATCCCTGGGTGGCGCAGCGGTTTGGCGCCTGCCTTCGGCCCAGGGCGTGATCCCGGAGACCCGGGATCGAATCCAACATCGGGCTCCCGGTGCATGGAGCCTGCTTCTCCCTCTGCCTGTGTCTCTGCCCCTCTCTCTCTGTAACTATCATAAATGAATAAAAATTAAAAAAAATTTAAAAAGCAGGCATCCTTTCATTTTCCCTTGATCTCAGAGGAACGTTTTTAATATTCCCTCATGAAGTACTATATTTACTTATTCTTACTTTGTAGGTATCCTTTATTCTATTTTTAAAATTCCCATCTTTTGCCAGTTTTGCTAAGAGTTTTTTATGAACATGATTGAATTCTATCAAAATATTTTGACTGCATCTATTGAAACAATCATTTTATTTCCTTTATTCTTTGGTGACTTGATTCTCAAATACCTAAAAAACTTTCATTTCTGGGAAACGAACAACTTGGTCATACTGTGTATGCACTTTTTGCATATTGATGGATTAGATTCACCAATATTTTATTTTGGATTTTTGCATCGCTGTTCCTAAGAATAATTGGCCTATCATTTTCCTTTCTTGTAATATCTTTTTCAGGATTTTTGTTTGATTCCTTCAGACATTTGAAGGCACAGCATTCTAGAATCATCTTAGCACAATTTCAGGACTAGAGATAATTCCAACCTGACTGCATTTCCTGAGGGCACCAGGCTGATCCCGGTTTGCCTTTATTTCTAGGTTATGATCCTCTAGATGTCAACTCAAAACATGGACTTACCCACCACCATCACTGTGGCAGGTGTTAGGCTTCAAATTTTGTCTTCCTCAACTCTGGAAGTTTTAAAAAGTATTGATTGGCTCTCAGCCTGTCAGGTGCCTTTTCTAAAATTTGCAAAGCTCCTCATGGAAAAGCAGCTCCCAAAACCATGTTCATCTCTCTAGATTTCCATCATTTCCCAGGATTTTGGTCTAGCAGTTTTTCATTGCCTTGAGTCTCCAACGCTTTGAAGAGGATTTATAAAAGTATTGTGTTGAATTTATCATAGTGAGCACTGAATAATGTATATAATTGTTGAATCATTACATTGTACCCCTGAAACTAAAATAACACTTAACATTAATTATACTTGAATTAAAAACATTGGAGGACGCCTGGGTCTCAGTGGTTGAGTGTCTGCCTTTGGCTCAGGGCATGATCCCAGGGTCCTGGGATCGAGTCCCACATCAGGCTCCTTGCAGGGAGTCTGCCTGTGTCTCTCATGCATAAGTAAATAAATCTTCAAAAAAATGTATTTAGCACTACTACTTGCATTGGTCTTAGCAAAAGTTTGACCCAATGTTTTCTACACCATCACTGGAATCAAATGTTCCAGGTTGTTTTTAAGCAATTCAGTGGTTGCATAAAAAAAGGTTCTAAGATTTACTTGTGGTCACTAAAACATTCACTTCACAAAGAAATAACTGCCTTTCTCCTGCATACTGCAAAGGGTATTAGATTCAAAGTAAAGTTCAAAAAAATAAAAAATATCATTGATTATAGACCTGAAAAAGAATTTATCTATTGAATAATTTTATCCATGAAACAGTTTTCTTAACAGAGAAATCAATTTCTTCATTGCTGGAAAGGAATAAAGAACTGTGTTTATAGTGCCTAGAAACAATATATAAGATGTATCTTTTTTTAAAAAAGATAATAGGTTGGCATTTATGTGGGTGCAATGTAACTACGATGGGACTGAATGATAACTACTACCATTAATAATATCATTAAAATAATCAACCCCTTAATAAATGTCCACATTAGCTTGGTGGGTACTGGCTCTCAACCAATTCTCATGTTAAAAGAAAAGAAGGGGACCCCTGGGTGGCTCAGCAGTTTAGCGCCTGCCTTTGGCCCAGGGCATCATCCTGGAGTCCGAGGATCGAGTCCCACGTCAGGCTTCCTGCATGGAGCCTGCTTCTCCCTCTGCCTGTGTCTCTGCCTCTGTCTCTCTCTCTCTCTCATGAATAAATAAATAAAATCTTTAAAAAAAGAAGAAAAGAAGAAAGAAAGAAAGAAAGAAAGAAAGAAAAGAAAGAAAGAAAGAAAAAGAAAGATTAATGAATCAGGATCAGAGTCAGAAATAACATCCCCTACCTCATCCCCAGCCAGAAAAAATTAGAGTAGGTCTGGTGAATGACCACATTCCACAAAATGCCCTTTTGTTTAGATTTAGTCTTATTTCTACATTTTCAAATAGGTGTTTCCATTTAATAAGATGTTCTCTAAAAAGAGGAGACAACTAACAGTCTGTGTGCAAATGGAGTGTTAAAATAAGCTTCAAAGAAATCACTTGAGAAGACTCCCTGCCTGATGATCTATAATGCATGCACTTTCCTTCCATTCCTGCAGAGGAGCAGAAATGAGGCTCTTGCTGCCTAATAAATACATTCACAGAAAACATCACCCAATCCTTAGCAATCTCAAGAGTCAAAAATGAAGCTTTAGGGATACCTGGGTGGGTCAGCAATTGAGCAACTGCCTTCAGCTCAGGTCATCATGCCGGGATCCAGGGATCAAGTCCCACATTGGGTTCCCTGCAAGGAGCCTGCTTCTCCCTCTGCCTATGTCTCTGCCTTTCTCTGTGTCTTTCATGAATAAATCAATAAAATCTTAAAATATATAAGGCTTTAAAAAAACTTTAGGAACAAGGAATATGGAAGCAAAGTATATAGTATCCTGGAACGGAGCAGTGCAGTGACTGTCTTCCCATTATTCCAGCATGTTGTGACAACCAAAGTATTTGAATTTTCCCAGAGCTCTGATGCTGTGGGATAAAATGATCAATCAGTTCCATGTCATGACCAACGTAGAAAAAATCATATCTTAGAAGGTAATTGGTGAACATATGATTTAATCTAATCATTGGTGTTTTATCATCAGTGTCAGTGAATATTTATGGAGTTCCAAGAAATGTTTAGCCATGCATGCAAACACTTGCAGTAAAAAACAGAGAAGATTCAGTCCTTTCCCCCTAGGACATTCCATTCAAAAAGAGGAAGAAGTATATTTCTTTCTACAGGCAGATATCACTTTTATTTTTCTTTCTCCAACATAGGGATTCTTAGCATCTGCACTCTAAATGAAGATTATACTGATGGGATTTAAATGTGTTTTTGCAGAAATGGGGAAGAAAGCCAGCTTGAGGACTATGTACAAAGATGTTGTTCCAACTAAAGGGAATTTAAGACATCATGAATTGCAGAGCAAGAACTACATGCAACCAGGGGTCATGAAATCAGACACTGGGGATGCAGGCCAGGTCACATCCGTGAGAAGACAGGCTCTTTCCATTTCTTCCTGAAGTTTGAGACCCTTTCAGTTTGTTTTTTGTTTTCATAGACCCATGATTTCAGAAAAATATTTCTTTAAGAAAAATCTACCAGCAAGTCTGATGATAAATGGTAATCAATCCCCAGGCTCGGAGTGGGAAGTACATAGAGCAGAGTGGCAAGGGAAGATCCAGGGTTCAAGGAACCTAAAACTTACAGGATTATGGAGTCCTCATTAAGAAGAAAATACAAAATTACAAATACAATATTAGAGGGTAGAGGGCCTTGCAGAGCAGCAGGGTCCTGACACCTGAACTTCCTTATCTTTAAAGTATATGTACCTCTGCTGTGTGTGTGTGAGGATAGCCTCTCCTCAACCCCTGCTGATGGATCCCCTTGGGGAAAACCACCAGACTGACCAGAGGTTCTGATATTTTAAGAATAGCCAGAAATCTGGAGGTTTATGAGAAACTTCCCCCATTCTTAAATATTGACAAGAAATTAAAAAAAAAAAAACTCTGTAAAACTCAGACTTTGGGCATTACACTGGTAATGCTAGAAATTGAGTTATGCAGTAATTGGGATCAAAGGAAGATTGTTGCCCAAATTATTCAGCTGCACCCCTTCAGGTAGGTGGGGTGGGGCTGCCTTAACTGGAGTAGTGGCTGTTACAGAAGCCACACACGTGGAAGGATTTGGGGTGAGGAGCTTGAGAAGAGGGTGCACACATCAAGGAAATGTTAGGACAGAGCAGCAGAAGGAGATGACAGATTGAATGTAGGAGGAGAAAGAAAAAAACTACTTCCAGACCCCTTCCTTTGGAAACAGATGGAAGTGGAAGTGTGGCCCCTCACACACACAGTGATTTGATAGCTGGGAAGGCTTTAAGGCAGCATTTTTATGGTGTAGTTCACAGGCCATCTGATTCTGGAATACCTGGTGTACTTGCACAAATGCAGATGTCTGGGCCCAACCACAGAAAGTCGTGTATAAGTTCCTATGGAGACCAGGAATGCTCACTTGAACAAGCTGCAGGTGATTCTTGGACTACATGACATTTGAGAAATGATGGAAAGATCCTTTTAAAAAATAATAATAATAATAACCAATCTGGACAAGAGCTCCTTATGGGAATGGATGCATGTAGAAGCTTCCAGAATTCTAGTTACCTGAATTGGTACTTTCAGAATGTATTAGTAAACTGTTCTGCAATCATTCATGGCCTTCTCCCTGGCCTGCACACTTTGAATTCTGAACCTGAACAGCTCTCCAAGTTGCCAAGCAGAATGAGCCACTGACAATTTAAGAATACCTTGTAAGCTCAACAAGCCAGGTCCCTGAAGATTTGACCCTGTGACTTCCTCCTTGACATCCTTGCTGACACATTGCAGTGTCAGCTGTATTTTGTTGACACTTAGCAGATGAAGTGTTCTGAAAAAACCCAAGGTCTACTTGATATAAATTACAAAATGCTTACCAAGGACAATGTAAATACCTGGGCTTCTTATTAACACATTCTTGATTAGACTAATTTTGTAAGTCTTGTGTGAAAGAAAAGTTTGCTGATGTTTCTGTGATACAGTAAGGGTGTGCATCCATGTGGAAAGACCACAGGAAACCCCCTTTCCCTAAACATCTCAACTGCCCTGCCACATGCCCCTGACCTCAAGCCCTTTGGGATGTACTTCCCTAATTAACATGCATAGTTTGACATCATCTGTTTATCTACTTTCTTTACCCATTGGAATTTTAACTCTTTAAGAGTAGAGACCATATCTTATTTAATAATAAGTCACTATCAACTAACCGGGAAAGAAGGGTAAACGTCATTAAGGCCTCGGGAGAAGGGAAGATAATGTGAGATACTGGAGAACTGAAAAGCCAGATTATAACCTGATAAAGGCAGACGCAGGATGGGACTGTCTGGCTCATTAGGTCTTTCTAAATAATCCAAGCCTGAGACAAGATAGGGCCCATGTACAAAGGTAATCTCCATACCTGTCCAGCTCTGGCAGATTAAATCTCAAATATCTTCCTCACTCCTACAATGGCTCACTGTGCCTCCTTATCAACTATGTTATCAGTTCTCTGGATTTAATTATTAGCGCTATTTTTAATTTTACTTCCTGATTCCTATTCTCTTCTTTTCCCTCCTCCACTGGATAATTATAGGAGGAACTTCCAAATCACACCTTCTAACTCAACTTGCTCCCAGTGGCTATCACTCTTGTATCCTGACGAGTCATGAATGGGGCCCAGGTAGTGATGGAGGTAAGTGTTCAAACAGAAGGGGAGGGGTGCCCGGGTGGCTCAGTCAGTTGGGTGTCTGTCTTCGGCTCAGGTCATGGTCCCAGGGTCCTAGAATCAAACCTCCCATCAGGCTCCCTGCTCAGTGGGGAGCCTGCTTTTCCCTCTCCCTCTGCCTGCCCTTCTGCCTACTTGTGCTTTCTCTATGTCAAATAAATAGATAAATCAAATCTTTGAAAAAAAAATACCAAAGAGAAGGGGGGATGGGAAGGATATATCATGACCGGAAGATCCATACAATCACTTCAATGACCATAGAAAAAAACAGAGTTTAATATTCTTTTGTGCTAAGAAATTATTTGCAAACTATGAATAGGAGGCAACTTTTTAATCTGAGAAAGTATATCTATAGAACTTATGGAGCAAATATCATTCTTGATGGAGATATCTTGAAATTATCTCTCTTGAGATCAAGAATGTGACAAGAACTTCTGCTGTCACGTATATTTATTCAACATTTTACCAGAGGTACTACTACTGGCCAGTAGTAAGGTCCACCCATAGCCCATCAGTTCTAATCCTTAGTATATGACTAACAGAAACACATACATATGTACATTAAAAACCTATACAAAGATGTTTAGACCCACAGCATTGATAATAGCCCAAAATGGAAAACAACCCAATTTATCAAGAATAGAATAAATATTCATACCACAATTTCACAAATACTTGAATCTCACAAACATAACGTTGAGGCTAAAAAGTCAAACACACGCATAAAAAGACATACTATTGAGGCACCTGGATGGCTTAGTTAAGCATCTGCCTTCAGCTCCGGTGGTGATTTTGGGGTCCTGGGATTGAGTCCTGCATCGGGCTCCCTGCTCAGTGGAGAGTCCACTTCTCCCTCTCTCCCTGCTGCTTGTGCAGAGAGGGGAGCACAAGTTCCCCCACTTGTGCTTGCTCACTCTCTCTCTCTCTCAAAAATAAATGAATAGAAATCTTCTAAAAATTAAAAAAACAGATAAATTCTTATTGAAGGTTTATATATTCTCATACAAAGCTCCAAAATAGGCAATACTCATCTTTTGAGAGATCAGAATAGCAGTGGCCTTAGGGAGGGACATGAGGAAGATTCTCAAGTGTTGAAAATATCCTGTTTCTCAACCTCATTGATGATTAAATGGATGTGAGCACTTTCAAAAACTTCATGAAACTGTATACAGATGCATTTTATACGTCTCTGTGTGTTCGTTTGTCTTAGCTAGTATGGGTTGCCATAATGAAAATACCACAGACGAGGTAACTTCAGAACAAACATTTTATCTCATAGTTCTGGGGTCTAGGAGTCTGAGAACAAGGTGCTGGCAAATTCAGTGTCTGAGGAGAACCTTCTTCCTGGTTCACGGAGGGCTGTCTTCTCACTATGTTCCCACATGGCAGAAGAAGCAAGAGAGCTCCTTCGGGTTCCCTGTATCAGGGCACTGATCCTATTCATGAGGGCTCCACCCCCATGACTTAATTACCCCCAGAGGCCTCAGCTCCTAATACCACCACATTGGGGATGGGGGGCTCAACATACAAATTTGGAGATGAAGGGGGACACAAACATTCAATCCATATATCATTACACTTTATTAAAAAGAAAAATATTGCTTTTTTCAAAGTGACCTCATTTGACTACCTGGAAGTAATTGATGGTGTTAGCAAATGCAGTGGGTGGAGATAAGGCAAGGAGAAGCTGGGCCAGAATAGGTTTCTGACCGAGTGAATGACTACTTCCAAACTGGAGACAAGGCATGCAGACAGCTCTCAAAAGTTTGATTATGGATGAGAATAGGAAAATAAGGCAGAAATAAAGAGAGCCAAGGAGGGCTTGTTGCTATGAGCATTTAGTTTTGTATTTTAACATGGGAGATGAAATTAGAATCTGCTTCTTTGCCCTCCCTTCCTCCCAGATGCATCCCACTCACTATCAGAGACAGAGCGGCCTGGGAAGATGGGAGAAATGAGCCAGGAGAGGAAACAAAGATAATTGTGGGAATGGAAGGGTAGCAGAGAAAGAACGATGATGGGGATGCATTTGTGGCAAATACAAAGCGTTATAGGGAAGGAAAGTCTGGTTAGAACAACTTCTTTTGAGAGTTTTAGTTTCAATATCCTATTAAGTTTCCTTGTCTTTTATTCCATGAGAGAAGTTTTGTTATGTTATATTTAACGACAAAGAAAGCCAGAGACCTGGGGCATTTTTAAAAAAGAGGTGGGTGGAGCCTGGGTGGCTCAGTGGTTGAGCAGCTGTCTTCAGCTCAGGTCATGATCCCAGAGTCCTGGGATCAAGTCCTGCATCGGGCTTCCCACAGGGAGCTTGCTTCTCCCTCTGCCTATGTCTCTGCCTCTCTCTGTGTCTCTCATGAATAAATAAAATCTTTAAAAAATTAATTTTAAAAAAAGGGACATTTCTCTGGGGGTCAAAAGTGATTGGAGAGAGAAGGAAGTGAAGTCTTCTATTTCTTGCCTCATTTGGGGTTTTCCAAGGATGTACTCCTAGACTGTGTGTGCGTGAGGGCGGAGGCCATGCCAGGTTAGGCTCACCATCATATCCCCAGCACAGGGCCTGGAAAATAGTAGGTACCCAGTAAATATTTGGTGGAAGAATGATTAAAAGCCCTACAGTTGCTCAGTTGACAAGAAAGTCATGTGACTCTAGTCATGTTGAATAAACAATCAGGACTGACTCTTCAGCCCAGGTGTCAGACCCTCTCACCTGGCTGGGGCATTATCTGCCTCATCTGACTTGAGTGTCTTCCCACGTGTCTTTGCTCAGCCTAAGCCCCTTCCTGGACAGATGGTTCTTAGCTATTATTACAGATAACAGGGGTGACATTGGACCATCTCAACCCCCAACTCGTGCTCAAATCTTTTGGCTGATGCTTTCCTGAGTCTCTTAGCTAAATGTGCACGGTGAACTTCTGCTCTATTTTATAGACCATGTTCAATAACATTAGTCCAAACTCATAAATGATTTTCATAGTACTCCTGAACTAGAGTGAAGTTATGACAAAACATTTTGGATATTCATGATAAATATAATAATAAATATTCATTGAGCATTTCCTAGGTGCCAAGCACTGTGTTAAGCACTATTAGTATCCTCCTAACAATCTATCAAGTGGGATTATTACCTATATTTTACAGATGAGGAGTCTGAGGCACAGAGGGTCATAGCAACTTACCTGACACTGCACAGAGAGTGAGTCGCAAAGTCAGTTTGATGCCCAGTGGCTAAATTCCATGCTCTGGAGAGGTCGAGCCTCCTTCAAGTTGAGACTCAGTCCCAGAAGCCCTCTCTCCCACAACTGACCCTATCCTGCCAATGCTGTCACTGTTACCTGGAGCCCAATCTGGGTACCGGCCCCAGGCAGTGAGCATCAGAGCTCTCTGGAGAACCTGTCTCAGGGTGACCAGGCCAGTCTTGCTCACAGTGTATTCTCCTGTTGGTTTATTGAGTTCATACCGGGATGGGAGCTCTGGTGGGCAGAATGATGCTCACCCTAAAGTCTGCTGTGGTCAAAAGCAGGCTCTGCAAACAAATCAGGATCAGGTCCTCATCTCCAGGTTTTGTTTTGTTTTGTTTTCTCATCTTCATGTTTGAACCCATTTCCTCTGCTAGGGACAGTAAGAGTTGACTTTTCTTCTTTATCTTTTTGCCAAAATAGAGATTAAAGTTTTCAACCACTACAACTTTAAAAAGAGGACATGTAATACTTTTAAATAAAAAGAGATTAATTCAAAAATAAATAGTAGGTCCCCCCAAAGAAGTTGACTGCTTTTCAGACTTTTAGGATGTCCCTGGGCACACCTCCCTTTATTGTTCCCAGTCCTGTGTGCCATCAGGGACTGGCACTCCTCAGGGGACCAGGATAGAGATCTCCTGTCCCTGAGATACCGTCCAGCTTCTTTATTTGGGTCACTGTTATAGGCTGAATTTGAATTATGTCCCCCCAAATTCACATGTTGGAACTCTACCCCCCAGTACTTCTGTGACTATATTTGCAGATAGAACCTTTATAAGGATAATTAAGATGAGACCTTGGGGTGAGCCCTAATCCAATCTGCCTGGTGTCCTGATAAGAGGACCTTTGGACACAGAGAAAGAGACACCAAGGGCATGCATGCATAGAGAGACAACCATGTGAAGAGGTGGTTAGAGGGCAGCTATCTACCAGCCAAGGACAGAGGCCTCACAGGAAACTAACCCTTCTGACACCTTGACCTTGTACTTCCAGCTTCCAGAGTAGAAGAAAATAAACTGCTGTCATTTAAGCCACCCAACTGTGGCACTGGGTTATGGCAGCCCTAGCAAAATAAGTGGTCTCTTCAAATAAGGAGGGCTGCAATCCATAATGGCTCCTGGCCCTGTACATAATTGAAGGTCTAAGAATGCCACGTACTCATTCCTCAGCCACAGCAGGCGATGGGGACTCAGGCAGCATCAGGGGAAGCCTGAGCCTGGCTGTTGATTGCAACATTGCCTAGCCTCTCAGGGCATGGGGGAGAATTAAGATGACCAGTGAACAGCGAGTATAGACCTTTTTTCTTAACCCTGGATGTGGAGTTTTAAAAACTACCTATGATTGCCTCTACCCACTCCCAACACCTACCAAATGAATTGAATCAGATTCTCTGGGGGTGAGTCTCAGGCATCTGGAGTTTTAATTCTCCATATTATTCTAATATGCAGCCAGGTCTTAGAAACACAGGGTTAGGAGATACATCTTATTTTGTTCTTTAATGTTGGTCAAGATATCTATTTAGAATCTCTCAGATATCTAGGGGCATTTCACAAAGGCCCATTTGCTAGGCTATAGGACTTGCAGAACATATCATTCCTGACACTTAAAAATGCCAAAAGCTGTGTGTGTGTGTGTGTATGTGTGTGTGTGTGTGGCTACATGTGCACCCACATGCACAAGTATTTATAATTATCTTGCGGTGATCCTTTCTTGTTTGTGAAGCACTTTCACCAACAGGGTCTCACCCAGTCATCACAGATCCTCACTAGAAAATTCTTACTGATGATTTTGTCCCCATTTTACAGAAGAGAAAAGTAAGCTTCCTTGAAGATTAACAGGATCATCCTGTACGGATGTGTGGGTGGGGTCCCGGCACAAGAGCTCCCAGGCAAAAGCCCAGTGTGGCTGAGATAAAGCCAAGGCCCAGCTCTCAAGCGTTGGCACAGGATCTTACCCACCCTGAGGAATGCTGAGTTCTTCTTGATCACACAAAGCTATAGTGTGTGCCAACAGCAGCCCCTAGAGTTGAAGGGTCAGATGCCAGAGCCTAAAATTCCTACCCCCACACCCTGTACTGTAAATATCTCCCACTGATCCCCACTCGGTGCTTGGAACTTGTCCACACCCCAGCAGCTGGCTCTTCCTTGCTTCCCCGCCGCCTAGTCAGAGTCATGGGGCCCAGGGCAGCCTGAGGCAATGCACTACATGTTGGGGGACCCTGGCGTGACAGTCAAAAACTTTGCCCATGCTTCCAGGGCCTGTACTGAGCAGGGGGCTTTGAGAACATGTTTTGCTTCTCTGGGATCCCATTTCTCTGTACGTTTGTTTCAACAACCTGCCTGTTTTGAAAGCTAAAACTGCCCATCGACTCCCAGTTCTTCATAAGAAGAAACAGAGAGGGAGGGGTTGCTGATACTACTTTAAGGAGATGTTCAGATCCATTACAGAAACACAGTCTCCTCTTTCCTGAAGTTAGAAACTCACCTAACTTCAGTATCCCCGAGATATTATATAGAATCTAAATAAAGGGCAAGCTCAAGCTGACAGTGACAGTGATATCTTTCTTTCTATTTTTTAAATTATGAAAGTAAGCCAACATCACGAAACCCAGAGCACAGCATTTATAGTTTATATATTCAGAGTTATAGAACATACGATTTAAAATCTTAAAGTCACGAAAATGGATTTTTCTTCTCCCACCTTAACCACTAAGGGATAAATCTCACCATAGAAGGCCTCTCTCTCTCTCTCTCTCTCTCTCACTCTCTCTCACTCTGTGGAGAAGTCATGCTGTTGTCTCTGTGACATAATTTTCTTCCCCAGCCACCCACCATGGAAAAAATCTGTGAGCACAAGACTGTGCTGAGCACAGGCTCCAGGGCGAGAATGGTCAGGTCTGAGCCTGGCTGTCCCTGAGTCTCCTTAAGAGGAGCTTGAGGCCGGCCAGGGAGGCAGAAAAAGACAGTGGCTCAAGACCACATTGCGGTGACAGTGCTCTTCAAGACGAGGATACATAACCAGGCACCTCAGCCCTCACCATGGGCAAGCTAGATAGCACAATGCAATCCTGTCTCCTGGAAGGTTTTCTGACAGTGACTCAGACACAAGCTATAAATCCACAGATGCACGGACTTAAAAATACAAAATACTGTGTTCTTTTGACATGTCTAAATCCAGGCCTCTTCACACTCTCACTTTAGACACCCTGCTAGGATGCTAACAATGCCACCAAGTTAAAAATGATTCTACAATGGTATGTCTGCTTTGGAAAACAGTCTTGCAGTTCACCAGAAAGTTCAACATAGGCTTATCTTATGACACAGCACTTCTGCTCTTTCGTATCTACTCAAGAGAAATGAAAACATCTGCCCACATACAACTTGTATACAAATGTTCACTGTAGCATTATTCATAATGACCCCCAGAAATAGACACAACCCTAAATATCCTCCAACTGATAAATGGATAGGTAAAATATGATATATCAGCAATAAAAAGGAATGGATTGCTAATACTTGCTACAACATGGGTGAACCTTTTTAAAAATATGTTATTTATTTATTCATGAGAGACAGAGAGAGGCAGAGACATAGGCAGAGGGAGAAGCAGGCTCCCCATGAGAAGCCCGATGCGGGACTCTATCCCATAACCCCGGGATCACGACCTGAGCCTAAGGAAGATGCTCAACCACTGAGCCACCCAGGGGTCCCATGAATGCACCTCAAAAACATTATGCCAAGTAAAAGAAGCCTATCACAAAAGACCGCATGTTACATGATTTCATTTACATGAAGTGTTCAGAATGGACAAGTCTACAGAGATGGGGAGTAGATTAGTAATTTCCTAGGGCTGGTGGTTGGTGGGGTGAGGGGAGAAGAAAGGAGGTGAGGAGAGGGACTGCTAATGGGTAAGGGTTTTATTGAAGGGGGAGTAATTAAAATGCTCTAAAATTCACTATGGTGATAGTTGCATAACTGCGCTTATGCACGGCCACTGAATTGTCCATCTTATTTTTACTTTTTAAAAAGTCAGCCACTGAATTGTCCATTTTATTTTTATTTTTTAAATTTGTAAAAGGTTTTATTTATTTATTTGACAGAGAGAGAGAGACAGAGACAGAGAGAGAGCAGAAGCATGGGGAGCGGCAGGCAGAGGGAGAAGCAGGTTCCCCGGACCCTGGGATCATGATCTAAACCAAAGACAGACACTTAACACACTGAGCCACCCAGGTGCCCCCGAATTGTCCTTTTTAAGTGGCAGAATTGAGGGGCACCTAGGTGGCTCAGTTGGTCATGCATCCAATTCTTGGTTTTGGCTCATGTCATGATCTCAGGGTTGTGAGATCGAGAGCCTTGCATCAGGCTCTGTGCTCAGTGGGAAGTCGGCTTGAGATTCTCTCTCTCCCTCTACCCGCCCCCGCTGGCACATGTGCACCTGCTCTCTCAAATCACTCAATCAATGACGGAATCAAGTGGTATGTAAATCGCATCTTAAGATGTTATTTTAGAAGTGACTAGACAGAAACAAACCGAAAACACAAGTGAAAAGGAACTTCCAATCCAACCCAAGTGCCCAATTTTTTGGTGCCTTATTTGAACATGAGCTACCAATGTCTAACCCACTAAGCTCTTTAGTTCAGAAAACAGAAACTCCACACTGCTGGCAGTTGGTTGTAAACATCAAAGCCTCGTAGGTGGGGGTGTGGAGGACTGGAGGAGCCATCAGAGAACATCTAGCCAATCTGCCTCAGAGCCAGATCCCGACTGAATCCTCCCAGGAACAGAAATACGGCTGCCCCACCCGGTCATCAACACTTTCTGAAAGAAGATCCAGTCTCAGGATGAGGCTCTTTGCAGAACTGCGTGGTGGCTGAAGTCTACCTCCTGCCCGAGTGTCACAGAAATAGCATACAAACACCTGTGGAAGGGTAGGATGTTGAGAATGAGGGGAAATAAAGAGAAATTGCAGATGCAAGGGTCAGAGGACAGACATGTCAGCAGGAATGGGAAGTGTCCCCAGTTCTGTGAAGAAGAGAGCTGTCATGCCTTGGGGGTGAGGTGATTTGGGGGTGCTTTGGAACACCCAGGCAGTGATCTCCAGCAGCCAGTCAGACATGCAGGGGCAGAGGCAGAGCCAAGTCCAGAACTCAGCTGTTGCAGGACCATCCTTCACTCATCCTATTCATCCAGTGCTTCACCCACTCAGCCACTTGTTGAACGAACATTTACTGAGTCCCTACAAGCACAGTGTTGTGCTGGTTCTGGGAGATGGTAGGGATGAGCAGCTCTGCCCTCTGCGATCTTACAGCCCCAGAGTCTGAGACGTCACCACAGTCCCTGAAGTCAGGGGACACTTTTGCGTTGAGGAACAGCACTAGCTTCCTATTCAAGACCTTGCAGATAATCAGAGTACTTAGGGCCACACTCCACAATCTCAACCAAGAAGCAAGTAAATTATCACCAGCTTGGAGAAATAAAAAAAATTAATGAGGTCTTATTCTAGGTCTCTCCATGGGTAGCAAAACTGGACTAGACTCCAAGTGTTCTGACTTCTTCTTGACATTCTTCCTGTGGCCACTTGAAAACCAACATTGGAAAAGCCCACTGCCCTAGAGCATTGTGCTACACACAGGGACCTATTAGGAAACTCAGGAAAGTGGTGGCAGCAACTGCCAGCTTCCCTTGGCAGGAGCAAGGACAACCAGGTAGCCTGGTGCTCTTGACAACCCAGCTGTTCGGACCCCACCTGGGACTCCCATGGCTCAGAGACAGTGGGTAGGGACCCACCATCAGATAACACACCATTGTGTAGCTGCAGTTCACTTGCTTGTCTGATTCCTTACCATCCTCCCTCACACCCCAGCCCTGTCCAGGTCAATTAGACATAAGTGGAAGGCAGCTGTGGGGGTCCCAGGTAATCTTTCGGAGTTTGAGTGTGAGTGCTGCCTACATCTGCTTTCCTTCTTCCTTCTTTGACTCTTGTAACCAAGAGGAAATGTCAGGGCAATCACAGCTCTGCTGCACCTGTCACTGAGCCACAGCACCAACGCCAGCACCCTGGCGCCTTCATGCTGGCTTTTATGTGAAAAAATTAACCCTTCCTGTTTTAAACCACCATGGACACATTCCACTATTTGATTTCTTGACTGACAGATTGTGTACAGCTTGGAACCAGACACGTTCCAGTGCCAACTAGTTGGTAAGTCTGTTACATGATTTCCCTAACCCTCCTCTGTTTCTTCATCTGTAAAATGGAAATAATAAAATAGCCTCTTGGAGTTTCTGGAAGACTCAGATCAGGTAATTATGAAGGTGCCTACCATACTGCCTGGTGCTGGTACATAATATTAGCTCTTTTCTCTTAAGAACCCTGAATTTGAAAAAAAAAAAAAAAGAATCCTGAATTTGTTATTTTGATAACTGCATCACTGTTCCTTTTTCTCTTGGGTACACTAACCTGTCAAGAAATTGTCAGTGATTTTTTAAAAAATATATTAATGATTAAAGTATATTTCAGTTAATAAATTTTCCCATCTCAAAAGTTCATAAAATTTATTTTCTTTTGGTGATATATAGTCCAAGTATATCTGAGAGATGTACCTTTCACCCATAATGAATATTTATTAAGGTACGATAACATTCAGTAATATTGAAGCAGCTAAAAGCACTTCTTGAACCTTTTCTTGGTTTAGATCACATGCTAAATATCCCAAGTACTAAAAAGATAATAAAAAGATGTGATTTTTCTCAGATGTTTGATTTCTAGTAGAGGTATATAAGAGGGTTCTCTCTCTCTTTTAGTTTCTCTAACCAGGGAGTAGAATTAAAACAAAGGAAAAATCTCTTCATAAATTAAAAAAAAAAGAGTTAATTCACTGTAAAACAGCATTTTTTGTTCTTATAATTTATATTATATATGCATTTAAATAATTTGTTACTGAAATTTAAAATAAGAGTTTTCTTTCATTCACAGAAGGGAACTGCATTTTTCATTTTGAGATTGTGACAGCATGATGATTAATAGTGTACCTTCTAGTATCAGACCACCTGTGTTCAAATCCCAACTCTGATACTTAATATGTGCTGGCTGAGTCATTTAACATTTCCATATCCCAGGTCTCTATCTATAAAATAATCATGATACCTTATCCCATAGGATCATTATAAAGATTAAATAAGTTTTGAACAGTGTCTAATACTCCCACTCCCTGTAAGTACAGTTCACTAACGATAGTTGTTTTCCATGAGAAAATTGCAGTTTATAGACTTATTTGCAAACAGTATCTTAGAAATTGAGGATCTCTTCTTCTCCTGCACTCCGCAAAAAGATTCCCAGTAGCTTTCGGAATGCATGAGGCCTTGGTAGTCCCCAATTTCTGGTTGAATTTTAGTGATCTTCCTTGCCCCCAGTGCCTAGAGTCAGAAGAACTAAGGCAGGGGCAGCTGGCCAAGTGATAGAGGGGGCCACGGCATTTGAGAAACCCCGAAAAAGCCGCAGGTGTTCTCGGTGACAGCCAAGCCAGAGGGTAGACGCCACTGCCATGGGCTCAGCCGCACCTTGCACCTTGTCCAGGCCCTGAGGAAGACGATGTGAGCTTGTTCCCAAACCACAGGCAACTCCAGATCACCCCGGGCTCCTCTCCAAGGTACTTTAGCAGCCCTGCCTCAAGGGGATCACAGCCTGAAGGGGGTGCAGAGCTTCAAACCCACCCCTGCCGCAGCCCCAACACCCGAGCCCCGCCCCTCGCGGAGGCCGAAGCCCAACCTCAGCAGGCTCAGGCCCAGGCTGTCCCACTCCTCTCAAATGAGAACGTTCTGATTTAGGAACACGGAAAGAAGCAATTAAATACAATTTTTGGCGATTCTACCATGAAAATGAGAAGAGTCAATTTTTTAAAAATGGTCCTAATTTGGAGTCTAAGAAGTAAAAAGGCAATGCTCTTTGGAAAGTTCTATCAATTGTCAAAGTAAAACTGAATCGGTTTGTGAATTCCTCTGACTGACTTAAGGTCCAAATAAACAACATTTTTGGACCACATGTATCTGTATGATAGCTCTTGAACATCAGAAACTATTGAGGGGATCCCTGGGTGGCTCTGCGGCCTGTGTCTCTGCCTCTCTCTGTGTGTGTGTCTCTCATGAATAAATAAGTAAAATCTTTAAAAATAAAAAATAAAGTGGAGACTTAGAAACCATTTAATTAACTTGCTTCTTTTTTTTTTTTTTTTAAAGCTTTTTATTTATTTATCCACGAGAGACACAGAGAGAAGCAGAGACACAGGCAGAGGGAGAAGCAGGCTCCATGCAGGGAGCCGGACGTAGTACTGGATCCTGGGTCTCCAGGATCACACCCTGGGTTGAAGGGCACTAAACCACTGAGCAACCCGGGCTGCCCTAATTAATTTGCTTTGATTAGTAAATTTCAAGAAAACAAATCGCATATGCTGTGTGTTACTGCCCCCCGGTGTCCACTGTCATTATTGCCACATACACTTTACTGGGAAGGCACAGCACTTGCTTTTAGTTCAATTTTGATGAGGAGGTTTGGTTTGCTCAATGTGCAGTGAATTCTCACTGTCTTCCTGGGTTGATAACTTAGTATTCAGATTTATGAGCCTACAAATCAAGGAGGAGAAGAACAAAACAAAACAGAACAAGCCTGGTGGTGAGGATTGGAAAGCTCTAGGAGTTGCTTTAAATATTGAACCTTGTGCAAGTACTCCAAAATTGATAATATTTTAAGAGAAAAGGTATCCCTAATTCCTAGTGAAAACTATTCAGGTACTTTCTATGACAATGAACTAATTATCCTCCTCCTTTGGTCCTGTGATTCTAGGCTAGTAGCATTTGCTGCCCTGAAGACTGACAGAGAAAGGTACTCTCCAGCCCATCAACTGGTCACCAGTTAGCATCTCTTTGGAGAAGTCTGGTTGGAGCAGAAGGTGAGTTGCATTCTTTACCAGCACCTACTTCAAATAAAAGCAACAGATGGATCTCAGTGAGATCTGGGTATTTCCTTAGATTCCTGTGAATCTTACACCAAATCTTTGTTACCAGGTGCTGCCCAGATATCCATATTAGGTTTAGAATTATTCACTTTTTTGCACCTGTTCCATCAGCTACGTAGGGCCATCGAACATTGAACAAGCCAGTGTCCTTCTTTACTCCTCGAAAACCCCCAAGGCGGTAGTATGAATATAAAATAAATCTGTCTGCATGAATGAGTGGGCATTGCAATCATTAGATGTATACATAATTATATATTCTAAATTAAATTTAATCTTTTCTGAGCCTCTGTTCTGCAGGCTGATGGGGATTTCCATTATTGGAGTTTTCCATAACCTTCCCCCAACCTTCATCCTAGCCCCAGAATCATCTGAGGGTTTGAGGAATCTTATGCAGAACAGAACATTCAGGAAATGCCTCCTCATCTTTGGCCCACATTCATGGTCACAGATACAGATGAGGAAACTGAGTCATAGTCATTAGATAATTTACTTCAGATTTTACAAGTCATTATTAGAAGACTCAGTACTAAAACCTGAGTCTTCTGACCACTGGTAGGAGTCTTCTGATCACATGGCTTTAAAAAAAATCAGTACATTTTTATTCATCTTGCTGGAATTGTAACAATTCATAGTAGGTTTTGTGACACTACTAACCTCACCCCTTCCTCCTTCTCTCGAAATAATAATAAAACCTTTCATTTATTCAGCTGTGCTAAGTGCTTTCCATTCATGATCTAATTTGACTTTATTATCTATCCTGAGTAATATTATTGTTCTCATTTTACAAATGAGATTCAGAGAGGTTAAATAACACATCCATGGTCACATAAGCCAGTAAGAGGTGGAAATAGATCTGAACTTATCTAGCTAACCTATGTACCTAACTACCTACCATGTACTTACCATGCTATGTTATCTTAGGAGAAAGGAGAAAACAGTATACTTTCTTAAAGACTAAATTGAATCAAAATGTTGTTTTACTTCCTTGCGGAGACTTTTAGACACTATATCACAAAAATACTGGTTGGGGTTCCTATATTAGTCTTTACTTTTCCATGGCATACTAGCACAGTGAATAAATTCATTCCAAAAATTCAGTGTAAAACTTCTGTGGACCCGATAGTAACTTAGATCTAACATTCTAAAGCTTCTTGCCATCAAGGTGTTACCAATAATAAGTTAGCATTCTCATAGGGGCAGTGCAGGATGTGTATATCTGATCCCATCCTTATGTAATGTTTGCCTAAATGTATTTCTTTTTCCATTTATCTCTATTTTAAGAGGCTTCCAGATTCTTCTAACTGGCTTTGGTATCTTAAGAAAAAACTAGAGTAAAATTTCAGGGCCTTAAGGAAATAATGAAAATAAAATAAAGATAGAAGAAACACAGGCAGGATTTTCTTTAAGTCAATAGGGAGTGAGAAAAAGATCATTTGTAACTTGAACTTCAGAGAACTTTTCCAAAGCACAGAATTTAGAAATGGAAGTATCTTTTATTCAAGCCTGCCCTCTTGAGGTCAACTCGAGAAATAGTCTTTGGGGAGATTCTATACCATACAAAATGAGAATGATTGGAATGATTTTTTTTAAACTACATTAATAAGTAAAAAATCATGGATTACTCTCAGAAAACAAATTCAAAGCCTGGCATTATCAGCATGTTAACAGTCATCAATGATTGGATCGTACTTTGGCCGATGTCCTCCAGACAAAACCACCAGAAACAAAATATTGATGAACAAATTGGATTATTACAGGTTGCAGTGAGGGAGAACACACACAATGGGAGAGATGGTGGGGAGGGCTTCAGATGAATCTTAGCAAAGTTCCATTTTTGTTAATGCCTTTTAGCTGAGAACCACCAGGGTCACGCCTATAATTGAATGTGTTGGAACATTACTCATTGCAGCAAGGGAGAGTGCATGACTTGGGAAACCATGGGGCAAATTAGTAAGAAATGTCAGAAAGAACTTGTAGAGTTTGGGGAAAATTTAAGGAAGTGGGACTTTAGATTGAATGCTGTCAGGAAATGGGGGTAACTCTATGGCTTTATGAGTATTGGAATAAATCTTATCTAGAAAGAGGGAAGGCCAGATGAGGCTTAATCTATAATTGTTAAGAAAGAAGCAATTATACATAACAAGGAGATAGTTTGGTCATTTTATGGTTTAGACAGAGTTCATGTTTTTGACTGTGCTCAAATGCAATTGGAGAGTGGTTTTGTTGTTTTTGTCTTGATCCATGATGATTATAGAGTGGTCTGACTTTGACATTTTATGAAATTGTTCATGTTTAATAGAAAACCTCCAAGTCCAGCTCATAGCCACAATAAGGCCTAAAAAACAGAATCAAGCTAGCTCCCAGATGTCAAGGACTGCTTTTCTCTTTCTCTTAAATGTCTATGATCCAAACCTTGAAAAGAGCCTAAAGTACACAATCAAGGATGTTTTGATAGAGATACTGAATCAGAATCAATTTAAGAAAACCCAGGGTTTTAAAATTTATAACAAATAGCTATGTTCTTAGGAGCCTTCATGGAAGCTGAGAATGAAGTTTATCTAATTAAATGTGATCAGTAATAGAATACTGTGATGGTTAACTTTATGTATCAACTTAATTGAGCCATGGGGACCCAGGTGCTTGGTCAAATGTTATTCTGGGTGTGTCTGTGAGGGGGTTTTCTGGGTGAGATTAACATTTAGATCTGTAGGTTGGGTAAAGCAGATCATCCTCCCTAGTGTGGGTGAGCCTCATGAAATCAATGGAAGATTTGAACAGAACACACACACATGCACATACTCTATTGATTCTGATTCTCTGGAGAGTGCTAACTAATACAAAATATCAAGATACTATTAAACTGGTATCAGTCATATACAGCAAGTCCATTTACAAATAATAACTTCCTTAACCTTTCTTATTTTAGGAAAAATTTCACACACTTCAAATAAGAGTAAAGGAATCTTTTCAATAGGAAAACTGTTCTTAATGTTCTTTGACCAAGAAGTTTCTACAGATCCACAGGGGGTCAACCCTGTAATGGAGGAATATGTTCAGTTGATGAGTGCTCCTTAATGCAAGCTTTAATTGATTCCTCTGTCATAGGCCAATCTTCATTATGGGATCCCTCTTAAGAAATAAAAAAGACACCAGATATTCAATTCCTAAGATATAAGTGTAAAAGGTCTGGAAGTCTCAGAGACATTAAACAAATATAAGAAAGAAAGAAGAAAGAAAGAAAGAAAGAAAGAAGAAAGAAAGAAAGAAAGAAAGAAAGAAAGAAAGAAAGAAAAAGAGAGAAAGAAAAAGAGAAAGAAAAAGAAAGAAAGAAAGAAAGAAAGAAAGAAAGAAAGAAAGAAAGAAAGAAAGAGATCATATGAAGCTAGAGATTCAGACAGTACACTCTACTGCTAAACAAAAGAGTAAAAGGCAAACAATCCATAAGATAATCTTCAAATTAATTTTTCCATTGTGAAAAAATCAAAGTAGAATTGTATTCAAATTGATTATCATTTGCTAAGAAATATGCCTTATCTTCTGCTAAGAAATATGTCCATTAGAAAGTACCTAACACTCTTCAGGTTCTAGAACCAGTCTTAGGGTTTTTAGAGTTTTTAGATGAAGCAGTCTCTAGATATGGGAGTTTCTACACTGGTCATGAAGACGTTCTTGGGGTGGTAAAGTTGGGGCCTCTGTGAGAGACTCTAGGCATCTGCTTTCTAAGGGTTTCCTACTCATCCACATATCCAGGGGTGTATTTAGTTTCTTTTACTTAATGATTTTGGAAACTGAGCCTCCAAAAAGCAGGGAGCAGTTTAGAAGAAAGTACCTGTTGAAAAGAAATACAACTCTGGAAGATAGAAACAGAATTTAATGGGACTTAGAGAATTGGACAGGAACTGAGGGGATTTTGTCAGGGGGTGCCATGTCAGTGAAAGGAAAATCCAGTGGGACAAGAGCAAGGTGGATATGCATTTCTACATCAAGTCTCAGAATAAGAGTAATTTTTAAAAATTTCTTCATATTTGTTTATTCTCCCATGTTACATACAAAAGGCTATGGCCTGGCTACCCCTGCACCTTAGGAGAGAGGCAGGCCCCCTTTCACTGTGGACCCATGGAGCCTGCCCTTCTGAGTCAGTCTGAAGCTTCAGGCTTGCCAGTGTTGTGCTGTAATTTCAAAAACCAAATGTGATAAAACCACAGGAATTCTTCTCCCATAGGAATCCAGCCCCCCAAGGTTACAGGAGGCAGGATGGGATTTCATATCCAGTTTGAAGAATCAAGGTCAAGATGGCATGCTGGTAAAAGGTTTGAAAGTCCAGAGGTTGGATATCCAGTGCACCTACATCTTGAATGTGGGATCTGGAGCAAGTTACTATCGGAGCCTCATTTTCCTTGTAGGGCTGCTTTAGGGATGAAACCAGTTAGTACAACATCCAGTCCGTAGCTCAACAAATGGCAGCCATCCCCACTGCTAGCACCTAAATTGCACGTGTGGAGACCAACTTTCATTTAAATGACATCAACCATGTGGCAGGCACTGTACTAGTCATTTTCGTGTGTTTCTTACAGAGTCCCTGGGAGACCGTTATTCTTCTATGTCATAAGAGACCAGAACTGAAAGTTCATTACAGCAAAGTACAGTAAAAATTGCACTGAGGGGAAGGGGTGGGGGGCATCTCATCATAAGCAGACCGTTTTAGGGAACAAGTCACGATTCAATGACGTGATGGTGATGAAGATAACATGGACAGAGTTCTAGTCAGCTTTCTCAATACTGACAAGAATTTTAAAGGGGGAAGTAAAATCTTGGAAAATCTATAGTTACAGTGAATCAGCATTTGTGATTTTTAAGAGCAACCCTTGGAAGAAACTATTATATTATTTTTTTGGAACTTGTGTATGCAGGCCCAAATCTGAAATACATTTTGTCCTGGAAGTTATGGCTATCATGTCAAAGACAGTTGTAGTTACAGGGCTGCTCTGAGCTTGAAAGGAACTGAATTTCTCTTTCTCTCACCTGCAAAGTTGTGAGTTGCCACCTGGTGATAGTAGAGTTCCACATCATCTGAGAGGAAAGGGTGCTCCTTAACAGGAAATAAGCTACAAAAAAATGCTGTTTGGGTTTTGTTCAAGGAATAGGTTTCTCTATAAGAAAATGGCTAAAAGCTAGGTTATTAAATTAAACAATTGTTATCCACCCAGACGTACTCAAGAGTGAAGTTGGGGGGCATTCACTATGTGACTGAGGAAGTATCCTGCTGGTCCTCATTACTAGAACTAACTAACCACATTTCTGTTTGCTCTATTACAGGACCAGGTCACAGGACTGTCTCTCTGGCTCACTCACAGCTTAGATTGTTCTAGTAGTATCTTTGCAGCTTCCTCTTCACCACTATGGCTTCCCTATTGTTTCTCATGTCCCATTTCTCCTCCCCCTCCCCACTTCTCAAAGGCTGATCTAAACCCCAAGGGGCCTCTTTTCTATCTTCTGGGACAATCTTTAATAAAAACTTGCAGTCTCTTTTTCTGCTTTTTGTTTTTTTAAAGATTTTATTTATTTATTTATGAGAATGCACAGAGAGGAGAGAGAGAGGCATCTGCCGCAGGCAGAGGGAGAACAGGCTCCATGCACCAGGAGCCCTACGTGGGATCTGATTCCGGGTCTCCAGGATCGCGCCCTGGGCCAAAGGCAGGCGCCAAACTGCTGCGCCACCCAGGGATCCCCTCTGCTTTGTTTTAAACTTAATTTTGACTATTATCTTGGGTTTCTCTATCTATATTATTTATAGATAAATAGTTCAAAGGCTCACGTATTCATCTTCTAAACTTGTATTGCAAGCCAGTCTTCAGCTCTAGTGCAAATAACAGTCCGCAGTTTTTCATGCTTCAGACCCAAATTATGCTTTAGAACCAGAAGCAGAGGGCGGATTTAATTAATTTCTTTACTACACAATTGATGGCCCAAAACATTGCCATTGTCGGGCCTTGATCATCAAAGCACCTAAAGGCCAGGCAGCTGCCATGACCATTAAAATTAGGGCTTTTCTTTGTTGCAAACACACATCCAAAATCTAATGGAAATAATTTCAGGAGAAATTAAAAGCACATCAGTTAATCATTTGTTTTTAACAAAAGAAAAATGTACTAAACTCAACTCCTGATTTTATCCCACCACCAGCCTGCACCTCAATTATCAATTAAAATAAACCCTGTTTTCAATAAAGAGCTCTCTTTTCATTGTGCACGTGACTGTGCTGGATGCTCTGGACATCTCAGCAGGACCACCTCTCCCTTCCAAGGTTGGGCACTATGTTTCCCAAAGTGACCTCTCTGTATGGTTCAGTGTTTGATTTCTGCCACAGGAAGAACTCACACGGGATCTAGAAAGCTAAGCCATGTTTCTCAGCACTTGGTGGCTAGAAATGATGGCTTCTTGGGCTTTTTGCTGACAACAGCTCCCCTCCCTGCCTTAGATTCTCATGCTGAAGTCATTAGTGGACTATTTCTCTGATCTTTCCCTGCAGTATCCAGAGCCTCCCTCTCAGCTACTTTGCATGTATAAGCCCTAACTCCTGTATTAAATCCCTTTATACCTGCAATACTTGTAGTGGTGGTTTTCTGGACTGAACCCATTTTCATTACTAAAAATTATACTAGTGGTTATGACAGAAAATCAGATTAAAGAAAACAAACTTCACAAAATCCTGCAAAAGTTGGAGGTGCAGTGAAGGGAAATAAACAATCATCATTAATGGAGCAAATGCAAAAGACTTTCCTACTTTTACAAATGGCTGAATTCATACAAGAAAAAAGAAGTATTTGAGTACAAGTGAAGATCCTGTATTAGGTGGATTTATTGATAAAAATCCTAGATTTTTATTTCTGAAAACATTGCTCTTTACTGCTTCCTCCCTGGTCTCTCTGAAGGGGCTGGCTGCCCTGCCTCATTTCCAGGATTATTTAGCATATTTCCCAGCATGCCTCTTGCCTCACCTCAGCTACACTGTAGCCTTATGTCCTGTTTGTTAATATCGGAAATAGGAACTCTACTGACACCTAACGCATTCCACTGACATTGGCTAGCAGACTTGTAATTGTCTGACCTTCTCTTCTCCTCTGCATGTTAAAATTACTTAAGGAATGGATGTGCTAAAAGTTCAGTGTCCTGAGATTGTTGCAGGAAAAGGTCACACAAATCCAATAAACACATAATTTTATTTTTCACTGATGATGAAATCCATGGTCCATGTGCCTTGCAAAGAAAGTGGAGAAAAGAGTTGAGCCTTCAGAGTGCTGGCAGGTCTCCCTTCAATGCAAACATTTACCCTATGTCAGTCTATGTTTGAATTAAATTGCTAGCTTATAGTTCTAGAGTAGTGAGTGTTTGTTTTATATACATTTTAAAATTTAATACATATTGAGACCAGTAAGAAGGTAAATATTAAACAATAAACTCAGAAAAGTATTATAATTATGTTTTAATACTTTATGGAGTTTTTCCTTGTGAAAAGGAGGTTAAATTTAAATTAAAATGAGAAGAGTTAATTTTGTGTCTCTGACTTTTTTCCCCATCCAATACTGTATTAGTCAGGATGGGGTAGGTTTTGCCCTACTAACAAACAACCCCCAAATGTCTGTGGCTTTCCACAGCAGGTATTTATTTCTCACTCACATATGTGATACACTGTGAGCTGTGAGGGAAGCTCTGCCCATTGTTCTCACTCAGGCATCCTGGTTATTGGAGACTCTAGCGCCCTGTGTTTCCAGAATTAAAGAAGCAGAAGGAAGAGAGGTGGAGATTCACTCTTAAGACTTCTGCCTGGAGGTGACACATGGCACTTCTATTCACACTATAGTGCTTAAAGCAAGTCATATATTGTCACTTAACTTCAGAATGGGTGTAGAACTAATAATCCTATCAGAGACCAGAGGAAGAACTGAAACATGTATACGCAAGCCTTACTAAAGTTCTTTTTTACATCAAGAGAGGAAACATTCTACCTAAGGGATGAAAACGGGTTCTAGGAGGGAATCCATAGTTATAATTAGGGACTTCAACACCCCTTTCTCAGCAACTGATAAAACTACCAGGGGAAAAAATCAGCAAGGATGTAGGAACTCTAAACACCACAATCAACCAATAGGTTCCAGTTGACATTTGTAGAACATTCTTCCAAACAACAGCAAAATACCATTTTTTTCTCAGCTGCACATGGAAAATTCATGAAAACAGTCTATATCTTTAGCCATAAAACAAATATCAATACATTTAAAAGAATTGAAATAATACAGAATGTGTTCTGTGGTCATAAAGGAATCAAGCTAGCAATCAATAATAGAAAGACCATGTGAAAATGTCTAAACATGTGAAAATTATACCACACACTTCTAAATAGTCCCTGGATCAAACAGAAGTCTCAAAGGAATTTAAAAATATGTAGAACTGAGTAAAAAGAAAATACAACATATCATGCCAATAAAGTAATTCTAGGAAGAACATTAGTAGCACTAACTGTCTACTTCAAGAGACTAAAAACAAAACCAAATAAACTCAAAACAAATAGAAGAAAGGGAATGATAAACAGCAGAAGTCAATGTAATTTAAAATAAGAAAACAATACAAAAAAACCAAAAAAACTGGTTCTCAAAAAAATTCAATAAAATTGATACACCTGTAGTAAGTTTGCAAAAATCAAAAGAAGAAAAACCACCAATATCAAAAATGAAGTAGGGAATATTGCTACAGATCCTATAGCCTTTAAAAAGGTAATAAAGGAATAATCTAAGTAATTTTATATTCATTGATCAACAATTTAGAAAAAATAAATTAATTCCTCAAAGCCCACAAACTCTCAAAATTCAATTGAAGATGATATATATAATCTGAATAGCATTCTAGTCATTGAAGAAATTGAATTCATAATTTCAAAGCTCCCAGTAAATAAATCCCCAGACCCAGATAGTTTACTGGAGAATGCAATCACACATTTAAAGAATTAACATCAATTTTACAAAATTTTGTCCACAAAAGAGAAGAGGGGAGAATACTTCCCAACTCACTTTTATGAGGCTACTATTACTTCATCACCAAAAGCAGACAAAAATGGTACGAAGTAAGAAAATTACAATGACCAATATCTCTCATGAACTTAGATACAATAATCTTCAACAAGATATTAGCAAACTAAATCCAGTAATGTGTAAAAAGAATTCTATACTGTGACCAAGTTAGGTTTGTTTCTGGTATGCAACACTTGGTTAAATATTTGAAAATTAATCAGTATAATTCATCACATCAACAAGTTAAAAAGATAAATTACATGATCATACAGATGATGCCCCTTCCCCTCCACAGCATTTAAAAGATCCAACACTTATTCATACAAAAATTTTCACTAAGATAGAAATAGAGGGGAAGTATCCCAACTTGATAAAGTCTCCTCAAAACCTACAGCTAACATCCTATTTAATGGTGAAAGGTGTAATGATTTCCCCCTAAGATCAGGAATAAAGAAAGAATGTCCCCTTCCTACCTCAGGAAGAGTTGTGTGGGTGCGAGCCACAGGAGTCTGCAGAGTTTGGAGGCTCCAAACAGGGTTGCGTGCTGAGATAGAAATGCTCAGTCATGTGCTCGGTGAGCACAGAGTGTGGATGGGGACCAGGGAGACAGGAGGGATTGATTGCTTTTCCCTGAGGGTGCACTGAGGAGTGGGGCCGAGCTTTCAGTTCTGGGGCCTGGAGATTGGGAGGCTGCCATTTTCACTCCTATCCTCTAAAGCTTCTCAGAAAGTCTTCAGGGAAAAAATCCACAAAGAGCAATCCAGAGCTGCTTACTGAGCATGGCTCCCTGGCAAGGTGGTACAATTCCACATGGGGCAAAGGCACCTGAGAATCAACACAACAGGCCCCTCCCTGAGAAGCAAGAACATCTAGCTAAGACCAAGTTTATCCATCATGGAGAACTGCAAAACTCCAGCAGTAGGGGAAATTAGTACATAGAATTCATAGTTTTTTTCCCCATGATTCTTTAGTCTTTCAAATTTTAACTTTTTTCTTTTTTGTTTTTCAAACAATTTATCAACTCCTGTTTTAAAATCTTTTTAAATTTTCATTCTTAGAGTTACAGTCTATCCTTTCATTGTATTTAATTTTATTTTGGTACATATATAAGTTTTTCTTTCCTTACAATTTTGGGACCTAGTTTTCTAACAAATAGAACCAAAATACACACAGCATCTAGTGTATGGCTCTGTCCTATTCACCTGTCTGATTATATTCCCTCTTTATTTAAAAAAAATTTTTTTGGCTTCAAGGTTCTTCTGACTTGTTTAGTGTATATTTCTCTGGGATCATTGTTCCTAGTTTGGTATTTTTTCTCTCATTCTCTCCATATATCTCTCATGAATAAATAAATAAAAATATTTTTAAAAAAGAGGCAGTACCGGCTGCCAGGGACCTAATCAGTATGGACATAAGTAAGATGGTGGAACTAGAGTTCAGAATAATGATTAAAAGATACTAGCTAGGCTTGAAAAAAGCATAGAAGACATTAGAGAATCCCTTTCTGGAGAAATAAAAAAACTAAAATCTAATCAAGTCAAGATAAAAAATACTATTAATGAGATGCAATAAAAAATGTAGGCTCTAACTGCTAGGATAAATGAGACAGAAGAGAGAATTAGTGATATAGAAGACAAAATGATAATAAAGAAGCTGAGAAAAAAGAGATAAACAACTACTGGATCACAAGGGGAGAAGTTGAGAGATAAGTGATACCATGAAGTGAAACAATATTAGAATAATTGGGATCCCAGAAGAAGAGGAAAGAAGGGGTGTGCAGAGAGTATATTGGAGCAAATTTTAGTGGAGAACTTCCCTATCCTGGGGAAGGAAACAGGCATTCAAGTCCAAGAGACACAGAGAACCCTCCTCAAAATCAATAAAAATAGTTCAACACCCCAATATATAATAATGAAACTTCCAAATCTCAGAGACAAAGACAAAATCCTGAAAGCAGCTTTGGATAAGAGGTTTGTAACCTACAAGGGTAGAGATATTAGACTGACAAGCAGACCTATCCACAGAGACCTAGGAGGCCATAAAGGACTGGGATGATATATTCAAGATACAAATGAGAAAAATATGCAGCCAAGAATACTTTATCCAGATAGGCTGTTATATAAGCCAATTAATAACAAAATTAAAGAAACATATTGATAATAATACAATAATAGTAGGGAACTTTAGCACTTCACTCACTGCAATGGACAGGTAGATCATCTAATTAGAAGACCAACAAGGAAACAAGGGCTTTGAATGACACCCTAGAGCAGATAGACTTCACAGATATATTCAGAGCATTCCATGTTAAAGCAACAGAATGCACATTCTTCTCAAGTGTACATGGAACATTCTCCAGAATAGATCACATACTGGCTCATAAATCAAGTCTCAACTGGTACCAAAAGATTGGTACCATTTCCCACAGATTTTCAGACCACAAGGCTTTGAAATTAACAAATCTTAAGAGGAGATTTGGAAAAAACTCAAATACGTGGAGGCTAAAGAGCATCCTACTAAAGAGCAAATGGATCAACCAGGAAATTTATAAAGAATTTAAAAATAATTAAAAAATTATAAAGAATTTTTAAAATTTAATTTTTAAAAAATATCAAATTAAAATGAAAGCACAACTGTTCAAAATCTTTGGGATGCTGCAAAGGTGAGCCTGATAGGGAAGTATATAGCTACGCAAGCCTTTCTCAAGAAACAAGAAAGGTCTCAAATACACAACCTAATCTTACATCTAAAGGTGAAGAAAGAATAGCAAATAAAGCCTTAACTCAGCAGGACAAGAGAATTAATAATGATTAGAGCAGAAATCGATGAAATAGAAACCAAAAGAACAGTAGAATAGATCAATGAAACTAGCAGCTGGTTCTTTGAAGGATTTAATAAGACTGATAAACCCATAGCCAGACTTATCAAAAAGAAAAGAGAAAGGACCCAAATAAATAAAATCATGACTGAAAGAGGAGAGATCACAACCAACACTGAGGAAATACAACTATAAGAACACTATGAGCAACTACATGCCAACAAATTAGGCAACCTGGAAGAAATGGATGCATTCCTAGAAACTCACAGGCAACCAAAACTGAAACAGGAAGAAAAAGAAAATCTGAATAGACTCATAACCAGCAAGGAAATTGAAGCAATAATCAAAAATCTCTCAACAAATAAGGGTCTAGGGCCAGATGGCTTCCCAGGGGAATTCTACCAAACATTTAAAGAAGAGCTAATACTTATTCTTCTGAAGCTGTTTCAAAAAATAGAAATGGAAAGAAAACTTCTAAACTCATTCTATGATGCCAGCATTACCTTGATCCCCAAACCAGACAAAGACCCCACCAAAAAGGAGAATTACAGACCAATATGCCTGATGAGCATGGATGCCAAAATTCTCACCAAGATACTAGCCAATAGGATCCAACAGTACATTAAAAAGATTATTCCCTATGACCAAGTGGGATTTGTTCCTGAGCTATAAGGGTGATTCAACATCTGAAAATCAATCATTGTGATACACTAAATTAATAAAAGAAAGGACAAGAACCATATGATTCTTTCAATAGATGCAGAAAAAGCATTTGACAAAGTAAGGCATCCTTTTTTGATTAAAACTCTCACAGCTTAGGGATAGAGGGAACATACCTCAATATCATAAAATCCATCTGAAAAGCTCAGAGCAAAAATCATTCTCAATGGGGAAAAATTGAGAGCCTTTCCTCTAAGGTAAGAAACATGACAAGGATGTCCATTCTTCCACTGTTGTTCATGTAGTACTAGAAGTCCTAGCCTCAGCAGTCAGACAACAAAAAGAAATGAAAGGCATCCAGATTGGCAAAGGAGAAGTCAAACTCTCCCTCTTTGCAGATGACATGATATTCTATGCAGAAAACCCAAAAGACCTCAAAATTGCTAGGACTCATATAGGAATTTGACAGAATTGCAGTATATAAAATCAATGCACAGAAATCAGTTGCATTTCTATACACTAACAAGGAGACAGAATAAAGAAAAATTTAGCAGTTGATCCCATTTACAGCTGCACCCATAAACCTTACTGAAGTGGCAAAGGATCTGTACTCAGAGAACTTTAGAACGCTCATGAAAGAAATTGATGAAGACACAAAGAAATGGGAAAATGTTCCATGCTCATGGATTGGAAGAACAAATACTGTTAAATTGTCTATGCTACCTAAAGCAATCTATACATTCAATGCAATCCCTATCAAACTACCATCTACTTTTTTCGGAGAGCCAGAATAAATAAATGTAAAATTTGTGTGGAACCAGAAATGACCTTGAATAGCCAAAAGAATGTTGAAAAAGGGTAAAGAAGATGTGATATATATATATATATATATATATATATATATATATATATATATATATATATATAGTGGAATATTAGTCAGCCATCAGAACAGACGAATACATACCATTTGCTTCGAAGTGGATGGAACTGGAGGGTATTATGCTGAGTGAAATAAGTCAATCAGAGAAGGACAATCATCATATGGTTTCACTCATACATGGAATATAATAAGTAGTGAAAGGGATTAGAAGGGGAAAGAGAGGAACTGAGTAGGAAAAATTAGAGAGGGAGACAAACCATGAGAGACTCCTAACTCTGGGAAACGAACAAGGGGTAGTGGAAGGGAAGGTGGGTGGGGGATGGGGTAACTGGGTGATGGGCACTGAGGGGGGCATTTGATTGGATGAGCATTGGCTGTTATACTATATGTTGGCAAATTGAATTTAAATTTTAAAAAATGTAAAAAAAAAAAAAAAGAAAGAAAAAGAAAACCAAAGCTAGTAGTGTCACAATGCTGGACTTCAAGCTCTATTACAAAGCTGTGATCATCAAGACAGTGTGGTACTGGCACACAAACAGACACATAGATCAATGGAACAGAATAGAGAACCCAAAAGTAGACCGTCAATTCTATGGTCAACTAATCTTTGACAAAGCAGGAAAGACTATCCAATGGAAAAAACGGTAATCTCTTCAGAAAATAGTGTTGGGAAAATTGGACAGCCACATACAGAAGAATGAAACTGCAGTGTATTCTAACACCATGCACAAAAATAAACTCAAAATGGATGAAAGATGTAAATGTGAGACAGAAATCCATCAAAATCCTAGAGGAGAACACAGGCAGCAACCTCTGTGACCTCAGCCACAGAAACTTCTTGCTAGACACATCTCCAAAGGCAAGGGAAACAAAGGCAAAAAATAACTATTGGGATTTCATGAAGATCAGAATCTTCTGCACAGCAAAGGAAACAGTTGACAAATTCAAAAGACAATGTACAGAAGGGACCAGATATTTGCAAATGTCTTATCGGATAAAGGGCTATTATCAAAAATCTGCAAAGAATTTATCAGATTCAACACTCAAAAACCAAATAATCCAGTCAAGTAATGGGCAGAAGACATGAACATACCTTTCTCCAAAGAAGACAAATAAATGGCCAATAGACACACGAAAAAATGCTCCACATCACTTGGCATCATCAAATTCACAATGAGATACCACCTCACATCAGTCAGAACAGCTAAAATTACAAGTCAGGAAGTGACAGATGTTAGTGAGGATGCAGAGAAAAGGGAACTCTCTCATACTGTTGGTGGGAATGCAAGCTGGTATAGCCTCTCTGGAAAACAGTATGGAGATTCCTCCAAAAGTTGAAAATAGAACTACCCTATGACCCAGCAATTGCACTGCTAAGTACCCCAAAGATACAAACATAGTGGGGATCCCTGGGTGGTGCAGCGGTTCGGTGCCTGCCTTTGGCCCAGGGCGCGATCCTGGAGACCCGGAATCGAATCCCACATCGGGCTCCCGGTGCATGGAGCCTGCGTCTCCCTCTGCCTGTGTCTCTGCCTCTCTCTCTCTCTCTCTCTGTGACTATCATAAATAAATAATAAAAAATTTTAAAAAAAAGATACAAACATAGTGATCTGAAGGGGCACCTGCAGCCCAATGTTTATAATGGCAATGTCCACAATAGCCAAACTATGGAAAGAGCCCAGATGGCCTTCAACAGATGATTGGATAAAGTAGATGTGGTATGTATGTATATATATGTATGTGTGTGTGTGTTTTTTTATCTCCATTTAAAAAAAAATGAAATCATGCCAGTTGCAACAACATGGATGGAACTAGAAGGTATTATGCTAAGCAAAATAAGTCAATAAGAGAAAGATAATTATCATAAGATAAAGATAATTATATGATCTCACTCATATGTGAAATTTAAGAAATAAAAGAGGATCATAGGGGAAGAGAGGAAAAAATAAAACAAGATGAAATCAGACAAGGAGATAAACCATAGGAGACTCTTAATCATAGGAAACAAACTGAATGTTACTGAAGGGATGGGGCATGACGGGATGGGGTAACTGGGTGATGGACATTAAGAAGGCATGTGATATAATGAGTACTGGGTTTTATATAAGACTCATGAATTACTGACGTCTACCTTTGAAACTAATAATATATTGTATGTTAATTAATTGAAATTAAATTTAAACAATTTTTTAAAGATTTTATTTATTTATTCATGAGAGACCGAGAGAGAGGCAGAGACACAGGCAGGGGGAGAAGCAGGCTCCCTTCAGTGAGCCTGATGTAGGACTTGATCCCAGGATCCTGGGATCATGCCTGGAGCTGAAGGCAGACGCACAACCACTGAGCCACTCAGGAGTCCCTAAATTAAAAAAATTATTTGAAAAAAGAAGGCCATTCACTCTAACTCTGAACTCTTGTTCAACGCAGTACCAGAAATTCTAGTCAGTGCAATAAGGTAAGAAAAGGAACTAAAAGACATACCAGTTAGAAAAGAAGAAATAAAACCATCTTTATTTACAAATGTCATGATTGTCTATGTAGACAATCCCACAGCAATCTACCAAAACAAAAAGAAAAAGGAAAAAACAAACAAACAAACAAACAAAACCAAAAATAAACCCTTCAAGAAGTAATAAGTGAATTCAGCAAGGTTATAGGACCCAAGTTCAACATACCAAAACCAATCATGTTCCCATATACTAGTTATAAACATATGGAAACCAAAATTGAAATACAATACCATTGCAATTTCTCCAATGAAGATGAAATGCGTAGGTATATGTTTAACAAAATATGTTTAGGATCTGATTATTGTGAAATTCTGATGGAATAAATCAAAGAAGATCTAAATAAATGGAGAGAGAGACATACATTGTAGTGGATTACAAAACTCAACACACCAGAGATATCATTCCTCTCAAATTTCTATAAAAACCTCAGCAAAGTTATTCTAAAATTATATGGAAAGTCCCACAGCCATAAAATAGTTAAAGTAATCTTGACTAAGAAGAATAAAATGAAAGAAAAGACTCTACATGGTATTAAAGCTTAATATATAGCTACAGTTATCAATATGGTGTAGTACTGGCAGAGGGATAGACACATAGATCAATGAAACAGGATAGAGAATTCAAAAGTAGACCCATGCAAATATGCTCAACTAATTTTTGAAAAAATTCAGAAACCACTGAAAAAGGATAGCCTTTTACACTTATGGTATGGAGTAATTGAATATCCCTAGAAAAAAATAAAGTGAAACTTGACCCAAGTTTCACTGTATACTGCATAAAAAAATTAACTGCAAAAGTTGCACGTAGGTGCCTCAATCTGTTAAGCAACCAACTCTTGATTTTGGCTCAGGTCATGATCTCAGGGTCATGAGATCAAGCCTTGAGTTGGGGTCCACACTGGGTGTGGAGCATGCTTGGGGTTCTCCCCCTCCCTCTCCTTCTGCTCTTCCCTTCCCCTCTCTAAACAAAATAATAATAATAAAATTTTAAAAATTTAACTGTAAAAGGGTCACAGACTTTAAAATACAACATAAAACTATTTTATTAAAATATAGTGAAAAATTGGGGGGACATAGGGCTATGCAGAGTTGTTAGAATTGCCATGAAAAGCATTAACTATAAACAAAAAAAATGACAAATTGGACTTCTCCAAGCTTAAAAGATTTTGCTCTGAGAAATCACTCATATATTGCTGGTGAAAATGTGAAATGATACAGCCTGTCTGGAAAACAGTTTGTCAACTTCTTTCTTTTTTTTTTTAAGATTTATTTATTTATCTGAGAGAGAGCACTCCTGAAAGAGGGAGAGGGGCAGGGAGAGAGGGAGAGAGAGACAAGCAGACTCCTGACTGAGCGCAGAGCCCAAGGCAGTACTCAGTCTCACAAGCCTGAGATCATGACCTGAGCCAAAATCAACAGTCGAGTACTTAATCGGCTGTGCCATCCAGGCACCCCAGTTTGCCAATTTCCTTAAAACTTAAACACCTAATTATCATACCAACCAGAGAAGACTCTTGATCATTTATTCTAGAGGAATGGAAATGTATGTTTCCACAAAAGCCTGTACACAAATGTTCATAGTAGCTTTATTTTTAACAGCCCCAAACTGGAGTCAGTCCGCATGTCTTTCAACAGATGAACAGTTTTAACAGACGGGTACATTCATGCTGTGGAATACTACTCAGCAAGCAAAAACAACACATTATTGAAACATAGAAGTTGAATGAATAAATGGAATTATTCTGAGTGAAAAAAATTAGATTCCAGTTCCAAAGGTTGCATACTATACAATTCCATTGATATAACACTTTTGAAATGACAACATTTTAGAAATAGAAGACAGTTAATAGCTACTGTGGGAGTCAGACGGAAGTAGTATGCTTACACAAAGGTAACATCAGAGGCACCTGGCTGGCTTCCTTGGTAGAGCATGGGACTTTTGATCTTGGGAGTCACGAGTTCAGTTCCGTGTTGGGGGTAGAGTTTCCTTAAACATTTTTTTTAAAGGCAACATGAGCAATCATTGCCTGGGGACTATTCACTATCCTGAGTGCTGTGGTGGGTACATGAACCTATGCATGTGATAAAATTGTATAGAACTAAACATATATATACACATTAATGAATAAAAGTAAAACTGGGGAGATCTGAATTAGATCAGTGGGTTGTATTGATATCAATTTCCCAGTTTCGATATTATACATATTATGCGTTTACAAATGTTGCTATTTAGGGGGAACTGGGTAAAACTTGCATAAGTTCTTCTCTGCATTGTTTCTTACAACTGCATTGGAATCTATAATTATCTCAATAAACATTTCAATTAAAATTTTATTTGGAAGAGAAACTGCACAATAACAGGCTTCCAAAAACACAACACACACAAGCAAATGAACACCAAAGGACGTAATATCATACCAGATATCAAGAAGCAATATAAAACCACAATAATTAAACAGAGAGCTATTAGTACAGGAAGTCAATTGCACATTATAGAGAATCCATAAACAGAACCATGTATACTTGAGAAATTAGTATATTATGAAGGGAATTCTTCATATTATTGGGAAAAAGGAAAGGCGAAAGGATGGAAAATTTGCTATTAATTTGGAAAAACAATAGGTCCCTACATCACATTACACATGAAGCATGGAGATGGATTAAAATCAACACGTAAAAAAAGAACAAAGCTATTTATTAGGTGCTGGGTGTAATATAGAAGGATTTTTTAAATATATAATTTTTAAGGTAAGGAAGAGGTTTTTGAGAAAGACAAAAACAAGAGAAAATGGAAAAACTCATTTTAAAACTTATTTGCATGAAATGAATATATCAAAACAATTTACTCACTAAACTAAATGGGATAGGGCCACAGTTCATAAAACTCCATTAACAATTAATTTGCTATTTTGTAATACCTACAAAACAATCAAATTGCACAGGTAAAGTGATGAATTTGCCTTCAAGGACATGTGATTTTACTGTGAAACAGGATACTACCCTAACGTATGAGTTGGTGGGTCTGACAATACCCAGCTTAGAGACAGCTCTGTTCTGGTTACATAGCCCCTTGATGAACCTTGTCAGTGGGCTGCCTGGAGCTGCTCTTTAGAGACAGTGTAGTCTTTCCCCAGAAACCTAGAGGTCTGTGTTGTAATTCTCCTATTGGGGCTTGCAGAAATCCTCTCAGCACTCTTATTTACTGCAGATACCTCTAGCACTGTGGGATGTGCTGGGTCATTGGTCCAAAGGGAGTGCTGCTTACACCAGTCTGAATCTGTCACAGGGCCCTCTCTTGTTTCAGGCCCTCTGAGTCACCCAATAAACAGGTTGGAAGGGTATTCCTAAGTGAGAAATAATGCTATCTCCAAAATCTAAAGCAGTCTACCTAGTGCTGCATTTTTGTGTACATGGAAGAAAGTGCAAGAACTTATTCTACATCTTTGAGAGTATGTCTGGAAATCCTCAAACCATCAGATACCTAAGATTTTTACTGATGCAACAGACCTTCAAGTCTTTGTAGGGTTGAGTTCCATCCTCTGGAATGTATGTGTCTGGCATTCAGAGTACCTGCTGCTTCCTATTCATCTGGTTTAATTAACCTGATGTTATTAATGTGGCAGACTAGGTGATATTTTGCAGAGTGTCCAGTCAAGATTCCTGCAGGCTATATTGTGACAAAGAATGGGAGATAAATAGAACTCTAGACCAAACCATGAGTGTCTTTTTCTTCTCCAAGTAAAGATGTATTTGCATACTGCTTTGATCCTCTTTCCTGATGACATTGAGAAGAATGAGTTTACCACATCAAGAGCTGCATATCATTGGCCTGGGGCTCTGCTGATCAACCTGATAAAGACATCAATTCAATACAGGATCCATAATTGGAACTTCCATTTAATTTGTACTGTCCACCACAAGCTGTTTTGATTCTTGCAAGGTCCAGACTGGTGAGCTGAATGGAATCATGAATGCTGGCCATTTTGACATTCTTAAAGTCTTTAAGATTGGCCTGGTTTTGTCTCTTTATGATAAACATGCAGTAGTGTGTCTGATTTACGATCTTGGCTCAGGCAGGAGGCAGCTTCAGAGGCTCTCACTTGGTTATTCCTACCATTACAACTCTTTCATAACATGCCAGAAAACCAGTCTCATGATTCTGTCAGCTGAAAATTACATCCATTTTGATGATATCCTTGATGGAACAAGGACAATGACCACATAGTAGATTCCTGGGCCCACAGAGGCCACTGGGGTGAAGACTTGACCAGAACTCCACCTAGTACCTGACCTCTATATGATTGACCCACTTTAATGAAGGGTTATGATAGTGTCTGGGGTCCCTGGGACCAATGTCAGTTCCAATCTTATATCCAAAAAAGGAGTGTTCCTTTTTTCACAGTGTGCAATTACTCTGTAACTATAGATAGGTCCCTTTGGGGGGGGAAGACTTGGGAAAATCACTGCAGTACACCTGAGGTGTTGGCATGTCCTTCTATAAGGTACACTTCAGTCAATGGACTCTAGGCCTAAGCACTGGTTCCAGGCTGGAAACAGTGTGAAGGATCATAATTTTTTTTTAATTGCAGCAGCTAACATCAGTCTTCTCTTTCCTGTGACCTTTTTTAGATTATATAGATAAAAAATTACCTAATTGACTACCCATCCATCTGCTTCACACTTAGGAACACTGTGGTCTATCGCTTTCACTACAGAGCCTGGAGGATTAGGGACTCCGCTTCCATTCTGGCTTTGCAGCATGGCAGGTATGTCCACCTTGCCTTTTATTGTCTTAGGTGCTGTCACTTGGCTTCTGATATTTTGGGATCCTCTTACCTTAATTGTCTCTAGGGAGCTCGCTCATTTTCATAGCTGCAACCTCAGCCTACAAGACAGTCACCACTGAGCTTTTTTTTTTTTGAAAGAGTTTTTTTTTTTTTTTTTTATCTGACATAGAGAGAGAGAGAGAGAGAGAGAGGGCAGGAGAGCAGCAGGCAGAGGGAGAGGGAGAAGCAGGCTCCCCGCGGAGCACAGAGCCGGATGCGGGGCTTGATCCTGGGACTCTATGATCACGATCTGAGCTGAAGACAGACACTTAGCCAACTGAGTCATTCAGATGCTCCACCATTGAGCTTCTTAATGCTTTTAGTGACCCCTTCACTAGAGAATTCTAATTGTTCTAGTAAAGGGAGTGTCCTCTAGGCCCTACTGGGCAACACAGCTGGTGAGTCCTACAGTCTTTATAAATATAGTCTAGCATGCCTACTCTGAACCATTTGACCCCTTCCTCAATTACTGGAGTAATTATGGCACCTCCACCTAATTTAAAATAGGGTATTTCCCCTCTGAGCTTCAAGGAATTATACCAGCAATATATTAAGGCCAGTCTCAGGTGTTCCTGGTAGGGTGTTAAATGATGAGTTAAAGGAGAGTGTCCCATATCGACAAACTCTTCTATATCCGGCCTTATATTCTGTTCATTACCCTCATGATTCATTTCCAGGCATATTTTTCCAGTTCTTGCTGATATTGTTTTAGCTAGAAATTGTAGCTATTCTGTGAAATATCTCTTTAATTCTGCAGCCTGGGCATACTTCTATGGTTAAACAGGGCAACAGTTTGACTCTAATTACTGATCTAAAAACAATTTTAGTATAATCACAAAGTTTATGCCACCATCACTACCATCCACTTCCAGATTTTCATCACCCCAAGAGGAAACCCTGTACCCATATGTATTTTTTTCCAATTCCTAATATTATGTTTTCATTTTTCTCTCTTATCCATAATTTGCCTTGCCAGAGTTAATTAATTAAGCTTTAAGTATCAGTTTTGTTTTCATCTTTTTGTGTGTGTAGTTTTTCTTAATTATTTTCATTTTCATGAATTCTTTCCTCCTATTTAGGTTTATTTTGTTTTTCTGTTTTGTTTTTTCTTTTTGTTCAGTTGCATGTTTAGTTTATTTTCAGTCCATTTTTTAATTTATTTTTTATTTTTTTAAAGATTTTATTTATTTATTCATGAAAGGCACAGAGAGAGAGGCAGAGACACAGGCAGAGGGAGAAGCAGGCTCCATGCAGGGAGCCCAACGTGGGACTCGATCCTGGGTCTCCAAGTTCACGTCCTGGGCTGAAGGCAGCGCTAAACCACTGGGCCACCAGGGCTGCCCAATGTCCCATAGGTTTTTGATAAAAAGCGTTTTCCTTGTTGTCACTTTCTAGGTAATTTGTCATTTCCATTTTCTTTATCTGCTTCGGGTATGGTTTAAAGAGTTTTTAAAACTGTCTTTAAATGGAAAGAGAAATACATATTCATGGAAACATAGTGAAACAACAAAAAAAAGATACATTGTAATAAGCAATTCTATCTCTTAGTACAAATCTCAGTCCTCTATCCAAGGATAATTCATCTTCCTTTTTTAAAAATATTTTATTTATTTATTCATGAGAGACACAGGGAGAGAGGCAGAGACACAGGCAGAGGGAGAAGCAGGCTCCTTACAGGGAGCCTGATAAGGGACTGGATCCCAAGACCCTGGGATCATGCCCTAGGCTGAAGGCATATGCTCACCTGCTGAGCCACCCAGGCATCCCTCATCTCCTTTTTTTTTTTTTCTGTAAATATTTTATTTATTTCAGATAGATAAAATAAGGAGGAAGAGGGAGAGAGAATCTGAAGCAGACTCTGCACTGAGCACAGAGCCTGGCTCAGAGCTCAATCCCACAGCTGTGAGATTATGTCTGGCACTCAACCGAATGAGCCACTCAGGGGCCCCAGAGATAACTAATCTTAATCAGATTGTGGTGTTTCCTCCTAGTAATATGCATATATTGCACAAATATATGTTTTGAAAAGTATTCCTTAAACTGGTGCAGCCACTGTGGAAAAAAGTATGGAGTTTCCTCAGAAAGTTAAAAATAGAACTACCCTTTGATCCAGTAATCCTCCTACTGGATATTTACCCAAAGAATACAAAACATTAATTGAAGGGACATTTGCACCCCTATGTTTATTGCAACATTATTTGCAATAGCCAAGATATGGAATCAGCCCAAGTATCCATCAATGGATTAATGGATAAAGAAGATGTGGTATCTATACAATGGAATATTACTCAGCCTTTAGAAGGAATGGCATCTTGCCATTTGCAAGACATGGATGGAGCTGGAGAGTATAATGTTAGGTGAAATAAGTCAGCTAGAAAAATATACCATATGATTTCACTCATACATGGAACTTAAGAAACAAAACAAACTAGCAAAGGGAAAAAGAGAGAGAGACAGACCAAGAAACAGACTCAAACTGATGACTACCAGAGGAGGGGGGATGGGAGGATGGGTGAAATAGAGGCTGGGAATTAAGGAGTGTGCTTGTGATGAGCAACAGGTGATGTATGGAAGTGCTGAATCACTATATAGTACAATCTGAAGCTAATATAACACTGTATGTTAACTAACTGGAAGTAAAACTTTAAAAAATTAAATAAAAAATTTAAAATTCCTTAACTTCCAGTTTAATTTATTAGGAGGCTTCCCAAGGCCTTTGGTATGGTAGATTTGAGGCACCCAAGGCTTATTCTTTTCTGGTCTTGAAACTCTAACTTTTCATACTGCTTGCTTCTGGCTATGAACATTATTTCTACTTTAAATCTGAGAAAGAGCCATAGAATACTCACTTGGCTTTCTAACTTTGTGGATTTCTAATATTAGTTTTATGTTGCTGTGGAAGCTTAATTGTGCTTTCCCAGCCTCTTGATCTCAAGTTTAGAGATGAGAATCAACTACCTCCTTAAATTTATCTGTTAAACCTCTTTAAGTGACAACATTCACTCTTATTGGAGATGAATTCCGTTGTTTATATCTTATGGTAGTGGTGCCAAGAGATATTTGCAATTTTGCAACCCATATGCTCCATCTGTCTTCCTTCCCCAAATTACCACAAATAAACAATCATTCTATAAGTAAAATTTATGCTTACCTTGCAAAGATGGCTTCAAGGTAAATTCCGCAGTAGCTTCTGCTTCATCTAGATTGTCAAACCTAAACACCTGCTGCAGTAGGCAGCACCAGCAGTTCCTAATGATCTCCATGTCCTATCATTCACATTGTTGTGGAATCCCCGTGTGTGTGTGTGTGTGTGTGTGTGTGAGGGGGGGGGGCGGGGGTGAAACAGATTTCCACATTGAAGAGACCCATGTGGCAAAGAACTGAGGACAGCCTTCAGCCAATAGCTAGTAAGGATTTAAAGCCCTTGGTTTAACAGCCTGCAAAACACTGAAGCCTACCAACTACCTCAGTGAACTAGAAAGTAAATGGCTATGGCTATGACTGCAGCCTTCTGAAAGGTCCAGTCCTGGAGAACCCAGTTAAGCTGTGCTCAGATTCCTGACCCACAGAAACTGGCCTAAATAAATGTTCTAAGTAAGCCACTAGGTTTTAAGATTATTTGTTATGCAGCAATAGATAGTAAATAGACCTTTTAGAAATTTCTTACAAAATCCACCACGGTGATTGCTGAAGTTCTTTCTTCAGATAACCAGTCTGGAAAATAGTTCTATGTCTATCCAAACCCAAACCATCCAGTTCCCCCATCAACCCATGCTTTCTGAAAATATGACTAATGCAGGTTTTTGAGATGGAAAAACAAATAATTATAAATGTGATAAGGTGGAGGAATGAACTTAAAAATCAAAATATCACTACTGCGTGCCTATGAGAATGGCTAAAACAAACATACCAACAATACCAAGTCCTGAAGAATGGAAGATCAAGTTCAACCAAGGCGGTGGGACTGTGCAATGGTGTAAGCCCTCTCGAAGACACCTTTCCAGTTTCTTACCAAGTGAAACACACACCTCTTGCATTACCCAGTGATCACACTCATGGGTATTTATTCTAGAGATATGAAAACTTTGTTCACACAAGACCCTATACATGAATGGTCATAGTAATGTTATATGTAATAGCCCAAACCTAGTGTACTAGCCATGGTTCTCCAGAGAAACAAAACCAATCTTTTAAGGAATTAGTTCCCATAATTATGGAGGCTGGCAAATCTAAAATCTGCAAGATGGGCAGGGGGAACCTAAAAGAGTCAATGCAATTTAAGTTTTGGAGGCTCTTTGCCGACAGAATCTTCTCTTTCTGGGAGAAGTCAGTGTTTGGTTCTATCCAGACCTTCAGCTGAATGGGTGAGTGCCCCATCTCCCCATTTTGGAAGGCAACCTGCTTTACTCACAGTCCAGTGATTTAAATATTAATTTCATCCAAAATACCCTCATAGAAAAATCCAGAATGTTTGACCACAAATCTGGCACCATAACTGAACACATAAAATTAACTATCACGAGTCCACCCCTTGTCAACTTCACACACACACACACACTCAACAAAGTACAGAAGAAATACTCAAGATAATTATAATCCTTGCTCCTGTGAATAGTCTTGTGGTCATAGCTGGTATTTATAAATACCTTCTTCCACTATGCATTCTGTGTTCCCTTTTCCCTCCTCAAGCACTTCAGCTGATTGTCTTTACCTGGTGGGGTGATCTAAACCTTTATTCCTGAAGGGTCTGGCCTATTAGTAGTGCTAGCTGGTTTGCATTTTCTATTGACTTTAACCACAGGGCATGCTAATATTAAGAGATACCCCTAGGGGATCTCCAGTAGAGTAGTAGTGCAGTTTCCCCTCGGTAGTCAAAGCCAAATACTCCAACCAGCACAGTGACCATCTTCTTGGCTTGTTGATTCAGAGGCACATGGAACTGTAGGTGGCTGGATGGCTCTCAACTTCCAATTCAATGGAATTATTCCTGTGGCTTCTGGTGGAAGCATTCCTTCCTTTGGAGCTAAGACCTCTAGGCCAGCAAAGTATAAGGTCACGGGGATAGGAAGCAAAAATTTTGCTAGTGAGTCACCAAGTATAATAGTGAGTGGTGCCACTCATTCCTACCCTCTTGATTTCTGGACCTGGGAATCCTGACTATGGATATAGTAGCACAATATTTGGATGCTAATTCATAGCATATAGAGCACCCTCAAGAATCTTGCCTGAGCCCTGCAAGGTACTGCCACCAAGGTTGCCCTGTAACTGAGTCTTCAAAAGCCATTCCACCATTCTAACTAGCTGTGTCATAATGGTGGGGAATGCAGTAAGATCACCGAATTCCATGAGCTTGGGCCCATTGACCCACTTCCTTTGCTATGAAGTAAATTCCTTGATCAGAAGCAATGCTGTGTGGAATACCATGATAATGGATAAGACATTCTGGAAGTCCACAGATGGTAGTTTGTGCAGAAGTACTGCTTGCAGGGAAGTCAAGTCCATATCCAGAGTGAGTGTCTATCCCAGTAAGAACAAAATACTCCCTTCTATGGAGGAAACAATCTGATATAATCAGCTTGCCACCAGGTAGCTAGTTGATCACTCCCAGGGAATTGTGCTATATCAGGGACTTAGCGCTGGGTCTCTGCTGCTTAAAGACTGAACACTCAGTAGTGGCTGTAGCCAGGTCAGCCTTGGTGAGTAAACATTCATGTTGGTGAGCCCATGCATAATCTCCATACCTGCCACCACAGTCACTCTGTTCATGAGCCCACTGTGCAATGACAAAGGTGGCTGGGAAAAGGGGCTGATTGATATTCACAAAACAGTTCATTCTATTCACTTATTAAAATCCTCCTCTACTGAGGTCACCCTTTTGTAAGCATTCAAACGGGATGCAAAAATCTTCACCTTTTTCATCCATCCAGAGAGTTCGATCGACATATCCCTTTGCCAGACTGCCTTGCTATCTTATTCCAAACATGTTCTTTCCAAGTCCCTTTCATTCAGTCCATGAATCAGTGTATCATCACATGTATCTCTTGATGGGGAAATGAATAAACCAGCTGTGGTACATTCACGTACTGGGATGCTATTCAGCAATAAAACGAAATAAACTATTGATACACGCAACTTAGATGGATCTCAAAGGCATTATGCTGAATGCAAAGAGCCAATCTCAAAAGGCTATATGCTCTGTGCTTCCATTTATATAACATCCTCAAAATGACAAAATTATAGTGATGAAGGACAAATAAATAGTTGCAGGCCTTAGGGTTGGAAGGAGGATATGAGTACTCAGGAGTAACACAAAGACTATTCCTAATGGAATAGCTCCATATCCTAACTGTGATAATGGTTATACATGTGTGACAGTACTTCATAAAACTATATTCTCCCAAAAAGTGAGTATAAAAACTTGTGAAATGCATGTATGGTCTATATTTGGCTTAATTTCATTTTCCTGATTTTGACAATGTACTATATAGTTCTGTAAGGTACTATCACTCAGGGAATCTGAATGAAGAGTACTCAAGAACACTCTATACTACTTTTGCAACTTCTTATGAATGTCACAGTGTTTCAAAATAAAAATTCATATAAAAATAAAGGAAAAAGAAAATCTGGAATAAAAATGACTTGGATATACTGTTTTTTTTCTAACTTGCTTCCTTCACTGAACTAATGAGCAGTGCCAAAACTAGTATAAGGAAGAATGGAGAGGATTCCTTAGAAGACAAAGGGTGTTGACAGGTGTCTAAGAGCATAAAAATGGGAATTAGACTCCAGAAAAAGAACTAGGCCCAACCAAAGAAATTTCTCATGGCAACAGGAAGATTTTTTTTTACCCTCAGATTGGGTATTAGTAACCTAAGTTAAGATATTGAAGGAAAAATGCAAATTTCACTTACATTTTTATTTTTTTCTCTCTTAAAGTAGGTTAAGGTAGTAAAAAAGCATATTTTTCCAGTGTCTGGAGTGGAGTGGGACACAAGCCAAGGGAAGTCTCTAATACTCCTCTACTAATAGCTCTGGTTCCCTCATGCCAGACTTAGCATTAACAAAGAGTGACATTTGTCCTATAATGAGCCAGGAGTACAAGGAATGAAGAGGGCACCTGCTTTTTACTTATTCTCAGTGATGATGTCCTAGGAAAAAGGAAGACTGAATGACAAAAAGTGCTGGGGTCAAGATTGTGGTATTGTGGCCATGTGTATTGTTTAAGAAGAAAGGAGAAAATTGAGGATTGGACTGTGGAGAGGACCATTCCCTAGTGAATAGGGAAAACAATCAAATATATGTTTGCATTTTTAAGAATCAAAGGGTAAGAGGCTTAAAAATTGAAGTATAATTAACATATCATGCCATGTTAGTTTCAAGTGTACAATACAATGATCCAACAATTCTATATAGTACTTAACGCTTATCACAGTAAGTGTATACTTAATCCCCTTTATCTATTTCACCATCCCCTCACTCACCTCCCCTCTGGCAACCACTAGTTTGTCCTGTGTTTAAGAGTCTGTATTTTGTTTCTTTTTTTAATTTGCTCATTTGTTCTGTTTTCTTAAATTCCACGTAAGTAAAATCATATGGTATCTGTTTCTCTGTCTTATTTCACTTAGCATTATACTCTCTAGGTCCATCCATGTTGCTAATGGCGAGATTTCATTCTTTTTTATAGCTGAGTAATATTCCATTGTGTATATATGTATATACATATATATACATATATACACAATATATGGTATATTGTGTGTGTGTGTGTGTATATACCATATCTTCTTTTTTTTTTTTTTTTAAATTTTTATTTATTTATGATAGTCACAGAGGGAGAGAGAGAGAGGCAGAGACACAGGCAGAGGGAGAAGCAGGCTCCATGCACCGGGAGCCTGATGTGGGATTCGATCCCGGGTCTCCAGGATCGCGCCCTGGGCCAAAGGCAGGCGCCAAACCACTGCGCCACCCAGGGATCCCTATACCATATCTTCTTTTAAAAAAATCTGCCGGGATCCCTGGGTGGCGCAGCGGTTTGGCGCCTGCCTTTGGCGCAGGGCGTGATCCTGGAGACCCGGGATCGAGTCCCACGTCGGGCTCCCGGTGCATGGAGCCTGCTTCTCCCTCTGCCTGTGTCTCTGCCTCTCTCTGTGTGTGTGTGTGTGTGTGTGACTATCATAAAATAAATAAAAATTAAAAAAAATAAAAAAATAAAAAATCTGCCTAATTAAAGTTTGACTTAGAGGCAAACAAAAAACCCAAAATCCAAACAAAAGAAACCTTTCTAATTCTATTATGTCATATTAAATCAGTGTTATAAATTTTGCATTAATACTAAAGGCAGTTACATACACAGGAATACAGGAATTAAAAATCCCAACTCTTGTGGTCATTTATTTCATGAATCCTTCCGAACCCAGACAATAAAGGGATCTATAAAAATGTTCCCTGGCACTAACCCTTTCTTTTTGGTTTTAAGTTAACCCTGTGGTTATACATCTCGAGTAATTTTCATTTTGGACTATTTAAATCTAAGGATGATTTGTTTTACTTGCAGAATACTGCAAAATTTTGAGGAGTAACTTAGTCTTTCTTGGTTCTCTATTATGTTCCATCAACCCATGCGTCTATTCCTCTGCCAACATTGCACACTCTTGATTATCTGTATTACACCTTGGAATTGGGTAGAATGATTCCTCCCACTTTATTCTTCCTTAAAGATCTTTAGCTACTCTCATTCCTTTGCCTTTTCATACAATTTTAGAAGAATCTTGTCTCTATTTTCAAAATATCTTGCTGTGATATCAGTAGGAATTGTATTAAACCCACGCATCAATTTGGAGACAGCTGGCATCTTTGCTATATTGAGTATCCCAAACTATGCTCTCACTGTGCCTATTTATCGAATCTTCTTTCATTAGCATTTGTAGTTTTCAGTATACAAGTCTTCTATATGCTTTGTTAGATTTACACCTACGTAATTATTTTTATTTTTTTGAGCAATGATGTATTGTAAATTATGGTTTCCACACACATATTACTAGTTAACCAATATGTAGAAATACAATTAATTTTTGTATGTTGATCTTCTATCTTGAGAAGTCACTAACTAATAATCTAGGAATTTTATGTATGTATGTATGTATGTATGTATGTATGTATGTAAGAGATAGCTTTGCTTCTTCCTTTCCAACCTGTATGTCTTTTATTTCCTTTTCTTGCCTTACTATGTTGGCCAGGATTTTCAGTATTATGTTGAATAAGATTGGTGAGAGTAGACATTCTTGGGTTGTTCCTGATTTTACAGGGAAATGTTCAATCTTCCATCATTAAGGATAATGTTAGGTGGAGGCTTTTTATGATTGTTCTCATCAAATTGAGGAAATTCTTAATTTTCTGGGAGTTTTTTTCTTCTAATGCATGAGTGTTGAATTTTTTCTAGTTTTTCTAAAATTTTATGTTCATATATTTATTCTTTAGCTTGTTTACATGTCCTATACTGATTGACTTTTGAATACAGAATCAGCCTTGATTTTGTACCTTCGAACTAGTGTCCCTCATAAACATGGATAAAATAATTCTAAACAGAATTTTAGAAAACTGTATTAGTTTTTTATTGTTAGTCACAAATAACCACAAAATTAAGTGATTTAAAGGAAAAAAATTATTCTCTTCTAGTTGTGGATGTGCAAAATTAGTTTCATCAGGCTAAAGTGAAGGTGTCAACAATGCTGGCTTTTTCCTAGAGGGTCTGTTGGAGGAGAATCCATCTCCTTGCTTTTTCCAGTGTCCAGGGATTGCTTACAGTCTTTGATTCATGGCCTCTACACTTAAAGCTGTTGGGATAGCACTGTCAAATTTCTGAGGTAACATTTCTGTCTCACTGACTCCTCTTGCCTCCTTTTTGGAAGACATAAGGCCCCAAAGATAATCCAGGATAATCTCCCCACTCAGGATCTTTAATCACATCTGCAAAGTCCTTTTTGCCATTAAAGGTAACAAATTCACAGGGTTCAGGAATTAGGAGGTATACATCTTTGGAGGCCATATTTCAGCCTACCACACTTTTCTTCTTTTTACTGTCCTTATTTGGTTTTTGGCATCAGGGTAATATTGTGCAGTCACATTTTTATCTTTAACAAAATTCTGCTGTGTTGAGATATTACATTTGAGTTTTATAATTTTTTGTTACCACCATTTTCTTCTGAGTTGGGAATATGTTATGAGTATTCATAATATTTGGTATGTCAAGAGATAGGGCATTCCTTAAGCACAAGTATAATGTTATTGTATAATAAACACAATGCTTTGGCATCTAGTTCAATAGCAAGATACTCCACACTCCAGTGTGCCCTAAAAAGTATGGTGTTTGATAGTCACTTTACTTTTCTTATTTTGACATGATGGGTATGCATTAGTAAGTATATATATTTTTTAACCACAATAGAGTAGTATTTGTAGCACTTTAAATGCTGTCAAGTTATATTTGTGTCATTGTGACTGTAGCATGCCAAGAAGTAGTGCAAAGTGACCACAGCACTACAAATGGTCTGGGCTGCATACTTACCTGCACTACTATAGCTTGAAAGCAGCCATAAACAATACATAAATAAAAGAGCATCACTGTGTTCCAATAAAACTTTATTGATGGACACTAAAATTTGAATCATATAACTTTCATATGCTACAAAATATATTCTCCTTTTTCCTTAAGCCATTTGATAATGTAAAAATTATTCTTAGCTTGTGGGTCACAAAAAAACAGGTGGCAGTCCAGATTTGGCTTGTGGCTTCTGCCAACCACTATCTTCATCTCTGGGGACCTAAATTCTAAAAGGCGTGGGGAGCAGAAATTAACAAGAAGATAAATAAGCAAACAGGTAAAATAGGTAATTTTCTGTGATAAAGGAAGTTAAATCGTAAGATGGCCAGGGAAATATGTCTCTGAGGGAACAGGTAAGGGATTCTGAATGATGAGAAAAGTCATGATGAGCCAGTCATGAGATAAGTTGAGTACAGAGTATTCTAGAAAAAGAAAAGCGAGAGTAAAGGCTGGAGGCAGGCTGAAGTTTGGTGGATTAGAAGAACCTTTTCCAAAAAAGGTCATGTGTGGCAGAAACATAGTAAAGAGGTGAAATGGGAGTGAGAATATTTGGAAATCTAAAAAAAGAGGACATCACTGTTAAGAATGTAACTTTAATTAGTTGACTACAGTAGGAGTTATGCTAGATCTAGCCTAATTTTATACTGGACTTGTGGTCCCTTGCTAATTGAGATGAGCACACCAAGTCTTGTCAATTGAAAAAAAGAAAGGGAGTGAAGGAGAAAATGTTTTTATTTTTGCCACACAGTTCTAGGAAAATACAGTATCTCCTATATTACCCAGTATACAGAGAACAGATATAATTGGACCACACAGTTTATTTCATTAAATGCTCATTCTTAAAATAATGATGCTTCATTTTATATTTGCTTACAATACAAATGTGCTCTTTGATGACTTAAGGCCTTGTATTGCAGTTTTATGTACACAGTCTAGTTTCTTTATAAAACTTAAAACATTAAACCCTCAGTTTACACCTTTTTCTTCTTATAGTCAGACCAATTTGTGTGTCCAAGCTTGTTCTAAATTCTTCTCATGTACTGGAAGAAAAAATCATTTTTGAGTTTGCATTGATTTGTGGCAATATTTGTATTCAACAATCAAATGCTACACTATTTCCTTTTAAATGGCTATGTACTTAATTAGTTTCACTTGTTCAGCAATTAATTAGTTTCAGAGACTTCTTATTTTGGTATTGAACCTGACTATTGATAGTTGGAGCAGATACTGTAGCAGGATGGCAATGTATTTTTTCCAGTCACACCACACAAAAAGTTTTCACATTTGAAAACAAGTTCTTCATCGTAATATCATCTAATATCTTTCATAATTGTGAAATATCCTTCAACTAGTTTCTTTCTTTCATTTATTTTCTCCAGTACTGCTTCTAGCAAATATGAGGCAAAAGGAAGCTGGAAGAGAAACACAGAAAAAAAGATGATCAAAAGTCTATATTTTCTCCAGTTCAAAAACATATGCTAAATATCATTAAACCATTAGAACTCAGCTATCTGCAACCTTGCACCCATAATGGTACCCTGCTGGGTCTCTTTTCAGCTGATCTTACTGGTTAGTAGGGGTAATTTTGTCTTTTATAATAAAGATGATAAAAGAGCAGAAGTAAAATGAAAAAAGATAAACGCCTTATTGAACAATTCATGGTTTACTGACCATGTTAATGATGTAATCTGCAATACAAGCAACTAAGCCATTTATCTTCAATCAGCTGATCAATAGCAGGTTACAGTCATCTCCAGGGCCCACAGGCCCACAGAAGTAGTACTGTATGCTCATCACTCATCAAAGAATGAGAGAGAACTATCAATACACTTGTCTGTGTTAGAGCCGAACACCTTGAGAGTTGTAGGGTAAAATCTCAGAGGCAGAAAAAATGGCAAAAGTATGCCCATTGATTAAGTTGTTATAGAAAAGTTTGTTTGGCATATCAAAGTGTAATACACATGTTACAAACTGCTGAGTTTATAAAATGTAGAGTGCATTTTTAAATTTCATAATTTATATAACTTTTCTGGTAAAGTTTTATTGTTCCCTCTGCTTCATCTGGTTCCCTGTAGAACTCCAACTCGTGTAACACACAGATGAGTAAAAGACAATCTAAAATGTTCTCCAATTACTGGCCCAACTCCACCAACTTCCTTTCATCTCCTGTCCAGGTATCTAGAAGAAGTTTATCACATCATTTCTTGGAGTTGTCCTGTTGATTAACCAGGGAAAGACTACCTTTGTTTCCCTGAATGTTAGTGACAATGCTTGTCATGCCTGGTCCCCTTTCCTACAGGGAAGTGGCATCAGACCCTTGTTTGTGCTAGGATGACCACCAGTAGCATCTCCCATCAGCACCTGACCAATTGGGAGAAAACAGAAAAGATTGGCCAGTGGCAGTGAAACAACAGGTAAACAGATTAGGTAAAGCGGAGACCAAAGCTGGTCCACAGAATTGCCTGAGATCCTAAGTTTCTAGTTTCTACCTAAGATTTTAATTTAACTTCTTTCTTATCTTTATAACAAACTGCCTTCTCCTTAGGGTAGCCTAAGTGTAGGCCAGAAGCTTCTTCACACATGGTCTTCTTGAAACTTACCACTGAAGAAAGCATAAGATACCAAAATATCACATTTCTTCAGTTCTGAAGATGGACTTGAATAGAAGATATACACATTGACTTAAAAATAGCTTTTTCTGGGGGGGGGGGGAACCCCTACCATAATTAGATTTTTTTTTTTTCATAATTAGATTTTTAAAAAAGATTTTATTTATTTATTCATGAGAGACAGAGAGAGAAAGGCAGAGACATAGGCAAAGGGAAAAGCAGGTCCCTCTGGGGAGCCCGATGTGGGACTCGATCCCAGGACCCTAGGATCACAACCTGAGCCAAAGGCAGACCCTCAACAACTGAGCCACCTAGGCATCCCCATTAATATTAGATTTTAAAGAAATGCACATATAAAAAAAACAACAAATTATCAGGCAACTTTCTTTAATGTAGGCTGTGGCTATCAGTGCCATATGAATTCCTGTCAAAAAAGCAGACAAACAGGGGCGCTTGGGCAGCTCAGTTGGTTAAGCCTCCAACTCTAAATTTCATTTCAAGTCATGATCTCAGGATCATGGGATTGAGTCCTTTGTCAGGCTCTGAGCTCAGCTCAAGTCGGCTTGTCTCTCTCCCTCTGCTCCTCCTCCCCCTGCCAGCGCCCCGCCCCCCCCCCAGCCCTGGCTCATGCACACAAACTCACTCTCTCAAATAGATAAAATAAAATCTTTAAAACAAACTACTAAACAAACAAACCAAAAAAAGCAGACAAACAAGATTTCTTCCTGGCAAAAACAGAAGGTCATTTCCTAAAGCTGGTCAAGGGAAAAAAGGGTTGTCTGACCAAATAAGTTTGGGAAACAAACCGAACTTTAACAAGTTACTTTATTTCAGGATTTCTTTGAGGCTTTAGGATACTAACAGGCCCTGTGTGTCTCCAAGAGGGCAATGTAATATCCTGTCTCTAAATTCATCTGTCCGTGTTTTCATGGTCTATTTATCATGTGGAACCAGCAGTCCATGGGACACACTCTGGGAAACATGCTGGTTCTGTAATTTCTTAATGTAATAATGTCACACAGTCCTTTCACCAGGCCACAATGTACTGACATTAATCATTTTATTTGCATATCACATTTTGAAGTTTAAACTTTATTATCTTGTGATCTCAGCAGTTTTTAACATGTCATATACTTGGAAATTTCACTTCCTTTTAAAAAAATCTATCTCGAATTTGTCTTCCAGGAAGCCTCCAAGATAGAACGAGAAGTCCATTTACTAATTTAATACTGACAACTCACTTTATTCTCTTCCTCTGGCTCCCAATAAAACAAAAAGCCCCACTGTTAAACACAACTGTTTGTCAATCCTGTTTTATTGGATTGTAAGCTTCTTTTAAGCTTTGTATGGAGGCTAACACATACAGATTTCAAAAAGCAATCAATCTTTTAATCATGATGCACAGTATGTTCACATCTATCTGCCCTGCAAATAGGTCAGAAGAATGTTATTACCTGTCTACATAATATTAAATGAAAGTTCATATATCTTACAAGTTGGCTGAAAGTGTTTATTTTAATTCAACTTTTCTATTTCCTTTTTTATAAACCAATTCCGAATTTCTTCCTCTAAACACTTAGTGCTCACTCTACATGATTTTTTATGACTTGTCATTCACTGAGAACTATAAGGCCAGCTCTCAAAGAGGCCTTTCGGAAGTTGTTTTTATTTAAATATATAAGGATTAGCTGTAATATTATAAAATATAAAATTAATGTCATTTTATAATAAGATTATTAATAACTGAAACAAAATTAGAGGAAGTCTATGGAAAAGTCAGAATTACAAAACACTTCAAATGAATATAATAACTGTAATTAACTGTTAACCAAAAAGGTTTAAGCATATGTCCCTCCTACTTTATAAATTGTTCCTTATTTATGCAGTAGTTGCAATACATATTCAAATAATGAGTGCAATAGCAGTCCTGGTTTTACAAATACCTTCTCTTGCCAAGTTTGCACTACTCATTCATTTGGCAAACTTCTTCCATAGACTGTATAGATAAAAACTTCATCCTTTAGCCTAGGATGAATTAATGAGAATTCTTCTTTTCTGAGAGTGGCTAAGAATGGGATTTTGAGTTCAATGGCTAATTTAGTTAACTAAGAGTAATCACTTTTATTACTTATAGATTATTAATTCTCAAACCTTACAAATTACAGTTAACCTGAAGACTGATGGAACATAATTTAATCTACTGTGATTCAAGAGAGTTCTTCAACATAGTACCAAATGAACATCAATCTTCAACATACAGCTATAGATTGAGTACAGTTAAGACTGTCCTTAAATATGAAATGCCTTGAAAAATGTTTTAAAAATTCACATGGTCTGCTTGTTTGCCCTGTTTTTGGTTTTTAAAGATTTTATTTATTTATTTATTTATTTATTTATTTATTTATTTGAGAGAAAGCCAGAGACAGAGCATGAGTGGAGGGAGAGGGGCAGATGGAGAGGGAGAGGCAGACTCTCTGCTAAGCAGGGAGCCCCATGTGGGGCTTGATCCCAGGACCCTGGGATCATGACCTGAGCTGAAGGTAGACCCTTAACCCACTGAATCACCCAGGCGCCTCTTGTTTTTGTCCTTTAATTACAAAACATCTTTTTTTTTTTAAATTTTTTATTTATTTATGATAGTCACGGAGAGAGAGAGAGAGAGGCAGAGACATAGGCAGAGGGAGAAGCAGGCTCCATGCACCGGGAGCCCGACGTGGGATTCGATCCTGGGTCTCCAGGATCGCGCCCTGGGCCAAAGGCAGGCGCCAAACCGCTGCGCCACCCAGGGATCCCTAATTACAAAACATCTTAAAAACACTAAGACCAAGAGACCTGAACTTTCTGCTATTTTGAGTCTAGGTTAAGTGCCATTTTATTTCACACAGGGAGCTTAGCGTCAATTAAAATCTCTCTATATGGCTTCTGGAGGGAACTCAGACACAATGCTCAATGATGCTCTCACTGATCGGATTCTGGAGTTGGGTTCAAGCGGCAAGTGCAGTAGCCAACAGCAAACATCCTTTCTTACTTACCCCATCAAAAGTATCTGAAACAACAAACCCAACAATCATGCTGCCTAGGGTTGTATCTTAGATGGCATATGCCAAGGGCTATGAAGTCCAGAAAGCCTGCAGGAGTTCTTTCTTTCTCCTACATAACAAAGGAGAAGTGATACTCCTAGGTACGTCCATACAAAGTTCCACAAGCTTGAACTCTTCAACATAATGAGAAAAAAACTGTGTGAGTTGTTGGCCAGTGTGATACCGTGTGAGATTTCTTTGTATGGAAATTTAACTAGGACATTGGAATAGCAACTGAGTTTAGTGTGGTCTTAAAGCAGGTCTTCCTAGTCATTCAGGCTCTCTCTGTCGCAAAAGGTGATTTCTATTACAGAGATTTCCCCTGATTTCACACAGATTTCCAGCTATTCTTATATGTAAACACCTACAGATGTTTGCCTTTAGGAACTGGTATGCCACTGACACAATCTCAAATTTATCATTCACACAGATTGTGGTTTCCTTTAGAGGTGTTTCTGTATAAAGGTAAGATAGGAATGACAGCTGCAGATGTTTGAGAGCTACATTAGAAAAATAACAAAACCTAAAGTCCAGGACTATAAAACATATAGATAACTTACAGCATGAGCACTAATTGGAATGTGTTCTTAACAGTAAAAAATTGAAAAATTTTGTGTTGAAAGAAAAAAATGAAATAAGGTTAACTTTTTCAATCTGAGGGGCAAGTGGAACAAAATTTTCACCATTTTCATTCTTGTTTTGGCTTGGGAAACTATTACCAGGAAGATAGTGCTTTTAAAACTCAAATTGGTGGGGCATCCCGGGTGGCTCAGCGGTTTAGCGTCGCCCTCAGCCCAGGGCATGATTCTGGAGATCTGGGATTGAGTCCTTGCATGGAGCCTGCTTCTCCCTCTGCCTGTGTCTCTGCCTCTCTCTTTGTGTCTCTCACGAAAAAATAAAATCTTTAAAAATAAATAAATAAAAGATAAATAAATTGAAAAAAAACCAAATTGGGGTACCTGGGTGGCTCAGTGGTTGAGCATCTGCCTTCAGCTCAGGTCATGATCCCAGAGTCCTAGGATCAAGTGCCGCATCAGGCTCCCTGGAGGGAGCCTGCTTCTCCCTCTGCCTATGTCTCTCCTCTCTCTCTTTCTGTGTCTCTCATGAATAAATAAAATAAAAATCCTTAAACAAACAAACCCAAATTGACTTTAATCTAGCCTGAGTCATACTGAAAATAAAGATGTTAAATTTTGCGTAGTATACTTGCTTTCACTGGAAACATGAAAGAAGGTTTAACATTGTTAAATTAAAACAAACAAACAAACAAACCCAGGAAGGCTCTGAATGGAAAATTTTGAACTCTTGCTATTTGAACTACATGGTAAATCTGTGCGGGTGGCTGAGTGTGTGGGTTTACGTATGTGAGCAAGGGTGAGCGTGTGAGTATGCATGCACGTGTTCTAAGTGCAACAGAGTGGATGTGTGCAGAGTTCTAAGGAGAAATGTTCAGTTAACCTTCAGGCCGGAAGGAACTCTATTTACAAAAGCCAGGGAGATTTATAAAACCCTTCTCACTGCCATATTGCAAGATTTCTGTAGAAGGTAAGCATATTTTGCAGAGAGGGCACTGGGGAAAGAGCCATTTTAAATTTCAGCATTTGCAAGATCTGAAGCAACTAATAGGAACACGGATATTTAAAGCTAAAGAAACACCACTGATTAAATTCCATACTTAAAATTCTCAACAGCTGAAGGCAGAAGGAATTTTTGATAGGGTCCCAATGGCAGAAAATTATCTCCAAAAAAGTGGACTAAAATGGACTGAATGAAATCCAGAAAAGGATTAGCAAATAACAAAGAACAGAGCAACAACAAATCAAAATCAAGACACATTTTCTAGCCACTCCCAGCTCAGGGTTTTTATAGAAATCCTAGTAAAGAATTAGATTTTATAGGGATCCCTGGGTGGCGCAGCGGTTTGGCGCCTGCCTTTGGCCTAGGGCGCGATCCTGGAGACCTAGGATCGATTCCCATGTCGGGCTCCTGGTGCATGGAGCCTGCTTCTCTCTGCCTGTGTCTCTGCCTCTCTTTCTCTCTCTGTGACTATCATAAATAAATAAAAATTAAAAAAAAAAAAGAATTAGATTTTATAGTTGTATATTATTATACAACTATGTATATTATTATACAACTATAAAATAGTTATAAACTATATAAATACTATGGTGTTTATAGTTGTATATTATCTTTTGTACAAGTATACATATTTTAACATATATACCCATAATTTGGTTCAAGTTGTTTAATACATTCCACAGGTGATATATTTTAACTCTTTGTTTATTGTGCCCCCGCCCCCCCTCCCCACTGTCCCCCGAAGTGTATAAGATCCATGAGGGGAATGATTTGACTCCTTGGTTTACTTCTGTATTCCCAAACCTGAAACAACACCTGGTACATAGGGAGCACTTAGTATATGGTTTTGAATGGATTTTGAAACATAGGTTGGTTCAGTTTCCTCTCCACTAATTCTCTCCATTGTGTTTTAAAGTCCCAATTAAAAAGGACTGTTTCAGGTATTTTTAAGTCCTGAAAACAAAGCTAAATGACCTCTATTACAATTTTAAGTTTGAAGATCATAATGGCCAGGACAAATAAACAGTTGTCTCCTAGAGGAGTATAAACCACTCCTTCTAGTTTAGATATGTGAGAAGGTAGTATTGATCACAGTATCATAGAGGGACATCTTCTGTGCCAACTGAAAGGCAACAAATTAAATAGGAAACAAATTAGTTTATCTCATTTATTTATTTATAAGTATGGCCAGTAGACAGAAATTCAAATTCAAAGGCATTTAAGGCGATCTCTGCTATAATGGTGGAGGACATGGCACAGGTGATAGAAGAAATTTATTGAATTTATTTTTAAATGTATTTTTTTCTCTTTTGATATCTTAATATCATTTTTAAAATGGAGATACAGTTGACATAAAACTCACCATCTTAAAGTATATAACACTAGTTTTTAGTATATTCACAAGGTTGCACAACCGTCACCACACCACTAGCTCATTCTAGAATATTTTCATCACTCCCTTAGCAGCCACTCCTGTCCCCCCATGCCCCTCATCCCCTGGAAACCACTAACCTACTTTCTCTCTTTATAGATATGCCTATTCTGGGCATTTCATATGAATGCAATAATACTACATATGGCCTTCTATATATGACTTCTTTCACTTATCATAAGGGTCAAAAGGTTCTTCCCCATGCTGTAATATGCATCAGTCCTTCATTCCATTTTATGGCTGAATAATAACTAGTCCATATATACATATGCTACATCTTGTTAATCCATTCATCAGCTGGTAAACCTTTGGGTTGCTTCCACTTTTGAGGTACTGTGAATAATGCTATTGTGAACATTCATGTAGAAGTTTTTTTTTTTTTTTTTAAGATTTTATTTATTTATGAGAGACAGAGAGAGAGAGGAGAGACACAGACAGAGGGAGAAGCAGGTTCCATGCAGGGAGCCCGATGCGGGACTCAATCCCGGGACTCCAGAATCACGCCCTGGGCCGAAGGCAGGCACTAAACTGCCGAGCCACCCAGGGATCCCATGTGTAGAAGTTTTTATATGGAGATGTGTTTTCATTTATTGTGGGTGTCTACCTAGGGGATGAAACTGTTGGAAAATATCATCTCTATCTAACTGTCTGAAGAACTGACAGACTGTTTCACAGGAGTGGCATCATTTTCCATTCCTAGCAGCAATGTATGAGGGTTCTAATTTCTCTACATCCTTACCAACCCTTGGTACTGTCTGTCTTTTTCACTAGAGCCATCCTACCAGGTGTGAAGCAGTATTTCATTTTGGTTTTTGGTTTGCATTTCCCTAGTGGTTAATGATGTTGAGCATCTTTTCATGTGTTTATGAGCTATTTGTTCATCTTCTTGCAGAAGTGTCTATTCAAATCCATTTCTTTGCTTTTTGTTGTTGAGTTGTAAGAGTTGGAAATGTGTTCATAAACGGTTAAATTTCACCGAGAAGAGCCAGATGGAAGGCTAGGCTGAATTAATGAAAACTCGTTGAGTCCTTGAATATTGTTAATGGGATGTATCTACTAAATTTTCTATGGCTTTAGTACTGACATCTCTCCCCTACCAAATCTGATCTACTTCTTTTGGTCTCTCAAACTATTAAAGGTATCATCATCTGTCTCTTTCTGTAGGGTATTAAACCCATCTATGGTTTCTGCTTTCTGACTCCACCTAATCTCATTACTGCTATTGATTCAATCACTATAACGTGGATCACATCTATCTCATTCTTTCTATTTTTATGGTGAGGGCACATGCAGGCCTTCATAGCCCTTTGCCTCAGCTATCTTCCTGTTCCCAGTCTCTCTCCCTCCATACTTGCTGTGTGCTGATCTCAGGTATCTGTTCTAAAGCACAGCTCTGGTCATAGCCCTTTCCTGCTCAAAAGCTTTTGTAGTTTGGTTCCAGCTACTTTTCCTATCTCTCTTTTTTTCTCCCACTCCCTAAACTATAGAAAAACTAATTTTGAAGCCTATTATAATCACTAATTTGCATGTTTGTCCCCGCCATAAATTATAAGTTTCTAAAAATGTAATAATGTTAAAAGAGGAATTTTTACAAGTAAAAATGTTCAAAGAAACTAAAAGGCAGCTGTGCCATAAAAAATGACAATAGATATTAGAAGATTCTTTTTTTTTTTTTTTTTAGAAAGATTTTTTTAGTGTGATTTTTATTGCTAGAAATCTCTGGGATACAAGTTAGGTGCAGATAAAGACTAAATGTATAAAATTATTAGTTGCATCATGCCCACCTGAAGGAATGAGGACATATACTTGCATTCTGTATTAAATATAGAAAGGTTAAGGTTTTAGACCTTTTAGTTCTCAGGCACTTCTGGCTAACAGCAGCCGTAGGTATTGTACTATTGGGTAGTCCTATGTTGCCACCTGGCAGCACAGCTTTTTATTTTGTGGTAAATATTTGATCAGTACAAATTTTCTTCCAATGAATGCAGAGAAAAATTTCTTTGCAAGAAAACAATTTTGTGGTCTAATCCTTACACAAAAGCTAAAACCACACGGTCGAATTGACTCCTATGATCTGAGAATTCCCTTGCATACAGCACCCAACACAGGAGGGCACAAGAGAAGTTTTCTGACAATTTTATCTTCAAAATATTTAAATGATCAAATTACCAATATTGATTAATTCATTTTTAAGGAAATATGTTTAATTATTCCACAGCTGGATGATCACATAACCCCAGATACAGAGATGTCTCTGTAAACGAATGTAGGAAGGAACATATAAACACTTCTGCCTGCAAAATCCTGTGAGCATAACTCAGCCTCTCAAAAAAATTGGTGGACAAAGAAAACCTTTTCTAAAATTCAGGACAAATATAATTGCTGGAACTGAGAGAGAGAAGAAAAGTAGGCTAAAAAAAAAAAAGAGATGTTTTCTATTTTATAGATTTTTCTCTTGGGTGTAATTATGAAGTGACATCCAAGTGCAACCAATGAAGTCCCTATTTTTTTCTCACAAAATTCAAAGACATCAGCAAAACCACCTATGTCAGTAATAAAAATAAAAAGTCTTTGACTTTTTAAATGTTTTCACACTGTCACAGTGGAATAAAATTAGCTTGAAAAATGATCTAAAGGCACATGATGCAGTTCATTATGTAGAACAGCAACAGCAGTGCTTTCCCAGTGTTCATAAAGGCTGCTCCATTAAATTTACCTCCAGTCAATAATTAGGAGTCCACAAATAAACCCGGGCAATTAAATCAATACTGCCAGGCAATTATATTCCAGAGTCCAGGCTCAGTGGCACAAAAAGGCACTACATCAAATTGTAGTATTAAGCAGTCTAATGCCATTTTCAACAGGATTTTTTTGAGCCAAACAAAATAAGCAAATACCAAGATAACATAGGAATGTGTGTATGCACGTCTCCATAGGTAAGTCAAAAAAATCAGGTCTGGTATCAATACTGCTTCAGTAAAATTTAATAAAGATTTATACAGGTGGATTTATTAATTTTATGGTCATAACTGATGATCAAAGTTCCAGGTATAAAGGTCACATTTAGAAGGTGAACATTAAAAAAATTCATTCAAAAGTTTATTTTTATCATTTTTAAGTTTAAAACTACAACCCATCACAATTACTGCTGAACTCCTTCGATGTGCCAGGAACTGGGATGAGTACTGGGCATGAAACATAACTAGGAAATGGCCTTTCTTCTCAAGAGCAAGATGTCGCTGTAGAAGACTCTGTCTAGCACCTGTACGTCTGCACTTGAACAACTTAAAGCCATAGATTGCCAATCACCTTCTATTATTATTAAAGTGATTCCAGATGAAGTTTCAAAAATAAATAAAACCGACACTAAGCATATCAGTAGCTCATGTATTATTTTACTTATCCTTGACTTTTCTAAAAGTATAGTACTGCTGTGTATTAATATAAATGTGAAAAAATTGCATTTAAATCTGCTTTTATTTTTAATATTTACACAGAAACATTTATGATGACTTTCCAAAACATATGACAGTAATAATATTTTTTGCTCCTTTGAAAAATATGCTTTAGCTCTTTTAATTCTTTGTTCATTTTTAAAATAGACAATTAGGTTGAGCAAAAAGAACTATAATGAAAAAGTTTTCGAATACATTACATGCTGTCGGTGATGTCAAAACAAAAGCTTGCTATGACTAGAAAAGCAGGGCTCTCACCTGCCAATAAACTGCCCTTGATCACTTACAAGAGGGGCACATCCCAACAGACTCTGTGTGTATTAAAAAAATACTTGAAAGGAAAGAAAAAGTATCACACAGGTCACAGCAGCAGTCTCAATGGACCCCTCAGGGATTTCAACTCGTCTTGGCCTTGTCATCCTCTATGCAGCTTTCCACTCGGCCCAGAAAATGTCGATAGGAAAATGTTTGAGGGGCCTCTGGTGGAAATTTTTTCATTCTTTCTGCATTGACAGGATGCCAAATCAATATTTACTTCCCACTAACAAGCTGCTCGAGGTCTCAGTAGAAAATATTGTAGAGAATGCGGGAAGACACAGTAATAAACAGCTGTCTGGCTGTGAGGAAAACATGAATTGACTGGAAACAGGTCCATAGTAAAAGGTCATTGAAACCCATGAACTCCTCAGGTGTCCATATCAACTACCAACTTTAAAGACACATAATAAAGAATATCTTTTCCTAAGAGGGCTGAGAGAATGGATCCTTTTCAGTGTAGCAAGCATAGAGGTTGACTCAATAATTTAATTAATGCATTTGCTAAGACCTATGTTGGCTCTTCCCAAGGCATTTGTTTCATTTGTTAAGTCCAAAAGTACAAATAGAGGGTTAACTTTCCTGTCTATCTATTGGAATACTTCTTTACCTAACAGAAGTAAATGATGTGGTAAGTGTTTACAAAAAGTTAGACATCGAGTAAAAGTGTAAGGCTTGGATTTTTTTTTTTTTTAGAAGTTTTTAGACATGAAGCAGAAAAATGAAATACCTGTCCTTCAAGAAGTTTCTGAATGTACAACAGCCATTCCCGGTCATTTTCAGCATTTATCTTTGTCCTTTCTATGTCCTAAAGGAAGAGAAGCAAAAGATCGATGTTAATTGCATTTGTATGAATTTGATCATACTGTTACTGAATAAATTTAAAGAGGTACTGGTAGACTAGGATTCAAAAAGACTAGCCTGTCCTTCCAAAGTAGGGAATATGCAAATCTGTGCTTTTAATATTTAATTTACAAATACTGACATGTGGGAGATTTCTAATTTCTAACAGAAAAATAATTTCTATTATTTATCTATTTCACAATACAATTCAGGAATATTTTATTTCTGCCTTCACAGTGGAGCTGAAGGTAGGGACTGTGGTGGAGGTGAAAGTGATTGAAATAAAGTGAAAAATAAGAAAAAGCTGTATAAAATAATCATTTACAAGTGACCTTTGTTTTTTTTTTTTTTTTTTTTACAAGTGACCTTTGTAAGATAACATAAAACCTTATATTGGTTAAAAAATCTGACTTGTCAACAGATAATTAAGGAGAGTTGTTACAATTGTAGACAAAATAGGATATGTCATGGGTTTGGTGTTTTTAAATGCTTGCATACTTTAAACATCCAATAAGTAACTGATAGGCAAGGGACATTTCTACTTAAAGTGTTGTAAGCCCCTAAATATTTTCAACCCATCAATTATCAAAGTAAATATTTCTGAAATATAATGTATTCATACATGCAGTGGATTATTCAGTTAAAATCATGATTCAGTTTACAAAAAGATGGACTTTTCAAAAAGAGAAAGGGTTGGAAAACTAATGATTGTTGAAATTTACCGTATGCCAATATCTAGCTAGGCACTTCACATAGGTTATCATAGTTTTTTATATGAATTTACTAGAGTTCAGTGTAATTTAACGAATATAAGTCCGCTGGTTTGGGCTCTGCTTGGACAATTCCAGGCAACTCTCTAGACCTCTGAAAAGATGCAAGGATCTGTCTAACTAAGCTCTGATCTGTAATGAAATCTAGGAAATGTATCAAGGTGCACCAATCCTTCTTAGAACAGTGTGTTTCTACTAGAGTCCTTTTTCTTCCAGGAGGATGCCCACTGAAGGTTGTGTCATATGCATTTTGCAGTGCTGCATATTCTGGCTCTGGAATGTATCTGCCCAGAGGCTGGGGTACCATTTCTTCACAGAAATGTGCCAGCTACTCTTTGGGACTATAAAGAGAGATCTTCTAATTCATATACCCAAAAAGGATAACATTTTTCTAATTTGTTCATTCAGAGAGGGTGCTTTTTTTCTAATCTGCAAGTCTACAGAGGGTATCTTTTGAGACCACACAAAGTTGATGGGCCTATCTTCCAGAATAGGTATCTGTATTTGTGTGTGTGCGCGCGCACACACACACACACACACACACACATACACATGAGGGATTTTGGTAATCTACTTGTTTTAAAATTCTTAGGGAACAGTGGAGGATTCAACCCTAATTTTTTGTAAGGATTCACACTATCAATCAACACATTTTAACTAAATGTCTATAAGGTATAGTTAACACCCTTGCCAAAGATACTATTATTTCCTGTGTGTTTTATATTTGATACTACATTTGATAATGCTCTTGTACTTCAAAGTTCAGAATTCACAAAGTGAATTCAAAGTGTAGAAAGTCATAGGTATTGTAGCATAGGTGCTGAAAATAGGAAACTGAGAGTTCACTATTCTATTCACCCAGGGGATGAAAATCATCTCTGCAGGATTCCTTTGACTTCTTTTCTAAGAATTCTTAGCAGTTTAAAAACCTTTGCAAATTGTAGATCTGCTCTACTGCAGAAATTTTTGTTTTCTTTATTTTCTGCAGAAGTCTTCTGAGCAGCTGATGGGGCAGCTGGAGGATGTTCTCATATAAACATTTAAGTCTATCATTTTATTTATTCATTGAGCATATATTTATTGGGAAGCTACTAGCACCATCATCTCTTTAATGTTTCCAAACAATCAAATCTGATACTAATGTATCAAAATTCAGAGACTTAACAGGAGGACAGGATTGAGTATCACCCTTAGGTTTCACAGAAGACTGTATACAGGGTGAGATTCTGCTAAGACGTCATAACTACGTTAAAAATGCAGTGGCATCCCCAGGAGGTACAGAACTGCTACTGAAGACTCATATATATATGCACATAAATTCACTCAGACAGGAGGATTTTACCCAATTTAAAGCTATAAATATATTTTTTCTTTAACTTGATCAACAATAATTTTGAATTTATCTAGGAAAGCCAATAGATCTACTACTTTTGCTCACTTAGGAGGAAAAGTCCTCAAATCAATGATGACCCACCTTAACTAAATCCATTCAAATTGGCTTAATTAAAAATTCTAGCTCACAAGATATATGATTAACTAAATTAAAGAAAATGGAAGAGACAGGAAAGAATTTGAATAACAGACTTGAATAACAAGCAGTTCTAAAGGTTTTATGCAATGGCTTATTTCTCTATTATACAGAGAAATTTCTCTAAACGTTTTCTGAGTTGGTTAATACCCCTGATGTAACTTTCACCCATACGTTACTAAGCTGACCTTCATTAATATTATCTTGAAGATGAAACTCTATGAATTACAAAACAAATAGAAGTATGTGTTTAAGTTCAATGTGTCCAAAGCCCTTTATTAATAAATATTTAAGTGATCTTACCATTTCGTCTTCTGTATCCATTATTTCCTCTAGATCTGACCGTGAAATGTTTAGGATAGAAGCTGCCAAGGTCTGGGCTTTATGGGTTGAGGTTTTACGAGCATCCCTGTTTTTTTGGATTTTTTGTAGTTCTCTGATTTGTTGCCTTATCTCACGGACATCACTTTGTAACTCTTTGGCCAAAGCCTGCAACATGTTGGAAAGAATGTGGGCTCATATGGAAGTCATAAATGAAGACTAAGCAGTCACAATATAAAAATGTGAATATATCAGCAAAGCATTGCTTATTAGGGTTACTCTGATTTTATTTACTTTGGAACATAATAGATTGCTCTTATTATCTGTATGTAATAAAAGCTCTCTTAAATGAGCACTTAACCAACTTGCTGGATTAACCAAACTCTCCAATCCCTCTTTCAGATTTACCAGCTGATATCTTAGTTGGTGAATGCTTGAAGCAGGGAAGCTACTTTTCATCATGCCAGAGCACAACTACTCCTGACCACTGAGCTGATGCCAGTTGTCATTGTTTATTCCTAAATGTGTGTATATTTGTTGTAATAGGTTAATAATGTGATTAGTTTACTCATTATATAAACTGATGAAAAACAGCTGCAGAGAGTTGTTTCTATTTTAGTAAAACTGGATCAGAAAAGCTTTGCAAGGACTTGATAAAGACAAGTTGGGCAAATATGTAATTAAGTTATGTGTGGGCAAGATAACAATATAGAAATAAATTAAAAACCTAGGACAGGGGATGCCTGGATGGCTCAGCAGTTGAGTGTCTGTCTTTGGCTCAGGTCATGATCCTGGGGTCCTGGGATCGAGTCCTGCATCGGGCTCCTTGCAGGGAGCCTTCTCCCTCTGCCTAGTGTCTACCTCTCTGAGTCTCTCATGAATAAATAAATAAAATCTTTAAACAACAACGACAACAAAACCGAGGATAGCCTCACAAGAGCCTTTAAGTTCTCCCTTTGAGAAATGAATCAATGCTGGCCCATACCATGCCTATGCATGCATAAGAAAAGGATAGCCCTTACTCTGGATAGACACAGCTCTGGACCTCAATGCCTGGCTTTGTGATCTGAGAGTAGGCTAGCAAAGATGTTAGGGTTATTTCTCGATCTTTTGCCAGCTCAAGCTATGTTGCAATAAATAACAGTGCTCCTGTATACATTTTGCATCTCTAGGATATATCCCTAGAAGTGAAATTGCTGGACCAAAGAGTTTGTCTTACTGTAATTTTGAAAGCTGTTACTTAATCTCCCCCCACTCTCCAAGATAGTACCAAGATATACCTTTCAAAGAACATACAAAACTACTTATTTCTCTATACCATTAGCAAAACACTAATCTAGGATTTCACTGTAGTTTGTTTTTTCGTTGTATTTTAAAATTTTATTTCTCTTATATAAAAAAAGTTGAACATGAGCCTAAGAAGAGGTATTTTTTTTTGTTTTTCTATTTTTTCCTAGTAATTTATAGGAGTTTAAAAAATTATTAATTTATTTCAGAGAGAAACAGATATCAAAACAGAGATAGAAAGAGAGCAAGAACAGAAGAGGGAAAAGCAGGCCTCCTGCTGAGCAGGGAGTCCCATGTGGGGCTTGATCCCAGAATCCTGGGATCATGACCCAAGCTGAAGGCAGATGCTTAACTGACTGAACCACCCAGGTACCCCAGGAGTTGTTTACATATTTGGATATTACATTTGTATATTGTACATATCTAGATTTTTTCATAATTTGTATTTTTCTATCAACAGTAATTACAGTATTTCATGTCAAGGAAAAATATTTATTTTTCATATATTCAATGATTCTTTTCCTTTCTTTCTCACTTTTAAATTTAGTGTGATACTTTAAAAAGCATTCTCCACAATGAGAGATATATAAATGTATTTTCTAACCAGGATTTTCTGCTATTTTAAAGTTTTTATTTTTCATTTTTAAACTTTTTACCCATTTGTCATCATTTAGAAATCATTACATAAAATCATACTCAGTCATCCCACACCATTTATTAAGAAGTTCAAGTTGGGGTGTCTGGGTGGCATAGTCAGGTAAGCACCCAATTCTTGGTTTTGGCTCAAGTCATGATCTCAGGGTTATGAGATGGAGTTCCAAATTGGGCTCCACGCCCAGCACAGTCTGCTTAAGACACTCTCTTGCTCTCCCTCTGCCCCTCCCCGCCTTGCTCTCTCTCTTCTCTATCAAATAAATAAATAAATAAATAAACAAACAAACAAATAAATAAATCTTAAAAAAAAAAAGTTCACCTTTTTCCCACTGATCTCCTATGTGTTTAGGTGTCTGATTTTCTGTTCTGTCCCATCTCTATTAGTGAAGCTTTATAATGTATCTAAACTTAGTGAGGCCTTAGAACGAATGTTAACATCTGGCAAGGCTAGCTCCCTCTTACTACCCTTCTTTTTCAGGTTTTCCTTGGAAATTTTTGCTTCTTTGGTTTTCCATAAGAACTTCCATGTGAACCTTGTCTAGTTTCCCTCCGCTTAAAAAACAAATCTTACCAGTAATTTTATTTCAATCATGTTAGATTTCATTTGGGTCAAGGGAAACTTGTAGCATGTTGAGTCTTCCTAACTGAAGACCATGGTGTTCTCCCCAGTTAGGCTTTTTTGTGTGTTTCTTAGGATCATTTTTAAGTTTTCTCTTTCTAGCTTATTTTTCTTACTAGTTGTTTACTTATTGGGAGGCTGCTTCTAATACTAATTGTTGCTTGAATACATAAAGATTGCTGACATATATTGAGCTTACTGAAGCTTCTTTTTTGTTACAATTTTTCAAATCTTTAGTTTCTAGGTATTGAATCATATCTCCAAATATTGGTAATTTTATCGTTCATTTTCCAAATTCTCTATTTCTAATTTCTTTCTTTTCCGATTGCATTGGTTAAGTTCCTCTGGAACAACATTAAATAGCAGAACTGATGGATGTACTTGACTTGTTCCTAATTTTAGTGAGACTCCTTCTACTTCTTAGGAAATGCTATGCCAGCTTTGAGAGCCATATTTTAATACATTAAGAAATATTTTTTCATATATTAACCTACAATACACAGTGTAATATAGTTATCTCTATACTCATTTTTATTTCTTATAAAAACAAATGTCAAAATATCTTAAGCCAATTTTACCATCCATATGAACTATTATGATTTTCCATCATATATCTACTAATAGGATTACTAGTAATTTCCTTAGTAGTGAATTATCCTTGCATTTCTGGAATAAACTCCACTTGGTGTGATATATTATTTTTTGATATGCTGCTGACCTCTATTTGCTAATATTTTATTGTAGGATTTCTACATTAGTATGAGATTGATTTTTTCAATTTTGTGAAGTCTTCCCCAAAATGTGGAAGTATCTTTCTCTTTTCTGTGCTCTATAGTTTTAATGAAATTGAATTTATCTCTTCTCTACTGTAGTAGCACTTGTCTGAATTTGGTTTAGTATTTACTGCAGGGGAAGGTAAAAAGGTACCTTTCTGATTATTTACTTTAACTTTTACTTTGTTCTAGGAGAGATTTGGAACATTATATTTTCCTAGAAAATTACCCATTTCATCCAGATTTTCAAATGTATTTGCATACAGTTGAGCTAAGTAATCTGCCATGATTTTTTCCTCCTGTGTCTATGGTTACTATTACCTATCACTTGTTCTGTACAGTTGTACTTTCTCTTTTTCTTAATTAGGTCCATCTGTTTTATTGATTTTTCTTTTCTTTTTTAAAAACAACTCTTATGTTCATTAGTTGTACATTTTTAAATGATTAATTTCTATTCAATCTTTAGATTCTAGTTTTAATTCTTGAGTGGAATGTTTATTTTCATTTTTTCTTGTTTACTAATGTAAATATAAAAGATTATAAATTTTTGAGCACTGTTTTAGCTATCCGTGGGTTCTGATAATTCTTTTAGGGATATTCTGCTATTTGTTCACATACCCTTCTTGATCTAAGAACTTTTTCTTATAAATATTTAGGTGGTAGTGACCTCTGTTTTCTGGTTTTGTAATTAATTGCAGTTTTATAGCATTACTCTCAGAGAAAGTTATCTATCCTATTTCTGCTTTTCAGAATTAAGGTTTTCTTTGTGGTATGTATCAGGTCAGATTACCTAGAAACAAGATTCTGAGATGAAGATTTGTGGGCAGGAGGTTTGTTGGGGAAACATACTTAGAAACAACATCTGTATAAAATTTAGGGAAGCAGGCCTGGGCAGAGGGGAATGAAGTGCATTGCAGTTCCAACAGAGGCTTTGTGCCAACTTATGGGGAATTCTGGAGATAAGATGGCTTTTCAGAGTTGTCTCTTGGTTTTTTTCCTCTTACACATGACTTGAGCTTTTAACTTAGCTGTTCTTTATTTTTTTTTTAAGTCCAGAAACTTTACTTAAACACACCTAGGGTATGACATATTTAAGATCAATTTTCCCTGGTTCATGTTATGTTCTTAGAAGTCTTTATTTCTGGAAATTATTGTTGAATTATAGGTTCAATATTTGTTCTGCTCCTTTATTTGTTTTCTTCCTTGAAGACTTGAATTATACATATGTTGAGTCTCTGTCACTTGCTTCAAAAATTCTTTTTCCCATAATATGCTTTATTTTTTTAACTGAGACATAATTATGAATGAAATAGCTCACATATTTTAAGGTGATGAGCTTTGGCAGTTGTATGCACATATGTAGCCACCACCCTGCTCAAGATATAGAAAGTCTTCATACTCCAGAAACTTATTTGATGCCCTTCCTAGGCAATTCCTCCCACACCCAAATTGTTGACACACACATATTCATATGAAACCAGTAATATATATATTTCCTGAGATAATTTATTTTTTTACTTCTTTGCCAGCCACCTTGGTTTCATCTGCTCCAGTGTCTCATCATCTTTTTCCTAAATTCTTACATTTAATTCCACCTTAAACATGTGCTTTTTAGAGGAAATTATTTTACTAATATTTTAAATTCATACTAAAATTTCTCATCTGCTCTGTAGTAACTTATTTGTGGTTAAACTTCTTTTCCTGACACTTTTTCTGTTTTTCTCCATCCTTATTCTAGTATATTTGCATAGATAGTGTGTTAGTTCATTTCATTTTTGAAAAGGATTTTTTCCTAGACCACCTATTTATAGAAGGTTACATGGCAGAGGGGCCTGTGCTATGTTTCAGGCTAGTGAAATTTTGCATATGACTTTAATTTTTTTTGATGAATTCCATTAACCAGGTTATTTTTGGTTTTTTTTGTTTGTTTGTTTGTTTGTTTGTTTTTTACAATTTAAGGAATCTATTTTCTTGGTTGCTATGAGAAAAGCTGCCTCCTTCAGACGTTCCTGGTCTCTCTTATTCTTCATTAAGCCTTGGCTCCTTAAAGAAGCAAACCAGTTCTAGGATGGCTACCACAAACTTCTGTAGACCTGTTCCACTGCTGCAAGTAGTGGATGTTGGATTTGTACCCCTTGTGAACTTCATCTTCTAAGAGGTCTTGATCTTTCAGAGGTCTGTAGGACCTAAGTCTTCTTTCCATGGAGTCTTATTTCTGTGTTTTGCATGCTTTCACCAATCTTACCTGTTTTTTGCTGTTCTTCAATGTATTTTAGAATACAGAGTTTAGCTCTGACTTAGGTTGACTGTGAAAAGTTCAATTTTTGTTTCTAATTCTTGTCTGCTTCTTGATTTCAAGGGATGGAGGGGAGGGGTAATGATGATTTTACCCCTCTATGATACCCCATCATCTAAAATGATGATTTTAGAATTTTCCAAAATGCATTTTCCCCTAATATTTCCAGTTCTTGACTATTATGAATAAAACTGCTATAAGTTTTGCTGTACATATTTGTAAATATGTTTGTACACATATGTTTTCATTTCTCTTGAATAAATACCCAGAAGTAGAATTGCTGAGTCATATGGTAGGTGAATGTTTTATTTATTAGAATTTCTAGAGATTTCCACCATATCTTGTACCACCAATACTGGATGAAATATCTCCATTCTCCACATTCATTCCAATATTTGGTGGCTTACATGTCTTCTCTTGAATTTATTTAAATAATTTTTAATGCTATTGTAAGTTGAACATTTTCTATTTAATTTTCTAATTGTTTACTGTTAATATATAAAAATACGTTTGATTTTTGTATTTCAACCTTATGTCTCATGAAATGGTTAAACTCTCTTATTTAACATTAGTATCTGTTTTATAAATCTCTAGGATTATCTACATTAAGAATCATGTCTCATCAAAGAAATGCAATCAAAACCACAATTAGTTACTTACAAAGGTAGAATGAATGTTAAAAAACCAAAGTAGTAAAAATAGCTATGATTACAATAATTAGTTAAGAGATACAAAGATAAAAAGATGTAAAATGTGTCATCAAAAACAAAACAGAGTGAGAATAAAAACGTTGAGCTTTAGAATGGGACTTAAGTTGTTATCAAACATAAGTTGCTCTCAAAATAAAATAGACTTGTAGGTATAATTTATTATATGTAAGATTCATGTAACTACAAGAAAAAAAGCTATAGTAAAAGTACAAAAGATAAAGAGAAAAGAATAATTAACAAAATAGCAATAAGGACACACCTATCAATAATTACTTTAAATGTAAATGAACTAAATTCTCCAATCAAAAGACACAGATTGACTGGATGAATAAAAAATCAACACTAATCTATCTGTTGCCTACAAGAGACACACTTCAGATGTAAGAATATACACAGACTGAAAGTGAAGGGATGGACAAAAATAGTCCATGCAAATGGAAACTAAAAGGTAGCTGGAATAGCTACACTTGTATCAGATAAAACAGACCTTAAAACAAAGACTGCAGTAAAAGATGAAGGGTATTACATAATGATAAAGGGTTAATCTACCAAGAGGACATAACATTTGTAAATATTTATGCACCCAACCTAGGGACACCTAAAAATATAAAGCAAATTTTAATAGACCTAAAGGAAGAAATAGACAGTAATACAATAGAAGTAGGGGAGATTTTAATACCTACTTATATCAATGGATAGGTCATCCATACTGAAAATCAATAAGGAAACATTGGTCTTAAATGAGATACTACCAGATGTATTTAACAAATATTTGCAAACATTCTACCCAAAAGCAACAGAATACACATTCATCTCAAGTGCACATGGAACATTTTCCAAGATGCATTATGTTAGACCACAAAAAAAACTTAATAAATTTAAGAGAACTGAAATGATATGAAACTAGAAATCAACTTCATGAAGAAAACTAGAAAATTAAAAAATATATAAAGATTAAACAAATGCTACTGAATAACCAATGGACCAAAGAAGAAATCAAAAGAGAAATTTAAAAAATACCTTGAGACAAATGAAAATGGAAATGTAACACCAAAATTTATGGGGTGCAGCAAAAATAATTCTAAAAGGAAAGTTCAGGGACACCTAGGTGGTTCAGTCAGTTAAGCAACTGACTCTTGATTTTGGTCCAGGTCATGATCTTAGGGTCATGAGATCAAGCTCTGCATTAGGCTCCACACTGCACAGGGAGCTTGCTTGAGATTCTCTCTCCCTCTGTCCCTGCTCCCTTGCTCAAGCATGCCTTCTCTAAAAAAAATAAAAATAAAAATAAAATAAAAATAAAAGGAAAGTTCACAGTGATAAGTGCCTACTAAAGAAACAAGAAAAATCTCAAAAAAAGAACCTAACTTTCTACCTCAAGGAATTATAAAGTGAAAACAAATGAAAGAAAGTAGAAAGTACAAAGAAGGAAATAACAAAGACTAGAACAGACATAAAAAAGAGATTAAAAAGACAATAGAAAGGATCAATGAAACTAAGAGCTGGTTTTTTGAAAAGATAAACAAATTTGACAAAGTTTTGATTAGGCTCACCAGGAATAAATGAAAATAAATCCGAAATGAAAGAGATGTTACAACGGATACCAGAGAAATATAAAAGATCATAAGAGACCGTGAACAATTACCTTTGGACAGGAAGAAGTAAAACTGTTACTATTTGCAGATGACATGATATTATAATATAGAAAATCCTAAACATTCTATCAAAAAACTGTTAGAACTAATCAATAAATTCAGTAAAGTTGTAGGATACAAGATTAATACACAAAATCAGTCACTGTTGTTTATACTAACAATGAAGTATCAGAAAGATAAATTAAGAAAAAAATCCTGTTTACAAGTGCATCAAAAAGAATAAAATACCTAGAAATATATCTAAAGAACAAAGTGAAAGACTTAAATATTCAAAATTATAAGATATTAATTAAAGAAACTGAAGATACAGATAAATGGATAGATATTTCATGGTCATGGATCAGAAGAATTAATACTGTTAAAATGTCCATATTACCCAAAGCCATCCATAAATTCAATGCAATCCCTATCAAAATTCCAATAGCATTTTCCACAAAAATAGAAAAACTATATTAAAATTTATATGGAACTACAAAAGATCTGAATAGTCATAGCAACCTTGAGAAAGAACAAAGCATCATACTTCCTGACTTGAAACTTTATACAACTTAATAGCAAAAATATAAATAATTTAAAATGAGCAAAGGACCAAAATAAGCATTTTGCCAAAGAGCACATACAAATAGCCAACAAGTACATAAAAAGGTACTTAGTCTCACTAACCATTAGGAAAATGCAAATCTAAACCACAGTGAGATATCACTTCATGAACCCAATGGCTACTACTAAATAGGTAAGAGATAACCAATGTTTTTCAAGGATGTGGCAAAAAGGGAACCCCATGCACTGTTGGTGGGAATGTAAATTGGTACAGCCACTGTAGAAAACAGTGCAGAAGGCCTTCCAAAACTAGAAGCAGAACTACCATATGATGCAGCAATCCCATTTCTGGGAATATATCCAAAGGAAATGAAAACAGGATCCGAAAGTATATCTGCACTCTCATATTCATTGCAGCATTATTTACAATAGCCAAGATGTGAAAACAACCTCAGTGTCCATTGATGAATGGACAACAGAAAACATGGCATATATGTAATGGAATATTATTGGGCCATAAAAAGGAGGAAATCCTGCCATTTGTGGCAACATGGATGTACCTTTTGAGCAATATAGTAAGTGAAATAAGTCAGAGAAACACAAATACTATATGATGTCTCTTACCTGCGGAATCTAAAAAGCTGAATTTGTAAAAACAGAGAGTAGAACATTGGTTGCCAGGGGCTAAGGGGTGAAGGGAAGGAGACATTGGTCAAAGGGTATGGACCTCCACTTATAAGAAAAATAAATTCCAGGGTGTAATATACAGCATAGTGACTGCAGTTAACATAACTATTGTATACTTGAAAGTTGCTATAAGAGTAGGTTTCAAATGTCTTTACCATAACAACACCAACAACTAAATGGTTATTATGTGAGGTGTGAAGGATGTGTTAACTAACCTTATTGTGGTAAATATTTCATGATATATACATATACCACATCATCACACTGTATACCTTAAATTATATAGTGTTATATGTCAATTATGTCCCAATAAAGTTGGAGAAAAAGAACAGGAAAAAAATCATATTTAAGACGCAGATCGTGCCAAAGTATTAACAATTGTACATATAAAAATAAAATTATAGTGCTCCACAAATGTTCTCATTAAAGAAGCAAGAAATTTATATGCCCAAAACATCTTACTAAATCTTTCCAAAGCAAGCACATATTGGTAATTAAATGATTTAAGCTTCCAGCTAAATGTTGTTCTTTGGCTGATATTTATTTCAAAGCTCACAAAAACCATTGAGAAGATAGAATCTGGCATATGACTCTCACATATAAGCACATTAACAAGCCTATATCAGGGCTCAATCAAACTGAGCAAATACTTCTAGGAATTTCCCTTGTGTGTTTTATTCAGTTACTAGGAGGATTCAAAGCCTCAGCTCTGCCACATATATCCAGCGCACATGCTCAAAGCACTTGATTTTACCCCAGGGCAAAATTCCATATTGAAGACTAGATCTAGAACAGATGGACATTCCACCTCTTCTCTAATCTGGTTGTGCTCTATGAAAAATGCAAAGACTAAAGGGAACACAGATTCCACAACAGGGCCTGAACAAACATTATTGCTATTAATATGAGTAATAATATTTATTAAGTACTTTTACACAAAAGTACGTGATACCCTAATAAGTTCTGTACAGAATGAATCCTGTTTACCACAATATTCCATGTAGGAAAATGCACATTCTTTAACTATGCTCTTTAAGGAATATGCACAGCTCTTGCCTTCACAGAGTTTTCTATCTAAGCAGCGATTATGTGGCTAGTATCATCCTTGAGGCTGATATAAAGTCAATTCCTTGAGAATTTAATGAACCTTGTTACATGCCAGTACTCTGCAGATAAAGAATGACAAAATGCTCACTGGGAAGGAAAACTGTGCAAAGGCAAGAAAGAACACTACAGGTGAAAGTTGGAGAGTAGTGGGGAAGAAGATTAGATTCTAAGCAGGATAGGGCCAAATTATGGAGATTTTAAATATTTAAAAAGAATTATCAGAAAGGGAGACAGAACGTAAAGACTGCTAACTCTGGGAAACGAACTAGGGGTGGTAGAAGGGGAGGAGGGCGGGGGGTGGGAGTGAATGGGTGACGGGCACTGGGTGTTATTCTGTATGTTAGTAAATTGAACACCAATAAAAAAAAAAAAAAAAGCTTAGCCCTAACACAGTAAAGATTTAGGAAGTCACTGATGGTATGTAGCCTCGCTCCTGAGCATTCCCTCCCAGCCCTCTCACCATACATATGTACAAGGAAGAAAAGGATGACAGTCCTTTCATTCCTCACAGCCAAATGTCCAGTCTTTGCTAATGGTTTGGCCTTTATTAAAAAAATGGATTAAGCAGCAGAAGTAATGCCAGTATTAACTACATATGGGCTCTAAAATACAGTTAAGAAAAACAAATTTCAAATTACCATTAGGCTTCTATTAAACACCAAATCATATATGGATTCAACTAATAAAAACAATTGAAGGCAGTGTTTTAAAACCTGTATTATGCATAATAATCACTCAACTTGTTAAATTCAGGTTATTAGGCCTCACCCCCACAAGGATTTTGATTCAATAAACTTGGGGCCCTAAATTATGCATTTTATATGAAAGCTTTAGAATCCGTTGATTCTAATGCAAGTGATCCAATACCAAACTGAAATAAAGTGGAAAAGTTCTAAAAGAGTACTAACAAATGGCTTATCAATATCTTTTATCTTTTCCTATTATGTAATGTTTAATACATGAATTAAATATTTATCTCCTATTATGTAATATTTAAGACATGAAACCACAGGAATCCTTAATTTATCTATTTAGGCATTTATATTGTACATCATTGTTGGTGAAAAAAATGAAGGATTAATATGTCATTCTTCAACAATTAGAAATTAGATACTTTATCATTAAATATCATTCAAATTCTTGGACAAAATTAAAAGCCTTGTTTTTTACTTTTTATTTTTTTATTTTTATTTTTTTATGATAGTCACAGAGAGAGAGAGAGAGAGAGAGAGAGGCAGAGACACAGGCAGAGGGAGAAGCAGGCTCCATGCACCGGGAGCCTGACGTGGGATTTGATCCCGGGTCTCCAGGATCGCGCCCTGGGCCAAAGGCAGGCGCCAAACCGCTGCGCCACCCAGGGATCCCAAAAGCCTTGTTTTTTAAAAGATAATTTTGCCAAGTAATTTGGTCATGAAATTTTGTCAAATCAATGATAATCAGATATATAATCATAAAATTCATTTTTCTATTTTAAAACTTCTGGTTATCAATTCTTTTTAAAAAGGATATATTCAAAGAATATTTCAAGAAAAATGATTGGCATTTAAGTAAATCTTATAATATGTATTTCATATTTTATATTTTGGCTAAAACTGCAACAAACAAAACTCTAATCTGGATATAAAACAAAAAACAAAGGCTTATGAAGTCAGTCATAATAAAAATGGTTTTACATCATGAATAATGACAATATTCAATGCGAATGCTTATCATAAGTTAAACAGTGAGACTACTCAACAAGTGTTTGGAAGAAATGACATTTTAAATCTGGAAAAGGTAAATTACGTTTACTAAAATTAATACTCTGCAATCATTTGGGGTCCTCTGAGGCAAGGTGTATTGGTTTGACTTTATATCCATCAAAACCTTTGTTAAAAGAGATAAAACAGATCAAATGCTTTATTCCATTCATTTTGTAGATATTTTTAAAATGAGAAAACTCTCAAGGTATCTATGATTTTCAGAGAAACAAAGTAAAGGATTTGTTCTAAACAGGGTACTATTAACAGTGGCATAAAATGTCATAAGGTCCTATTTTTAGAGGAATGAAGAATATGGCATTATACATAAGATCCAGTTATTTGCCATCTTATATCCAATCTATAAGCTCAGGAATGTTGTATCTTATAAATAAGATCAATACCTATGGGGATAAGTGGATTTAAAAATGTTCTACTTTCTGTTGAGCAAAGAAGTTTCTAGTGGAGCCTTAAGAGATGCCAAATAACCTACCAATCTAGACAGAGAAACAAACAAAAAGACTGATTTGAGAACAGTAATATATTAATATACATAAAATAATATACATTAAAATACACACATATATGTGGCAAGTTTAATCGAGTAAATCAAATAATACTGAGGTTACTTGGGAAAGGAGAAAGTAATTAGTGATGTTATTTTATTCCATAGTTTAAACTTTCATTTTATAAAAATTCCATGAACTGAAAATATTTCATATATTGAAGTAAATTTCTACAGCTATATTATGTCAGTTTCTTTAAATTTTAACTCCAGTATAGTTAATATATAGTATCATATTAGTTTCAGGTGTACAATGCTGTGATTCAACAATTCTATACATTACTCAGTGCTCATCATAAGTGTACTCTTAATCCTCTTGACCTATTTCACCCACCCTCCCACCCACCTCCCCTTTGGTAACCATCTACTAGTTCTCTAGTTAAGAATCTGTTTTTTTTGATTCGTCTTTTTCTCTCTGTTCATTTGTTTCTTAAATTACAAATATGAGCGAAATCATATGGTATTTGTTTTTCTCTGACTTACTTCACTTAGTATTGTACTCTAGATCCATTCATGTTGTTGCAAACATCTCATTCTTTTTTATGGCTCAGTAACAGTCCATTGTACATATAGACATCACACCTTCTTTGTCCATTTATCCACTGATGGACACTTGGGCTGCTTCCATAATTTGGCTATTATAAATAATGATGCAATAAACATAGGGGTGCATATATCCTTGAAAATTAGTGTTTTCATATTCTTTGGGTAAATACCCAGTAGTGTGATTACTGGATCATATGGTAATTCTATTTTTAATTTTTTGAGGAACCTCTATACTGTCTACCATAGTGGTTGTACCAGTTTGCATTCCCACCAACACTGCGAAAGGATTCCTTTTTCTCCACATCCTCAACAATACTTGATGTTTTTCTGTGTTTTTGATTTTAGCCATTCTTGACAGGTGTGAGGTGGTTTTTGCCTTCTGGTTTTGATTTCCATTTCCCTGATGATTAGTTATGATGAGCATCTTTTCAGGTGTCTTTTGGCCATCTGTATGTCTTCTTCAGAAAAATGCCTGTTCATGTCTTCTGCCCATTTTTTAATTGGGTTATTTTTTTGGGGGGTGTGGAGTTTTATAAATTATTTATACATTTTGGATACTTAACCCTTAATCAGATGTCATTTGCAAATATCTTCTCCCCTTCCATTGGTTGTCTTTTAGTTTTTGTTGATGGTTTCTTTTGCTGTGCAGAAACTTTTTTTTTTTTTTTTTTTGATGTATCCCAACAGTTTATTTTTGCTTTTATTTCCCTGGTCTCAGGAGATATATCTAGAAACATATTGCTATGGCTGATGTCAGAGAAATTACTGCTATGTTGTCTTTTAGGATTACTATGGTTTCAGGTCTCACATTTAAGTCCTTAATCCATTTTGAGTTACTTTTGTGTACAGTGTAAGAAAGTGGTCCATCCAGTTCCATTCTTTTGCATGCAGTGGTCCAGTTTTCCCAACACCATTTGTTGAAGGACTGACTTTTTCCATTGCATATTCTTGCCTCTTTTATCAAAGATTAATTGACCATACAGCTGTGGGTTTATTTCTGTGCTTTCTTTGCTGTTCCACTCATCTGTGTGTTTATTTTTATGTCAGTACCTTACTGTTTTGATTATTACAGCTCTGTAGTATGATATGCCAGTTTTTTTGTTTGTTTGAAGATTTTATTTATTCATGTGAGACACACACACACACACACACACACACACACACACACACAGGCAGAAACATAGGCAGAGGGAGAAGCAGGCTCCCTGTGGAGAGTGTGATACAGGACTTGATCCCAGGACCCTGGGATCACACACTGAGCCAAAGGCAGATGCTCAACCACTGAGCCACCAGGTGCCCCAACATGCCAGTTTTTAAATCATGCATGCCATCTGAAGGGCAAAGTAGCACAAGTAACTCAATCTCATGAAAGATTGCTAAAAAACAAAATAAAACATTGTGATTTCAGGATAAAATAGAGAATATAGAGTTACTTTCCCACTGTAGTCAAACTGTTTTGATGCTTATTTTGAAAGGTCAAAGAACTATCATTTGAATTTCACATTTCTAATAGAAATTTAATTTGATTCAGTAGTGATTATTGCCACATGCTGAATATTTTGCAAGGCACCTGGTAGATATTGTGGAGGTGGAGATTGATAAAACATTGTCCTTCAGTTTAAGAAACTTATCATCTACCTACTGGCAACAGATTCATTTGCTAGCTATAAGACAAGGCAGAATGAAAGGCACCAAAAAGAGATATAAACAACTCAGAGTGGGATTAAAGGGACAGAGCATCACCAGATCCCTGGTTTCTGATATCTCTGAAACCAGAGCTGCTCCTCCTTGATTGTCTCAGAAGACCTAAGGGAAGAATACTGTCTGATTATGTGGGACAAATGTACAGACCAGAGGCCAAAAAAGCTCCTTATGAAGACTTTCAAACAAACCACCTTTATTCACCCTTCCCCTGTCACTCTTAGTGGTTCCTTGTGTAGCCAATTACTGAGGCTCTCTAAGGTTCTTCAGCTGTCAGATAATTTCTAGACAGCACAGCCTTTGCAGGCACTTTGATTTGTCTTCTGTTTGTTCTGCTAAATCATTTACCATTCTTCTACTCATTCCATGTCTAACAGGTTATGGGCTGGGGTTCAGATGTCTCCGAGCTTCAATAAAACTAAGGCAACTTTCTGGTTGTTCTTGCTGGATTTTCAAAAGAAGAGTGGAGAGGAAATGACTGCTTTCATCTTAAGACCTGTCTTGATTACATGATTATTACAATTCCATCACTGAAATGATGTTAAGAAAAGAATATTAAAAATAGGATGGAGTATGTTAAACTCAAACTATAAAACCAAATCTTTTCTAGACAAATTTTGAACAACGTGGCAAGTGGGTAGGAGAAGATTCTTTGCGGTTTCAGAAAGCAAAAAGAAACTTCGGAGTGTTCCCACCTCATCTCAAGGAGGCCACCACCCTGACGAAAGTAAAGTACAGATTAGTAAACTATGAATAATTCAAACCTTCACAAAGATGGTGAACTCTTCAACTTTCTCATTGGCTAACAGTAATTTCTTCTGTGCACTTTCCAGGGCTTGCTCACTTTGCAGTGCTAATCCTTGAAGATGTTTAGATGCTGCTGTTTCAATCTCTGCCATTGCAGATTCGGTCTCACTTATTTTTGATACTAGGAAACTTAGTTTGATATCCTGAAAAAGACCAGAGATAACAGAATAAAAAAATGATTCACAAACATATTTGGAAGGGTTAGGTATATATGTCAGATAGAGAAATGGTTTCATGATTCTCTTTTTATATATATTTATTTTTATTTCGGTAAAATTGATGGTTGTTTTCGTTTATTTTCTTTTTTTTATGTGGAATGTATGTGCAATTTTTATTTTTTATTTTATTTTTTTCCAATAAATATTCTGAGTACATATTCCCATATGTTTATCATCAAAGTTAGTTCATATTTTTAAAAATAATAAATCATTAAAGACATGGAAGCTATTTTAGACCAAAAGATCTCACATATCAAATGGAAATATTTAATTAGTTTATAAGGTTAGGTGGATCTAAGAAATTTATATTCACTTAGACAAGTCCTTAACAATAATGTTCATTTTAAAGATATTATCAAGACACAAAATCTATTTATCTAATACAGCACTATCATTAATGTTAAACAAATTCTTAGTGTTTCATGTCGAGATAAAAATGTTCTTTGCAGTTATCTGAAACAATTAGGTTGCTCATAATAGTTTTGGGGAGAAGAAATGACAACTTTAAAAATGAAAAAGATACAGTTATATTCCATTTCTAAGCTAACATGTCCAAAAAGCATACTTTTTTTTCTAATTCCTCTTTAGTTTTTTGATACATCTGTTCGTACTGTGACTTCTCTTTCACGGCAACACTGAGTCTCTGCTTTAGTGAATCAATTGATACCTTCTTGTTGGAACATTCTTCGGTTAGTGTCTTCACCTACAGTAAAAGCATAAAGGTAACTATTATCCTAGTTGTATACTCCATTTGTTGTAACAGAAACCAAAAAAAATTCAGGAATATGTCTAATTTATTTTCTCATAAATGATATCAAGTTTAAATAAATAAAAGTTTAAAAACTGATATAAACATATAAGGTTTGTAGCACTCATAGTGTGAATGAGACTAAAATCCTTAAATCAATAGCAAAACAAAAAATGCACAAAAATATATGAATGCTGGTATGAAGTGGTCTACCTAATAAAACAATACTAATTTTAACTGTTTCCTTTAGTTACTAACCTAAACTTCCTTAATCAAGAGGTGGTTGTTTTTGATTCTTAAACAATCCAAGTAATGGATAACTTTCAGTTAGAACCATATAACATGTACTTTATAAAATAAAATTAAATAAGTAATGCAACATTTTTATTATACATTTGAAAGAAGAAATAGTTTTTCTTTTTTCATTCAATACCACTAAATATATATAATTACTTATACAAAGACTCTAAGACTATATCTGGAACAATTATTAAGGTTTAAAAATCAGCAACATTTAAAGGACAACACTGAAAAAAAAACTATAAGAATTATAATTTATGTGGGTATGTGGAGGAAAAAAAGAAAGAAAATCCATGTGCATTTGTCTTGCTCATGTAAAATTTTCTCTCTTAAATCCATTTGAGCTAACAGATACTTACATTTTTATCTCCAAAAAGGAAAGTAAGAGAGATGCTCTCTCTGGAGTGGATAACATTTAATGAATGCCAAAGTACAAGCTGCTTTATGAGTTGTGCAAATAGCACCTTTTTTAAAAAAAAAAAAAATCTTAGTCAGCAAATTGCTGATTTCTACTTTGGGGTCAGATATGCAACTATGTTAAATACAACAGTCTTCCTAAATACACCGAACTAAGTGTAGAGAAGGAAAAGTATACTTTTTAAAAAAGGTGATAAGTACATTTTTAAGAGAATTTCTAGTAGTTACTGGTTATCACCATTTGCATTTCATATATGCTTCAATTTGTCATTATAAATGTTTGTAAATTAAATAAAGTGAATAAATAATTTAAGTTGTATAAATTAAACTTTAAAATACTGAATAAAATGTAATTATATACCCCAGAAGCATTGAAGATTTTTAAATTTATACTTTATTATCTTCTCATGGTATGTTCACAGATATAAAGAGAATGTGTAGCTATGTTATGTATGAGATCTGAGTCTTGAATTCTAAAGCAAATAATGTACTTTCAGAGCACATAATTGTGTAACAGTATAAATGTATTCTATAGATATCTTCTATAAATTTATTAAGATTGAATACTCAAGTTAAAGATATAAGTAAGAGGGAAGTGATTTTTTTCAGTGTCAGAGAACATAAAAGTTAATACCTTTTTTTCAAGATTTTCTAACATTTCACTAATACTCTCATTACTTTCTGAATTTACTTTCTGTCGAAATTTCAAGTCCTCTATCAAATGTCTTTTCATGGTTATATCCCTCTCCATTCGAGACATCCTTGAAAGGGGGGTAAAATGAGAGTGTTAGAAAACACTTTAACAGTGATTATATGATTATATGATAATCTTACATATTATCCAGTGCTATACCTACTGTTAATTTTTAAATGCTATCTGATGTTAATTGCAAATTAATAAGATAATTGCATGAGATGAAATATTGTTCTATTAATACTTTGAGTACTTGTAAAACCTGTAATTCAGTTGTGATTGGTAATTATAGTATTACATATATATATATATATGCATTAAGACCAAAAAATAGAAGAACCGGGCAGCCCGGGTGGCTAAGTAGTTTAGCGCCGCATTCAGCCCAGGGCCTGATCCTGGAGACTCGGGATCGAGTCCCACGTCAGGCTTCCTGCATGGAGCCTGCTTCTCCCTCTGCCTGTGTCTCTGTCTTTCCCTCTCTCTCTGTCTCTCATGAATAAATAAATAAAATCTTTTTTAAAAATAGAAAAACTGAGAAAGATTGACAAAATTTATGAAAAATTAAAATTGTTATATTTAAATTACATTCTTGCATTGCTAAGAAAAATCAAACTGATGTTTAGAGATCATGAACAAGTCTAACAGTGACTGGAAACAATTCTATACTTTAATAAACAAATGTAAAATCTTATACCATCATATAGAAACACAATAAACTTAGGCATGGTATCTTCTAATTTAGTATCATTTGTGATCGAATTGACCCTTCAGTGTAGCTTAAGTGGATAACATGTATAAAATGGCAGCTGCTGTGGCAACTACTACTAGTACTACCAAATAATAACAGATAGCATTTACTGTGGGCCTGCTGTGTGCTGGTTTCTGTTACAAGTGCTCTACATGCACTCATTCGAGCCTCACAAGAATTTTAGGAGCGAATGCTATTAAACTGTGATACAGAGCTAGCAGGTAGAGGAGCCAGGATTCAAAGAATGTCATCTCTAGAGCCCTTACTGTTAAATAGTAAACAAGACTGCCCCTTAGACTCATAAATAAACTTGATGATATTTTGTTTAAAAAATTAACCAATCTTTCATCTAGTTTCACTTGTTAATATCACTTCCAAGTTATCTTCACTTAAAATGTGGTATACACATATGTACTTGAGATATATATGTAGAGTTCTCAAATTATCAACCACAGACTGGAATTCTATCTAAACATGTTATTATTCCTGAGCTCTAATAATATATGTATAAAAGATATAGAAAGGAAATCATTTTGATTCAGTGAGATAGAACATTTTAAATCCCTTTTTGTTAATATACACATGCAGTATAAACTTTTGTAATCTTCCTTTTATTTTAGAGACAAACCAAACTTTCCTTTCCCCTTAGCTCTATAAACTTAAGCAATTAAATCCAATAAAAGATCAACCTACGTATATAGTTTTGGTCAAATAATTACCACATTCAGAAGTTTCCTGTTCATAGTCTTTAGGTTACTAATTTACATACATTCAAAATTAATTGTTTAAGAATGAAAATCTAACTTTATATTCTTACTCTGATGAAAAGTAGCAAATATTTTGGCACCAACCATGCTTATCGGTAATATTACTTAAACTTTCATTTTATTGAGGCTTAAACATGAACTAAGGAAGGAAAACTTCATTTTGAGAACAACTTCAGGGGTATCCCTAGGTGGCTCAGTGGTTTAGCGCCTGCCTTCCATCCGCGGTGAGGTCCTGGGGTCTCGGGATTGAGTCCCACATCGGGCTCCCTGCATGGAGCCTGCTTCTTCCTCTGCCTGTGTCTCTGCCTGTGTCTCTCATGAGTAAATAAATAAATCTTTAAAAAACAAACAACCCCCAACTTCATTGTTTCTTGGATGCAATGTTTAATAGAGTTAACTACCACTAGGTGGCACCAAATACAATGGATACGAATATCAAAACCTACTTTTCATGCATTTCCTTTATGTGTTCTTCTTTTGCTAGGAGTTCAAATTTCAGAGACTTCACATTTGATGACTGTTTAGTGAGTTCATTAGTTGCATTCTAGGTTAAAAATACACGTAAAATAAAATACACCTTTCAATCTTTGGTGGAATGCAGCATACAAATAACATTCTCAGTAAGAGTATTAAATTTGGAAAATTATGGTTATAATTAAGAAAGACATTTTAATATTTTTAAATACTTTATTTTATAGGTTTTAATACAAGTACTATGGTACACTAAATTTTTTATATAACATACCAAAACCACAGAAGAATGCCATTGTATAACAACTGCAAAAAGTATTTCCCCAAAATACATGTATGGAAAATATGGATTGTCTTTGTAAAATGTAAATGTGCATATGATTTAGTATTTTAATGGGTTAATAAGATCACTTAAAATGAATGGTGAGTTTACTAAGAACATGTAAGAGACCAAATATGGTCACAAATGCTCTGCAGCTCCTCCCACCAGGAGGTGCGATTCATCTTCCAACCCTTTTGAGTCTGGTCTGGCCTGTGATTTGCTTTAGCCAAAAAAATGTGGCAGAGATGACATGATGCAAGTACCAGATCCTGGGCCTAAGTCCTTGCAGCTTGCACTTTTGCCCTCTTGGAATGCTGCCTGGGATCACCTTGCAGGGAAGACAGAGGAAAGGCCATGTGGAGCAGACAGCCCACAGACCAACTGCCAGGCTGTGAGGCTTTCTCAGAACTTCCCATCCAGATAAATCCTTCAGTTAGAATGCAGGCACATGAGAGAACTCAAAAGACAAAAGCTAAGAACTGCCCAGTCAATCCACTGGATCATAAGAATTAATAAATTGCTTCTGTTTTAATCTGCTACATTTTAAGATAGTTTCTCAGACAGTAACAGATAACTGATAGGGAAATTGACTAACACTAAATACTTTCATACTTGAATTCATTAATAATATTACTTATTATGAAAGTATCTATACATAAACATCAGTTTTCAAAGCTGAACAGCTCTGTGGTATTTGTTGACTGTGCAGTCTAGGAACCAGAGGTAGCAACTGGAGTGTCAGGAACCTTAACTTTCAACTTTGACTCAAGTTCCAGGTGAACACGTAATCTGAGATATTACCTAGTATTTTTGACATTAGAGTTTCTCCACCTACAAGACAGTGTAAACATACATTAATTCATTTGTCAACATTTTAAAATATTAAGTTAATATAAACAAAATAAAATGTGATAGCTGTAAAAATATTTGGAGTAGGGCAGCCCAGGTGGCTCAGAGGTTTAGCGTTGCCTTCAGCCCAATGCGTGATCCTGGAGACCTGGGATTGAGTCCCACATCGGGCTCCCTGCATCGAGCTTGCTTCTCCCTCTACCTGTGTGTCTCTGCCTCTCTCTCTCTCTGAGTCTCTCATGAATAAATAAATAAATAAATAAATAAATAAATAAATAAATAAAATCTTTAAAAATATTTGGAATAGTTATTTTGCAAATCTTTCTAGTAACTATAGTCAATTGTTTCTGTTAGAACTATTCCCAGCTTTGACTATCTTATGCTAAAAAAAAATAAATCTGAAAAGATGAAACCATTAATCACACCATGTAAATATGAGTCAAATTCATTAGACAGACTTTAAATATTTCATTGGTACATCACTGTAAATATAAAATTTGAAAAAAAAATAAATTTTTATATTAAGTATATAAATTTTCTTAAAAATTCAAGACTACCTCAACATGCATGGCAAGTGTATTAAATGTTAAACATTTTGATTAAGTGGGGGCATGTGGTGGCTCACCAGTTAAGTGTCTGACTTAATCTCAGCTCAGGTCATGATCTCAGGGTTGTGGGATCCATCCCCACTCATGCCCGACAGTGGAGCCTGCTTAAAATTCTCTCTCTCCGTCACCCTCCACCCCACCCCAATCCCTCTCTCTCTAAAAATAAATAAAAGTTAAAAAATTTTTTTTGCTTGTTTGTATAATGCAATCTAAGTTCCCACCATATTTGACATGCATTGCCAGAATAAGATATTTCACACTAGTGAATTTAGCAGATAATTGAAGCTTTTGCTATAATCGTTAATCTTAAATTCTCTCTGGAATGATTGTTCACTCACTTAGAAATATGAACATCCAGAATTACATTAAGCATTATAATAGTGATACTACACTATAGTGATATTATATTATAAATATTATCACTGTATTAATCATTTATGTTATCCTGCTATATTATATTATCACTGTATAATTATATTGTCATGCCTTTTGGAATGGTTACTGATCCCTACTCTAAATGGTCCCAGACTGCTGTTTTTCTCATTTTGTATTTTTATCTTAACATTTTCATATTTTCTTTTCCTGTCAACCTGTTGGTTGAAATTTCTTGCTTCTTTCATCCATATTCCTGCCTAAAAACAATCGTCCTGCCTCTTAATACACCTAGTTCTAATCTGCTGCTTCTGAGGTATTTTCTGCTGAGAAGTTAAACAAACACACTTATTAGAGCTATATTTAAAATAAAAGATAACAGGCATAAATGAAGCATGATAGTATCTTCAGTGGAATAAATTAAGTGCATTTTAAGGTAGCTGTTTGATTCCTTTCTGTTTTTAGACTTAAGGCTGTTATTTTAGGTGACTGAACATGCTGTAAGTCTGACTTCTAGAGAGTTGAGAGATTACTGAATTATAGTAAATAAAACAACACCAGCTTCATATATACTTTTGCCAGAACCTCTAAATCTCACAGCCATTTCATTTGATCCTTAAAAATCCTTATGAAGTGGGTAGAAGGGTATACCTGCTTTAGACCTCTGGAGAAACTATTTCCTCAGCCTGGTCCTATAAGAAGCTAGTGCACAAAGAATGATCACAACCTAGGGCCCCTAACATTTTCCACTTCGACTATACAATACTTATCTCTGGCATGACCTCAATTCTGTAGTAAAACATATATTCCAAAAATATCACAATGGTAAGAATCCATCATGGTTACAGCTCTTCTAAGTTTGTTAATTTTTTTTAATTAATCAATTTTTTTTTAATTGCAGAGTGTATGAGTAAAAGCATGGACTCTGAAGTCAGATGAGATATGTTCTAATCTTGACTCTATCACTTAGTAGCTCAGTTGACCTTGGACAATTAACTTATCCTCTGCATCTCTGCGTTCTCAACTATAAAACAGAATAATAGACTTCACCTCACAGGATAGAAATGAGGGTTTTTTAAAAAAGATTTTATTTATTTGTTTGAGAGAGAGAGAGAGCACATAAGCAGGGGGAAGGAGCAGAGGGAGAGGGAGAAGCAGGCTCCCCCGCTGAGCAGGAAGCCCAACAGATGCAGGATTCCATCCCAGCATCCTGAGATCATGACCTGAGCTGAATGCAGATAGATGCTTAACTGACTGAGCTACCCAAGTATCCCTAGAAATGAGGTTTAAACAGTTAATATTTGTAAAGGAATTAGAATTAGCCTGGCAATAGTTTAGACATAAAGGAACAGTAGTTTTTTATTTTTTAAGATTATATTTATTCATGAGAGACACAGAGAAAGAGAGAGAGAGAGAGAGAGAGAGAGAGAGAGAGAGAAGAGGCGCCATGCAGGGAGCCCGACTCGATCCCAGGGCTCCAAGGATCACACCCGGGGCCAAACGTGGTGCTAAACCACTAAGCCACCCGGGCTGCCCAGAAACAGTAGTTTAAATACTATTATGTTTCATTATTGACTTACTAGGAAACAGGAAGAGAACATGGTATACACCAAAAGGAATGCTTTTAACAATCAGGAATTCAAAGAATCACAAATACAAATTGAAGTACTAGCCAATTCAAATTGTATAAATAACCACAAATAAACTAAATACAAATAGACACACACACACACATACACACACACACATCATCATCATCATCATCATCACTGGAAGGAATTTGTACATCTTTAAATACTTGATTATCTCTCTATATGAAGTTGGGTACCTTGGAGAAACATGTATAATATAGGTAAAAATGAAGATACAGAAAAAACACATGAACACTCAAATGATACTGAATGTACCATGTATATCTGAGAAGTACACCTAAGAATTTACACAGAAAAGTCTAAAATTAATTGGATAAAATTTTTAAAAAGTAAACGTTTAAACATTTCATATATTCAGATCTAACCAGGTTTTCTTAATTAAGCATAAAAACATCAACTAGAAAGGAAGTTATTTCTTGGAAAATTATTATGTTAGCAATTTGATTATCTCTTATGGGCTGAACTATGTCCCCTCAAAATTTACACGTTGAAGTCTTAACCCCAGTACCTCAGAATGTGACTGTATTTGGATAAGGCCTTTAAAGAGGTAATTAAGGTAAAATGAGGTCATATGGGTGGACCTTCATCTGATGTGACTAGTATCCTTATAAGAGGAAGAGAGTAAACACAGATCACACAGACTTGGGGATGACGATATAAGGACACAGGTGGCTATCTACAAGCTAATGAGAGAATCTACAACCTATTGATACCTTGATCTTGGACTTGTAGACTCCAGTATATGAGGGAAAAAAAATCCATTTTTTTAAAGATTTTATTCATGAGAGACACAGAGAGAGAGAGATGCAGAGACACAGGCAGAGGGAGAGAAGCAGGTTCCACAGGGAGCCGGACATGGGACTCGATTCCAGGTCTCCAGGATCAGGCCCTGGACCGAAGGCAGCGCTAACCTGCTGAGTCACCCGGGCTGCCCAATTTCCTTTTTTTAAAGGTACACAGTCTGTGGTATTTTCTTAGAGCAGACCTAGCAAACTAATGGAATATCAAAACAGCAATTTGTAGTAGCACAGTGTACTAGGTACCTTAAGATCCTGGTCTTCTAAGGTACTTCCATATTAAATCATGAAACAAGGCAGAAGTAAGATTTATCCTTTTGTCCCTATGTAGCCTGGTCAGTGTCCTAGGACTCTAGGCTAGATATGGACACTTCACTTCAAAGAGGACAGTGTAAATTGCTCCAGGCATTCTCATAGTCTTATCTTTGTGACTCACACATTCTTCCAAAGTGAAGAGAGATTTACATATGGGTGAAAACTTTTACCATGGGAAACCATAATGTAAACAACTTAGAGATATTGATGTGGGTTCATTATTTCCAAAACTTATATTAGACCATTTAGTAGTAAGTAATATCAAATAAGTTAACTTAAAACTAATTAACCACTTAAAAATTTTAGAAGTCAAATTAGGTATTATTGGATCCAACATTCTATTTCATCTTGGTGAAAACTAAAGCTGTATGAAGACTTAAATCTAAGAAGAATCACAGAACTGTTAATTAAAGTCTCTGTAGTAGATATAGATAAGGTCAAAGAATAGTTCAATGATTTTATCTTCTGTAATAGACACTTAACACTAAAATGGTTGACTTATATATTTTAGTCCACTTTTTTACATACAGAAATGCATTTTAAGAAAAGATGTATACACCAAAGCTTGCATAACTATTTTTTCTCACATTTACAATATGTAAGGTATTTAAACTTATAAAATGTAGTGGTTGAGGCAAGTTCTGCACATCAAAAACTCTCAAGAAGATGGTATTGAAGAAATATCTAAATTAGTACCACTGTGTATTATTTGATTATTATTAACGAAGCAAAATATTTTCAAGTAATGATATATTCTTCTACTTTAAGCTTTTATCCTATTTTCTCCTCTTAGTAATGCTTCATTTAAAGATATTACTGGAGAGTGCACATATCATATTTTGAAATAAAAACAACTGAGTCTGTTTAACAATTCATTATTCTTATACCCTTTTAATAGTCATGGCCACTCTGTTCCTAATGTATCCTGTGCATTTCCAACCAGAACTTTCTTTCTAGTGATTCCCATAGTGATGGTCCCACATCCACTGTCTTTTTAGCTCCCAGATAGCAATACCCATGGAACAAAATAACTAAATACATGAGGAATAAATGAATTTGTTTTAGAACAGTATGAAATAAAAATTTCAAATCCTGTTTCTTACAAGGTAATTCTATTTAAACTAACGTCAGTCTTATTTTTAAGCTGTTGACAGTTATACTGGACTTAGTATTCTTTACAAAGAAAAGGAACATTGCTTTTTACTTATTCTCAGGTTTCAGTGGCTGAAATCTATTAAACCAACCATCTTTGCTCTATGGTTCTCCCTCCCTCCATAACTTCTCTCCTCCTTCCTCATCTCTAACTAATAACAACCAAATTAAAATAGTAGCAACTGTGTAGAGGGAAGCAATTCTATTTATGTTGATACAGTAAAGTTTAAAGGAATTCTGCTCAGTGAAGGGAGGGATGGACTTTAGAGGGGCGTTCAGTAATGGAAAAGAAATGACAATAGCTAGTTTCCATCATCTTCTAAATTAGGATTTCATAGTGTCTTGTTATTTTCTCAGAGAATAGTGTTATGAGTTACCGTATAAGAAACTACTATGCTGAAAGAGAAAGATGAGGTCAAAAACAGTATTAATAACTTTTAGATTATTTATACCATAATTTACCCTTACTAGTAGAATTAAATTAGAATATAAACATGTCTTTAAGTATTCACTAACTTAATATGTTTTCATGCTTAATAAAATTTATAATCGGGAATCCCTGGGTGGCTCAGCGGTTTACTGCCTGCCTTTGGGCCAGGGCACGATCCTGGAGTCCTGAGATCAAGTTCTATGTTGGGCTCCCAGCATGGAGCCTGCTTCTCCCTTCTCCTGTGTGTGTCTCTGCCTCTCTCTCTCTCTATGTCTATCATGAATAAATAAGTAAATACATTTTTAAAAATAAAATAAAATTTATAATCACCTTTAATTTACACTGCAATTGCTTCATCTCCAAATCCATGCTCCTTGAAGGACCAAGTGATGTAACTTGTATCCGTGGAACTATTACCCGGGAAACTTCTTCTGCCAAACTTGTGATTTCAGATGAGGACTCCAATTTCTTCAGCAAGTCTTCTTTTTCCTTCCGAAGCCCAGACAAATCCAAATTTAGCTTCTTTTTTAAAAAGAAAATAAATAGAAATGTATTATAAAAGTAATTACCTTTACAATTATCAGCATAAAATTCTGCTAAAGAAAAAAGTGAAATTAATTCTAAATATAGTTATTATAAAAACTTTATAGAAACTATAACCTCTACTAGTTTTTGCCTAAGGATGTAGGGCTTGTAAAGGTTAAAACTAAATGGACCAGCTGTACCTAGCATGTTTTGGTTGGCTGGTCTTTACTCATGATGTGCTATTTCTTTGACTTCACATATATGTGGCTGAGCCAGAGATTCACATATTTGATAACCTTGACTTCAGGGCTGATGTACTTAACTGGTAAAAGCCAAGCTGGAGCAGGACAGATAACAGATGCTAGTTGTTTATTCCACTGGGTAGGTCTTACCATCCTATATGGCAGCCAAAATGCTTCTCATTTAGTAACATAAATGTTAAGTCCAATTAGCAGAAGAGGCTTATTAGAGATTTAGTTCAAATAAATAGCATGCAAATTCACTCAGTCTTATGCATCTGATCGAAGGTTGACAAGTCTTCTTTGTAATGTTAACATAGAATTGCACTAAACTCCTTATATTTGAATTTTTAATAATATCAACATTTTACTAAAGGATATACTGGTAATGTTTTTATAAAATAGTGTAAAATAAACAGTCTTAATGTCAACCCTTCTTGTTCACCAATCTGTAGTCAGCAGAAAGCCACCAAGCTATAATGGCATAACAACTCAGAGCTCCTTAAGAGAATAACTGCATTTACTATTTTATCATTCCAAAGAAGCTTATAAAATGGTAGTTTAACATAAGGAACAATTAGACAAAATGGTACTGAAATCTCTCAGGGGTCAAAAAATCTTTCTTAGTGAAAAATTCTAATGAGAAACAGTAAAAGATGTACCCAACATGTACAGTAGTATAAATATGGGACACAATAAGTTATTTAAGTATTAACACTATATTTACACACAACTTTTACAAACTATACCAACAACTGCATATGTATCTGTGCATATAAGTATATACTATTAAATATGAATATTTTAGATATTGGATTCAAAACTAGGCCTTGATATATTTGATTTTAGATTATGTTTTGGTGGAAGAAAAAGAACGTTTTGGTGAAAAAAAATTCTTTGATTATATTTGAACTTATTTTTATTTAGATCTATTTATTTATTTTAGAGAGGGCGCACACCTGTGAGTGGGAGAGGGGCAAAGGGAAAGGAGAGAGCATCCCAAACATATTCTGGCTAAGCGGGGAGCTCCCATGAGTGGTTGGATCTTATGACAAATGAGATTGAGACCTGAGCCCAGAGCAACAGTCAGAATCTTTGTTTGTTTGTTTTTTTAAGATTTTTATTTACTTATTCATGAGATACAGAGATACAGAGAGAGAGGCAGAGACACAGGCAGAGGGAGAAGCAGGCTCCATGCAGGGAGCCTGATGTGGGACTTGATCCTGGGTCTCCAGGATCACACCCTGGGCTAAAGGCAGACGCTCAACCACTGAGCCACCCAGGCATCCCTCAAGAGTCAGAATCTTAACAGACTGCTCCACGCAGGCACCCCTCTTTGATTATATTTGAACTTACGATCTAAAGGTGTGGTTCTACATGTTTTCAGGAAATATTCCTTTGTGAATTGTCTCAAAGGTACCTAATATTTAGTATCTAAAAGCAAACTCATAATTTCCCTAAGCCTGAAAATCTTCCTAGTTATCTTCCAAGTTTGAATACATCTCCCACCTTGTTTAATTTTCAGTGTCCAACCAATTTTCAGGTTCTATAAATTATGTCATGTTTCTCATATTCACTCCCTCTGCCACTTTCTTAATGAAGACTCACTGTTCCACTAAGACTACTTCAAAGCCCTTCCCCTCCCCCAGCCCTCTGTATTTTTAAACCATCTTTTATACAAGTTTCTAAAACAACACTGACCTGTTAATCCCTCATTCAAAAACCCTTCAGAGGTTTCTTACCCTAGCCGAATAAAGCTCAGATGTTTGTGGTTATAATAAGGCTCTCTAAGATTTAGCTTCAATTTGTGTTTCAGCCAAACATCACCTGATGTTTGCCTTACCTTGCCTGCCATACCCCAAACCTGTCTGCCATTTCTACATCAATGACTCTACACTTGGTGTTTTCCTTCAGCTAAAATCTCACTCATGCTTAAAGAACAGCTTAGCATTTCCTCCTATATGAAGCCTTATGTTCTTTCCCTTTTTTTTTCTTCAACAAAGTAGCTTCTCTATTTTCTTAGTTTCCATAGCACTGTGTCTATTCTTCAACCATCAACCCTACTAAGTCCTTGAGAGAGGACTCTGCCTTTTTCCCCAGAGAATCTAAAAACAATGTCTTCCGTAGAATAGGAACCAAAAGAAAGGTACCAAAAAATTGAAGTCTATTTGTAGCATGGATGGTGCTATGAAGACACATTGATTTCAGCTCATATTTATAATCTTTTTATTAGTTTATCACTATATAAATTAAAATACACTTTTATTAGTTAAATAATATTATAAGTGTTTACTTAAGTAGTATGCACTGGAGCACTTATCAATCCTGAAGTTAATGCTATGCATCTAAATTAAATTTTCCGGGATTTTAACTTGGGATGACATAACTCATGGCTGCAATTCTATGTGGAATATCAGGCTACTCAGAAAATTCAGCTGTGATGAAGCTCTTTTCTTCCCACACGCAATCCTGGTAACTTCTCTCATTTGTTAAACTTGCATGCCACTAGATTTCTGTCTAGTCTTTCTGCAGTGGTAGATCCTAATACTATAAATAAATCCTTCATGGAGGAAAGACTAAGTCAATAAATATAGTTCTCTAAAATACATGTATGGTAGACTTTAACAATATAAAAATTTACTAAATAAACACTGGAATTAAGGAGACTGTAAACCATTTGACTTGTAAGTTATTAAAATACAAATCACATTTTGATTAACCAGTATTTAAAATCTACAACCTTTAAAATGTATTTCTAATATAGTTATACTGCCCAGAAATGTCACAGAGCAAGTGTTAAAATAGAAGAAATAGGGGTGCCTGAGTGGCTCAGTCAGTGAAGCATCTCCCTTGAGCTCAGGTCATGATCCCAGGGTACTGGGATGGAGCCCCACATTGTGCTCCCTACTCAATGGAGGGAGCCTGCTTCTCCCTCTCCCTCTGCCATTTGCCCATTTGTGCTATCTGGCCCTCTCCCCCTCTCTGTCAAATAAATAAAAATAAATAAATAAATAAATAAATAAATAAATAAATAAATAAATAATATTTTTAAAAAATTGAAAAGACAAATCATATATTCCATCAGGTTCAAGTCCTTTATCCCTTAGAATTTTGGACAAATAATGATGGCCCTATTACTAACTTCTCTCAGTTTAAGCATCCTATTTCTTTTTTGAGAAATGTTACAGATAAGACAAGAAGTATAAATAATTTTCTTTTGTGTACACTTGGCTTGGCATGTGAGACTACTTGTGGTGACCTTGTTAGAAAGAAATTATGCTTAAAACTTACCAATAAATTAAGATTACCATTAAAATTGTTACTTTTCTTTTTTATCAAAAGCATGATCCAAAAAAAAGCATGATCCTATTTCTATATTATTTATAATCTCCAAACACAAGTATGTCATTTGTAATAAAAGTATAAATAATAATAAAACACATGTAGAGTCATAATTTCTGGATTTTACCTTGAGATCTACTGCTTACCAGCTGAATGATGCTAATTAGTGCTTGACATTGTTTCTTCATTAAAAACAGAGATGATGTTTGTCTACTTATCAAGGGTAATTTTGAGGGCAGGCTTTAAAAAAAATTATGATAGCACTTGGTAAATTTTAAAATTACAGCATTATTGTTAGCACTACCTTGTGGTAAATGCTACCATATAGCATCTGAAAAGTAATTTAAGGAGGAGGGGCAAGATTGCTGAAGAGTAGGGTCCCCAAATCACTTGTCTCCACCAAATTACCTAGATAACCTTCAAATCATCCTGAAAATCTACGAATTCGGCCTGAGATTTAAAGAGAGACCAGCTGGAATGCTACAGTGAGAAGAGTTCGCGCTTCTACCAAGGTAGGAAGACGGGGAAAAAGAAATAAAGAAACAAAAGGCCTCCAAGAAGGAGGGGCCCCGAGAGGAGCTGGGCTAAGGCCGGGGCGAGTGTCCCCAGGACAGGAGAGCCCCATCCCGGAGAAGCAGGAGCTGCACCAACCTTCCTGGGCAGAAAGGGGCTCGCAGGGAGTTGGACAGGACCCCAGGAGGGCCGGGATGCCCTCGGGCTCCCGGGGACACTAACAGACACCTGCGCCCCGGGAGATGCGCCGAGCTCCCTAAGGGCTGCAGCGCGCACGGCGGGACCCGGAGCAGCTCGGAGGGGCTCGGGGGCGGCTCTGCGGAGGGGGCTGCGGGGCGGGAGCAGCTCGGGGGGCTCGGGTGGAAGAAGAGGCTCCGCGGAGGGGGCTGCGGGGCGGGAGCACAAATCCAACAGCACAGGCCCAGGAGCACAGGGCACCGGAACACAGCCCAGGATCCGGCCTCCCCCGGGACAGGCAGAGGCCAGGAGGGCCCAGGACCGCAAGGACGCTTCTTCCCCGAGCTGAGCAGATCAGAGGGCCCGCGCCAGAGCCTCCAGGCCCTGCAGACTGAGAGCTCTGTAGTTCCTGCGGGAGCTGACTCCAGGGCTCCAGAGCTGCCGCAGCCACTGGGGTTGTTCCTCCAGGGGCCTCACGGGGTAAACAACCCCCACTGAGCCCTGCACCAGGCAGGGGGCAGAGCAGCTCCCCCAAGTGCTAACACCTGAAAATCAGCACAACAGGCCCCTCCCCCAGAAGACCAGCTAGATGGACAAGTTCCAGGGGAAGTCAAGGGACTTAATGTAATCAGAATCAGAAGATACTCCCCTGTGGTGTTTTTTTTTTTTTTTTTTCTGTTTCCTTCCCCACCCCTTTTTTCCCTTTCTTTCTTTTTCTTTCTCTTTTTCTTCTCTTTTTTCTTTTTTCTTCCTTTTTACTTTTTTTCTTTTCTTTCCTTCTTTCTCTCTCTTTTTCTCCTTTTCCCAATACAACTTGTTTCTGGCCATTCTGCACTGAGCAAAATGACTAGAAGGAAAACCTCACCTCAAAAGAAAGAACCAGAAATAGTCCTCTCTCCCACAGAGTTACAAAATCTGGATTACAATTCAATGTCAGAAAGCCAATTCAGAAGCACTATTATACAGCTACTGGTGGCTCTAGAAAAAAGCATAAAGGACTCAAGAGACTTCGTGACTGCAGAATTTAGATCCAATCAGGCAGAAATTAAAAATCAATTGAATGAGATGCAATCCAAACTAGAAGTCCTAACGACGAGGGTTAACGAGGTGGAAGAACAAGTGAGTGACATAGAAGACAAGTTGATGGCAAAGAGGGAAACTGAGGAAAAAAGAGACAAACAATTAAAAGACCATGAGGATAGATTAAGGGAAATAAACGACAGCCTGAGGAAGAAAAACCTACGTTTAATTGGGGTTCCCGAGGGCGCCGAAAGGGACAGAGGGCCAGAATATGTATTTGAACAAATTCTAGCTGAAAACTTTCCTAATCTGGGAAGGGAAACAGGCATTCAGATCCAGGAAATAGAGAGATTCCCCCCCTAAAATCAGTAAAAACCGTTCAACACCTCGACATTTAATAGTGAAGCTTGCAAATTCCAAAGATAAAGAGAAGATCCTTAAAGCAGCAAGAGACAAGAAATCCCTGACTTTTCTGGGGAGGAGTATGAGGGTAACAGCAGACCTCTCCACAGAGACCTGGCAGGCCAGAAAGGGCTGGCAGGATATATTCAGGGTCCTAAATGAGAAGAACATGCAACCAAGAATACTTTATCCAGCAAGGCTCTCATTCAAAATGGAAGGAGAGATAAAGAGCTATCAAGACAGGCAGGAACTGAAAGAATATGTGACCTCCAAACCAGCTCTGCAAGAAATTTTAAGGGGGACTCTTAAAATTCCCCTTTAAGAACAAGTTCAGTGGAACAATCCACAAAAACAAGGACTGAATAGATATCATGATGATGCTAAACTCATATCTTTCAATAGTAACTCTGAACGTGAACGGGCTTAATGACCCCATCGAAAGGCGCAGGGTTTCAGACTGGATAAAAAAGCAGGACCCATCTAGTTGCTGTCTACAAGAGACTCATTTTAGACAGAAGGACACCTACAGCCTGAAAATAAAAGGTTGGAGAACCATTTACCATTCGAATGGTCCTCAAAAGAAAGCAGGGGTAGCCATCCTCATATCAGATAAACTAAAATTTACCCCGAAGACTGTAGTGAGAGATGAAGAGGGACACTATATCATACTTAAAGGATCTATCCAACAAGAGGACTTAACAATCCTCAATATATGTGCCCGAATGTGGGAGCTCCCAAATATTTAAATCAATTAATAACCAAAGTGAAGAAATACTTAGATAATAATACACTTATACTTGATGACCTCAATCTAGCTCTTTCTATACTCTATAGGTCTTCTAGGCACAACATCTCCAAAGAAACAAGAGCTTTAAATGATACACTAGACCGGATGGATTTCACAGATATCTACAGAACTTTACATCCAAACTCAACTGAATACACATTCTTCTCAAGTGCACATGGAACTTTCTCCAGAATAGACCACATACTGGGTCACAAATCGGGTCTGAACCAATACCAAAAGATTGGGATCGTCCCCTGCGTATTCTCAGACCATAATGCCTTGAAATTAGAACTAAATCACAACAAGAAGTTTGGAAGGACCTCAAACACGTGGAGGTTAAGGACCATCCTGCTAAAAGATGAAAGGGTCAACCAGGAAAATAAGGCAGAATTAAAAAGATTCATGGAAACTAATGAGAATGAAGATACAACCGTTCAAAATCTTTGGGATGCAGCAAAAGTAGTCCTGAGGGGGAAATACATCACAATACAAGCATCCATTCAAAAACTGGAAAGAACTCAAATACAAAAGCTATAACCTTACTCATAAAGGAGCTAGAGAAAAAACAGCAGATAGATCCTACACCCAGCAGAAGAAGAGAGTTAATTAAGATTCGAGCAGAACTCAACAAAATCGAGACCAGAAGAACTGTGGAACAGATCAACAAAACCAGGAGTTGGTTCTTTGAAAGAATTAATAAGATAGATAAACCATTAGCCAACCTTATTAAAAAGAAGAGAGAGAAGACTCAAATTAATAAAATGATGAATGAGAAAGGAGAGATCACTACCGCACCAAGGAAATACAAACTATTTTAAGAACATATTATGAACAGCTATACACCAATAAATTAGGCAATCTAGAAGAAATGGACGCATTCCTGGAAAGCCACAAACTACCAAAACTGGAACAGGAAGAAATAGAAAACTTGAACAGTCCAATAACCAGGTTGGAAATTGAAGCAGTCATCAAAAACCTCCCAAGACACAAAAGTCCAGGGCCAGATGGCTTCCCAGGGGAATTCTATCAAACGTTTAAAGAAGAAACCATACCTATTCTACTAGAGCTGTTTGGAAAGATAGAAAGAGATGGAGTACTTCCAAATTCGTTCTATGAGGCCAGCATCACCTTAATTTCAAAACGAGACAAAGACCCCACCAAAAAGGAGAATTACAGACTGATATCCCTGATGAACATGGATGCAAAAATTCTCAACAAGATACTAGCCAATCGGATCCAACAATACATTAAGAACATTATTCACCATGACCAAGTAGGATTTATCCCTGGGACACAAGGCTGGTTCAACACTCGTAAAACAATCAATGTGATTCATCATATCAGCAAGAGAAAAACCAAGAACCATATGATCCTCTCATTAGATGCAGAGAAAGCATTTGACAAAATACAGCATCCATTCCTGATCAAAACTCTTCAGAGTGTAGGGATAGAGGGAACATTCCTCGACATCTTAAAAGCCATCTACGAAAAGCCCACAGCAAATATTATTCTCAATGGGGAAACACTGGGAGCCTTTCCCCTAAGGTCAGGAACAAGACAGGGATGTCCACTCTCACCACTGCTATTGAACATAGTACTGGAAGTCCTAGCCTCAGCAATCAGACAACAGAAAGACATTAAAGGCATTCAAATTGGCAAAGAAGAAGTCAAACTCTCCCTCTTCGCCAATGACATGATACTCTACATAGAAAACCCAAAAGCCTCCACCCCAAGATTGCTAGAACTCATACAGCAATTTGGTAGCATGGCAGGATACAAAATCAATGCCCAGAAATCAGTGGCATTTCTATACACTAACAATGAGACTGAAGAAAGAGAAATGAAGGAGTCAATCCCATTTACAATTGCACCCAAAAGCATAAGATACCTAGGAATAAACCTAACCAAAGAGGTAAAGGTTCTATACCCTAAAAACTATAGAACACTTCTGAAAGAAATTGAGGAAGACACAAAGAGATGGAAAAGTATTCCATGCTCATGGATTGGCAGAATTAATATTGTGAAACTGTCAATGTTACCCAGGGCAATATACACGTTTAATGCAATCCTTATCAAAATATCATGGACTTTCTTCAGAGAGTTAGAACAAATTATTTTAAGATTTGTGTGGAATCAGAAAAGACCCCCAATAGCCAGGGGAATTTTAAAAAAGAAGACCATATCTGGGGGCATCACAATGCCAGATTTCAGGTTGTACTACAAAGCTGTGGTCATCAAGATAGTGTGGTACTGGCACAAAAACAGACATATAGAACCCAGAAGTGGACCCTCAACTTTATGGTCAACTAATATTCGATAAAGGGGGAAAGACTATCCACTGAAAGAAAGACAGTCTCTTCAATAAATGGTGCTGGGAAAATTGGACATCCACATGCAGAAGAATGAAACTAGACCACTCTCTTGCACCATACACAAAGATAAACTCAAAATGGCTGATAGATCTAAATGTGAGACAAGACTCCATCAAACTCCTAGAGGAGAACACAGGCAACACCCTTTTTGAACTCGGCCACAGTAACTTCTTGCAAGATACATCCACGAAGTCAAAAGAAACAAAAGCAAAAAGAACTCCTGGGACTTCATCAAGATAAGAAGCTTTTGCACAGCAAAGGATACAGTCAACAAAACTCAAAGACAACCTACAGAATGGGAGAAGATATTTGCAAATGACCTATCAGATAAAGGGCTAGTTTCCACGATCTGTAAAGAACTTATTAAATTCAACACCAAAGAAACAAACAATCCAATCATGAAATGGGCAAAAGACATAAACAGAAAAAAAAAAAAGACATGAAGAGAAATCTCACAGAGGAAGACATAGACATGGCCAACAAGCACATGAGAAAATGCTCCGCATCACTTGCCATCAGGGAAATACAAATCAAAACCACAATGAGATACCACCTCACACCAGTGAGAATGGGGAACATTAACAAGGCAAGAAACCACAAATGTTGGAGAGGATGCGGAGAAAAGGGAACCCTCTTACACTGTTGGTGGGAATGTGAACTGGTGCAGCCACTCTGGAAAACTGTGTGGAGGTTCCTCAAACAGTTAAAAATAGACCTGCCCTACAACCCAGCAATTGCACTGTTGGGGATTTACCCTAAAGATTCAGATGCAATGAAACGCTGGGACACCTGCACCCCGATGTTTCTAGCAGCAATGTCCACAATAGCCAAACTGTGGAAGGAGCCTCAGTGTCCACTGAAAGATGAATTGATAAAGAAGTTGTGGTTTATGTATACAATGGAATATTACTCAGCCATTAGAAATGACAAGTACCCACCATTTGCTTCAACGTAATGGAGCTGGAAGGTATTATGCTGAGTGAAGTAAGTCAATGGAAAAGGACAAACATTGTATGTTTTCAATCATTTGGGGAATATAAATAATAGTGAAAGGGAATATAAGGGAAGGGAGAATAAATGTGTGTGAAATATCAGAAAGGGAGACAGAACATAAAGACTCCTAACTCTGGGAACGAACTAGGGGTGATGGAAGGGGAGGAGGGCTGGGGGGTGGGGGTGAATGGGTGATGGGCACTGAGGGGGGCACTTGACGGGATGAGCACTGGGTGTTATTCTGTATGTTGGTAAATTGAACACCAATAAAAAATAAATTTATTATTTAAAAAAATGAAAAGTAATTTAAAAGCTGAGAACCTGGATTTTAAAAAATGCTTTGTGATATACATAAAGTATTAATATATATAAATATATATATAAATATATATATTTCCTCCCTTAAATGAAATACCAACCTTTTAAAAGTCTATTTCAATTTAAAAGTTGACTTCAATGAGAGTAAGTACTGAGATTTGTATTGGTTTATGTGTAGTCAATTATTCTAACCAAAGGTTATAGAGTAGAACTTAATTCTATAAAAGTTTAAAACTAGAAACTACTTATTTTTATTTAAATAGAACATTGAGGAAGTGTAAGTCTCTGAAAAGGAAAGAACCTTCTAAGCAACTGCACAAAGAAACAAAATAAAAAAGAAAAGAAAAAAAATAAAGGGGACAAAAAGACAAGAACCTAAGGAAGGCCTCAGAAACTGAGAATGGTCCTTGACTGGCAGTCAACAGGAAAACAGGGACTTTAGTCCCACAGTCACAAGAAACTGATTTTTTCCAACAAACACGTGAGCTTGGAAGACAAGCCTGAGCTCTGGAAAGGAAGGTAGCATGGAAGTATCACTGATGTTATACTCAGCCTTGTGGTACTCTGAGAAGAAGGCCTCACTTAGCTGTGCCAGAAAAAAAGCCTGTGGAAACTATGATGTGATGACTGTATATGTTGTTTCTAAGCTGCTAAATTTGTGGCAATTTGTTACATAGCATGGAAAACTAGTGTGAGTCCTCAGTTAAAAAAAAAAAAAAAGCCTCCTGCTTAAACCTTGTTCTCTTATTGCCAACCTGCCCCACCTTGAGCAAGTATCCTGAATTCCACAGTGTAAGTTTGCATAACATCCTCATTCTGAGTTAATTTTTTCTTTATCCATAATTTTGCGGTAATTTTGTCTTCAATTACTTTAAAAATGATCTTATTTTTGATGCTAGAAATATAAATTGCCACTAGATCTGCATCTTACAGTTTAATTGTCAAGTAAAGCCTCTGGCCTAAAGCTTCCTTTTGCTGCTCTCAATAGTAACTGTGGAATCCCATTAATGGGGTAAATAAGGCTCTGTTGATAGACTCTCCCTTGTTCTCTTACATGATAGTTCACTCAGTTTATTCAAGAAACACATTTCTTTTATTCAGGGCCCCAACTTGACATTTTCTAGAAAATTTTAATAGGGAATATCTATACTCAAAACTGACTAGCATTTACTTTTTTAAATACACACTATATAGTAGTGACTGTCTTAGTTCTGTTTTCAATGATAAAAAACCCAAAAAAGTGACAATTCTTGCCTTTAGGTAGCTACCAATATAAACCCTAGAAATATACAACAATAAACTACAGTTAGTGCTCTAAAGAAACAAAACAGGGAGCTAATGGCAATGCTACTGCCTTCATATCCTATCTGGTAAGTGCTGTTACAGCCAGTTTCCTTCCACATATCCCTCCTGATCTGTTCTGTCAGATGTTTCCTAGAAGCTAGCTGTAACATTAAAGGCTACAGCTAGATCTACAACTGCCTTGCTTTCTGACTTTTACTCTAGAGAAAGTATCTGCCGGAACACTGGTGAGTATTCTGAAGGCAATCCTGATAAGATGAAGGATCTCTTTTCCAGCAGGGAGCCTTGGTAAACATTTTAATGTTCAAAAATGAATTATCAGAAAAAAATAATACTGGGCCCATGGAAAATATCCTACAGTCCAAGTGAAATAAACTAAAGGACTTAGGGAAAAAAATCAGAACTGAAAGAATCATTTCCCTAATAATTCCCCACAATAATGTATTTTTAGATACTTTAATATTTATGTCTCCAAAGAATAAAATAGTCAACATCTGACTAGTTAATGGATATGATGCTAGTTGTGGCACGGGTAGAGAAAACACTGTGAGCATTCACTCATTTAGGAGCAGTGCTCCAGGGAAAAGGACTGTACTGATGTTAGGTTAAGATTTTATTTATTACTGTACTGATACTGAAAAAGAGAATGACTATGGATACAAAATGGTTGTTAAGTGCACTGGTTGTTCATCCTCATGTCGTGTGGCTGACCGGCAACTGTGGCTTGCTGCCCTGCCCAGCAACACAAGAGAGGATTGTACCACATATCTCTAGCCTAGGAAAAGATCACAATTCAAAATTCAAAGTATGATTTCTGTGGCATGCATATAGCTTCTATATTGTCCATTTAGAAGACTAAAAGCACAGTCACTTAATTAAAACATTTATAGGAGTTACAAAAAAAAAAAACCTACATGGGTTTCTAGGTTATTCGCAGAGTATTTTCCATAAGTACTTCTCTAAAAAGATAAATAGTTCAGATAAATAACTTTCAAGTTAATAATAAATGTTATAAATTGAAAACATGAGTTTTTTTCTTTGTTATGATATTGGAGACCTTCAAGAAAAAGAATTAAAAATTAAAACCATCAACCAAAAAAAAAAGATCTAAGGCAGAGATGGAATTATTTATGTAATAAAATTTCTTATGAAAAATACACTGAGTTACTACATCACTCATTTATAAACTATTTTCTGACAAATGCAGTTATTAAAAGCCTACAGTATGTTTCACAAAATGTCAAGCAAATGAAGGTAATATAGAGGACTTTTTACCAATGCTTTTGCTAGTAGTTAGACTTCAGTAGCCTTTAGAGACCATTAAGTACCCTTTGGCTAATTGGCCAATGGAAGATTAATCCTCTTTTTATTCCAGCAGCACTATTTTAACACCCTTTACACTCTGTCAGTGTAGTGTCTGAATGACAAAATAATATTGTGCATGAATAATAAGCAGAAAAGTTAAATTAACATTTCATGTTTCACATGCCATACCTGTGTCAGAAGAACTTTCTTTTTAAGTCACTGACATTCAACTTTTTAAAACAATCTCATGTTGACATCTTATTGAGGTGAATCTTCCTAATTACTGCTAATTGCCTATCAAGAAAAAAAATCTTTTCATGAAGTGCAGTTGTCTAGTACAGATGAACGTAGCGCCAGTGTGCACATTAAAGACAAAGCATGACACTTAAGGTGCTACTTTGTTATAAGGTCATAACTAAATATGGTTTGCAATTAACAAAGCAGTTTTTTATTGTACTGGAAATGCCAATCTGTCTTGATGCGTTAAAATTAGATTCTATCAAAGAAGTATGGATATCTGCATATGGATAAAAGAAATGCTACTCTTTGGTAACATTTACAAGAAGTAAAATTAATTCAATGCCCTTATACTTTGTGATGTGAGTTCTAAGTGATGCCCAATTAAATAATTTTGTAATTTTGTTTGAATACGATTTCACAAAATGAAAATCAATACTATTATTACAAAAGCCAAGTTGTTTAAAACAGTTTGCTAATACTTTCTGAAAACAGCCCCAAATACTGAAAACATTTAATATATACCCTTTAATTTGTATTAACAATTTTGACATTATTGATATTTAATAAGTATTAATTCACTAAGCAATATAATGTGTTTCAAAATAATTGGAATAACTGAACTGCTGACTTTTAACTGGACTGAAGTTAAACCACATTACTTAAATTTCTGCTCCCAAAACTATGGAAAAATGTTCAGTAAAAATGAAATTTGGAAAATTTATTAATACAATTGACTTTGCAATATTTGTGGGAAAACAATCATTATTTGGTTTAGTCATAATAAGAGGAGCTCAACTATAGGTTTGTCGTTATTTCCAATCCTCTATTCTAGTTACTAGAATAAATTCCCCTTTTCAAATTTACTAACCAAGTACCAAATACAGAGACAGATATTTGGAACCAAAAGTATATCTAGGACAATTCATCATCTTCTCTACTGCAAAAATTTCTCAATGTTAATATGGTAATATTATCAGATCAGTTTTAGCCCTCCTAGACATTTGACATACACATGGTATGCTTACTAATAACCACCAAGGTGCAATGCATTTCCATTGTGATTCCTTTTCCCCAGAAAAAATGAGAGAGAATGGCAGTACATATGCCATTCCAAAGAAAAAACTGAGTGCTATCTTTCTAAACCCTCTTTTTCACTTTTCTGCTTTCCACCGCTTAAACTCAGCTAATTCAACACAGAAGTATCTACTCCTCATTTTTTCTATATATACATATTCATCTAAATTCTAGTCTTCCTCCACCTCTATTGTCAATATTTATTTCAGTTTCTTAAGTTGTAAGGGGGGCAGGAAGAAGAGAATCCACTCCAATCAAATTATTCCAACAACGAAGAAAAGGAAAAAAAAGAACTTGCCTAATCACCAAAAATAATAGTTGAAATTTCAGAGTGATATTAATACTATATCTAAGAAAAGAACAGCCATAAAATTTCAAGTGAAGTTAAAGTGATTGAGTTATTAAGAACAGAGGCTATCAAAATCTAGAATATCTGCAAAAGTGTAATGAAGACTGCCTCATTCTCTAATGAAATTTGGTTTTCCTACACAACAGATTTCAATACTTCTAGTTGATTGTTTTCCCATCTTAGTGGGGAGATTTACTTCTTATTGTACTGTATTGTACTGCACAAAATGTCTTTGGGACCAGGCTTAAAGAAACTAACTCATATATAGTATTGTTACTAACAAGAAGTGAGAATCCAGACAATTAAAAGTTGCTCATAATACTTAATGCTTATACTAACTCCAAAAGGCATTGATACTCCTTAAAATAATCTTTGATATAATAGACCATGATATATTTCTGTAATTCACGTTTTCAAAAGATAAAGCATTTCCAGTTATAAGGTGCTAAAATTTATGTATATTAACATTAGGTTTATTTCTGTAACACTGGAATTAATTCATAGAAATAGTGCATTATCATGCTAATCTAAATGAAGTATTACTGACTTGTGGGAGAATAAATCCAAAAATTAAAAATCATCATTTCTAGCTCCAACTTTATATATTCAAACTAGTAAAAGGATATATATTTCTTAAGTATATGCTAAATTTTTAAAAAGATTTTATTTATTTATTCATGAGAAACAGAGACATAGAGACAGACAGAGACACAGGCAGAGGGAGAAGCAGGTTCCATGCAGGGAGCCTGACGTGGGACATGGGACTCCATTCTGGGTCTCCAGGATCACTCCCTGGGCTGAAGGCGGCACTAACCCGCTGAGCCACCCGGGCTGACCAAGTATATGCTAAATGTAAATAGCATCTTAATACTTACTGAAATATTTAACTGATAGGGTCAATAGTTAATGGCATGCGTTTCCTCAGTTTTACTACATTATAAGCTCTGAAAACAACTTACTTGGATGAAAGCCAGTCGGGGAATTTCAAAAATCCTACAACTCATTACAAATTTAACAGCAGCAATACTAAGTATTCATATGATTTTGATTAAATTTATAAATAAACCCTACTAAAATTCTCAAGGGAAACAATAATATTTTCTTTATTTCCTGTGTAAATTTCCTAAGATTTAAGAGAGTAAAAGCACAGACATTTCTTTAAAAGAATGGTTTTTGCAAACTTTGGACCTGATAAGATAAAAATGTTATTGATAACATTTAAAGTGGGATTTTTAAAAAAATTGAAAACATGTGAAAATTACTGAGAAAAATTACTAAAAAAAATCATGGCATAAAGTAGAAATTTCCTTTAAAGGAGGAAAGATTTACAAAGCTTGAACCTAGATGATATTATAAAAATATGGTATGATTAAAAAAAAACTTTAACACAATAATTTCACACAGAAACTTCTTCCATTATCCTTTGCTCCATTTTATATATCTAGAATTGTCTTCTGTTATCATATTCTTTCAAATAGTAACCCTTAACCTAATAGAGTAGTCCCTTAATAAATTTAAGCTATGTGAAATATTCTGATTCATATAGATCTTTAAGGAAGAGGGTAGTCTGGAGTAAAAGAACTCAAGTAATTTTTATTAATTGAGCTGGTTTCTCTGTTTCCTCCTCTAACAGTGGTTCTTAAAAAATACATGGTACTTAGATATATGTATTTTGGAAATTAGTGGAGACACTTTTGAGTGCTATGATGAGTGGCACTGGAATGGGTGAGAGGCAGGAGCACCAGATAAACCAGAATGTGTACACCAGTCTTGCCCACCAGAAACTGTCCTATATCCTGTATATCCTGTATGACTTTCAAATTTCCTCCTAGTAGATGAAAAATTAGCATATAATTAAATGCATCTAAATCTTAACCAAAATCAGATATAAACAAAGTGTTTTTTTCCTGGGGGCCAGAAATTTATAAACCATGTAAATCAAGGAAAGACTGAAAGATAAGGAAGAGGAATTCCTTTCTTTTCTGGGGTCTAAGCTATAAGAATGTTACCATATGGCTAGGGACACATGAAAAAGATGGTCAGAGAAGATGAGAGGTGAGATAAGGATGGAATTGAAGACATAAGTTCCTGGTTCCAGGTATCACTACTCTTCCCTAGGCTTTTCTCTTCAGTTCATTCTTTGATTTGGTGATTTTTTTCTTATATTAGTTTGAGTATAGTTTATGATTTTTGCTATAAGAGAGTTCTGCTAATAACAGCTTCTAAGGAAGGTTCAACAACCTCTTTCCTATTATTCTATCAGTAATTCCTCTATGGCATCCTACACTGTGGAACAACTCTTCTCTTTTTCCCCATTACAAATTTTCCTCCCTTGCTTCTGTATCACAGCACTCTCCTACTTCTTCTGATTCCTCTTCTGTCCATATATAAGATACTTCCCTAAATTTATTATCTTGCTGCAAAAATTTGTTCTACCTTCACCATTCTTTCCCTGGACTAATGACATCAACAGATTTCTTCATTTTTAATGAGATATTTCAAATATGGGTGATATACATACATACATGGGTGATATACATTTTCTTTGTAGATATACAAAGAAAAATATAATGAACACTCACTCATGAATGAATCATCCAACAAAGTCACTGTATTGCCAATACAATTGAAGACTATAAACCTATCTCCTGACTCACCAGAAATAATCACTATCCTGAACACCTTTGATGTTTAGCATTGCCTTACATTTCTTTATACTTTTAATACATATATATGTATTTCCAAAACAAATACATAGTGATTTATAAAGACATTCTCTTTCCACATTTTAATGTCACTGAAGTTGGGATGCATCTTCCATTCCCAGATACCATATCATTCCTGCTATTACTTAAACAGTATTTTTTAAAGACTGCATATTCTGTTGATTGCTGGAGAATATAAATATCATCATCTTATGATATATCAACTTTATATCCAGCAATCTTGCTGACATCTATCATCTTGAGATTCTATGCAGACAGCATAGTACTTGAAACTAATGGTGGTTGTTTTTTCGTTTCTAATACTTTTAACTTTCATTTCTTTTTCTTAGTGCCTGTGTCCTCTAGTACAATGTCTAAGACAAGCAATGATAACAGACATAAATGTCTTTCTCCTGATGTTAAAAGGAATGGTTTTTACTTCCACCATTAAGTATGATGGCTGTTTTACATTTTTACATGCTTTTTTTTAACAAAATAAGAAAGTTCTCTGCTGTATCTAGTTTACTAAGAGAATTTTATCATGAACAGGTATTTAATTGTATAAAAATACTGTCTTTGGGTTTTTCATTATTGTAAAAATCACATAACACAAGATTTTTATCCTCTTCACCAATCTGTAAGCATATAGTATAGTATTTAAAGATTCCTCTAAGCCCGCTTTCACTGCATCCATGTTTTGATACATTGTGTTTTCATTTTCATTTGTCTCGTGGTATTTTCTAATTTCCCTGGTGACCTCTTCTTTGACCCACTGGTTAAGAGTGTGTTGTTTAACTTCCATATATTTGTGGGTTTCACAGTTTTCCTTCTACTCTTGATTTCTAGTTTCAGTCCATTGTGGTCAGAAAAAATATTTTGTATGGTTTCAATTTTCTTGAATTTAAAACTTATTTTGTTCCCTAACATGCGGTCTAGCCTGCAGAAAGTTCCCCATGCACTTGAGGAGAATACTGCAGTTGAGTGTAGTGTTCTGTTTATGTCTGGCAGGTCCAATTAGTCTATGCTGTTCTTTAAGTTCTGTATTTCCTTATTAATCTTGTCTGCTTCTATCCATTATTAAAGTGATGTTCTTAAGTCTCTTACTATTATTGTCTTGTCTATTTCACCCTTCAATTCTGTCAAAATTCGTTAAACATATTTAGAAGTGGTGGTATTTGGTACATAAATATTTGTAATTGTTGCATCTTCTTTGTGAATTGACCCTTTTGTCATTCTATAATATCCTTCTTTGTCTCTTCTAAAAGTTTTTTGTTTCAAGTCTATGTTGTCTTATGCTAGCATAATCACCATGGCTCTTTTTGGTTACTATTTGCTTGGAGTATCTTTTCTACTCTTTCACTTTCTATGTGAAAGGTAAACATTTTTGCCACAATGAAAAACCCAAATATGGTATTGTTATACAATTATATACCTGTTCATGATAAAATTCTCTTAGTAAACTAGGTACAGCAGAGAACTTTCTGATTCTGTTAAATCTAATGTGAGTCTCTTATAGATAGTATATAGCTAGAGCCTGGTTTTTAAATCCACTTAGCTATAATTTGTCTTTCGACTGGGGAGTAAATATAAATGTACCTGGATTTACAGGTAAATATAAATGTACCTAGATTTATATATAAATCCAGGTACATTTTTTTATACTTTATTTTTTTATTTATGATAGGCACATAGTGAGAGAGAGAGGCAGAGACATAGGCAGAGGGAGAAGCAGGCTCCATGCACTGGGAGCCCGACGTGGGATTCGATCCCAGGTCTCCAGGATCGCGCCCTGGACCAAAGGCAGGCGCTAAACCGCTGCGCCACCCAGGGATCCCAAATCCAGGTACATTTAAAGTAATTATTGATATGGATGGACTTGTAGCTCTCTTGTTCCTGTTCTTCTCCCTTGCTGGATTTTGTGTTTTAATTTTTTTGCAGTGGCATGCTTTTATTTCATTTTCATTTTGTTGTGTGCATCTTCTATAGCTAAATTCTTGGTGGCCACCTGGGGCTTATGTGAAACATGACCATAGATTTTGAGCTGATAACAACTTAATTTCAATAGCTTAATTTCACATCTTTGCACTTTTACTTCTCCTGTCCAAACATTTTATGTTATCTATGTCACAAATTACATATTTTTTGTCTTTCCATTAACATATTTTATAGTTATTTTTTACACTTTTGTCTTTTAACTTCTATGCCAGCATTAAGAGTGATTACTTACCACCATTAGTTTTACAGTACTCTGTATTTTACTGTATGCTTACTTCTACCAATGAGTGATATACTTTTTTATGTTCTCATGTTGCTGCTTACTGTTTTTATTTTTTTTTCCATTTCAATTTGAAGGACTTGACCATTTTTTTGTAAGGCTGGTCTAGTGGTGATGAATTCCCTCAGCTTTTGTTTATCTAGGAAAACCTTTATTTATCCTTCACTTTTGAAGTACAGTTTTGTCAGATATATTATTCTTGGTTGGCAGTTTTTTCTTTGGCCATTATAAATAAGCATTCTCTCTTAGTTCTTCTTCTGCAACTCCCACAGTGCACATATTGATCCCCTCAATGTGTCCTGTAAGTCCCCTAGGCTTTCTTTACTCTTTTTCATTTTTTCTTCATACTCCTCTGCCTGGGTAATTCCTGATAACCTGGTTTCAAATTCATTGATTCTGTCTTCTGCTTAATCAAGTCTGATGTTGAATACTCTAAATGAATTTTCAGTTCAGTGATTGCACTCTTCAGCTCCAAAATTTGTTTGCTTTTTTAAAAAAAATATTTTCTCTTTATTGTGAAATTCTCATTTTGTTTATGCATCATTTTCTTGAGCTCACTGAACAACTTTATGACGGTTATTTCAAATCCTTTTCAGATCATTTGTTTTTTTAGGGCCAGTTTCTAGAAATTTATTTTGTTCCTCTGATTAGGTCATTTTACTGTTTCTCTGTGTTCCTTGTAACTTTGTGTTGCTATCCATGCACTTGAAGAAATATCCACTTCTTCCAATCTTTACAAATTGGCTTCAGGTAGGGAAAAACCTTCATCATGATCAGGCCAGCTAGAGATTCTGGAGGCTCTCAAAACTTTTCTGTGATGTGATTTGTCTGAACTAGTGTGTGTAAATTTCTGTGTGTAAACTAAAGAAATTTCTGTTTGTTTCCCAGGATCTCATAATCCCTTGCTCACTCTGGTGCCTGTCTGCTATACTGGGGTCCTCAGAAGCAGCAACATGCCACCCAGCTCTTTTTCATTCTCAGCAGCCCCCAGACATCTACATAGAGTATGCCCAGTCCCACTGGTGCCCCAAGCTGAGCTACACAGAACTTAGTCCCTCAGGCAGCCCCTGAAGAGCTGGGACATTTACACATACTCCATTCTTCTCCTTTCTGTATCAGCCTCTGTCTGCTGCACCAAAGACCTTATGGAGCAGCAGTGTGCCATCCAACTCTCACCTAGTTCTTAGTGGTCTACAGGCTCTCGAGTATCTGGGTCCTGTCAGAGGTTGAAGATGGGCATGATAGAAACAAGACCCTCAGGTACTATCCCCCTGAAGAGCCACAACAGTGGATACCTGCTCCATTCTTCTCTCTCCCTGAGAGGAACTTTTGCTTCACGCTGTATCAGCTTCTGTCTGGTATACCATGAGTCTTCTGCAATAGCAGTAGGCCATCTAGCTCTTTTTGGTTCTTATTGGCCTTCAGGCATGTAGAGTATGGCAGGTCCCACTGGAGCTCTAAGACAGGTGAGAAAAAAGCCCTTCCCATTGGCAGCACCCCCAAAAGCCAAAATGTTGGACATAAGTTCCAGTATACTCCTTCTCTCCTCTGGGAGAATCTGGAAACCAGGAGTTTCCTTTGGATTACAAGCAGTGGGATAGGTGGAGGGACTAAGCTGAAAGAGTGCCACAAGCAACTTCAATATAGCTAGCTTCTCACTTACCAGGGGTGTAAATGCCTCTTCATTAGTTTCTGGATTTCTCACAAAAGGAATTGGACTGAGTATTGTTGAATCAGTTTTTCTCTGGGAAGGAGGGTCTGGTGCTTCCTTCCACTTCTGCCATCTTGGTGATGTCACTCTAGCTTTTCTGGACTTTAATACATTTCCCTCCTTTCTTTGTTATAGTAATAAATTATATAAATAAATCTTCTAATGATGAAATAACATTTTTATTTCTGGGATTTTCCTCACTTATTTATGATATTTATCATACTTAGATTTGCTAATAGTTTTGGAATATTCATCCATGTTCTCATAGCTGAGATGAGTCTTTAATTTTCCTTTCTCAGAATCTTGTTATCGTGTCAGAGTTATACTAGCCTCATAAAACGAGGTGGAATTTACTTCTCTTTTTTGTATTCTTTGGGAAAATGTGTATGCCTAGTAGAACTTACATATAAAACTCAAATTTTAATCTCACAAACTGTTCAAAATGTGGTATTACTTTTTTATTAATAGTTTTATTACAGTCTAATTTATATAGATGAAATTCATCCATTTTTAAAGTATTTGATTGAATGACTTTTAGTGTACTTATAGTTGGGCAATTATCACCAAACACTAATTTTACAATATTTCCATCATACCAGAAAGAAAATGCATGCCACTTAACAGATGCTCCTTTCCCAACTCCGTACCTATACAATCTCCAATCTACTTTTTAAAAACATTTTATTAATTTGAGAGAGAGAGAGAGAGAGACAGACACAGAGAGAGAGACAGAGAGAGAGAATAAATAGTGGTGAGGGGCAGAGGGTGAGAGAGAGAGGAGAGAGAGAGAAGCAGACTCCCTGCTGAGCAAGAAGTCTGACACAGGGCTTAATCCCAGGACCCATAGATCATGACCTGAGTCAAAGGCAGACATTCAACCAATTGAACCACCCAGGTACTCCTCTAATCTACTTTCTGTCACTATAGACTTTGCCTTTACTAGACATTTCATATAAATGAAATATTACTCCAGTTGATCTTCAGTGACTGACTTCTTCCACTGGGCATGTTTTCAAGGTTCATCCATGTTGTAGCTTGTGTCACTACTCTTTTATTGCTGAATGATTATCCATTGTATAGGTGTTTGGGTTGTTTCCACATTTGGGCTATTATGAATAATGCTGCTACGAACATTCATGTAGTTTTTATGTGAACTCCTGCTTCCAATTCTCTTTGGCATATACCTAAGTGGAATTGCTAGATCATATGGTAACTCTACATTTTGCCTTTTGAGGAACTGCCAAACAGTTTTCCAAAATAGTGCAACATGTTCCATTCCCACGAGCAATATATGCAAGTTTTAATTCATCTATATCCTCATTAGCACTTCCTATTGTTTGTCAATTTATTAGTATCAGTGATGCAGCTTGTAGTTTTTTTTTGATCTTGTCTAATGAATGTCTGCCTTCTACAATATGAACTTTTTTCCTTATCCTAATATTTCCTTCTTGCTATTTTCTTTGGTATTGTTCAGTTGCTCATTCTTAAATTGAATGTAACCAATTACATTGGTAGCTCTTTATTTAATTTTTAACATTTTTCCAGTCTTATTGTACTTAAAAGTGTACATTTCCACCTGCACCCTACAAGTTTGGTATCATTCAACTTGAGGTAGTCTCTCATCTTAATTTTATTTTCTTCTTTGATCCATTAGCTATTTGGAAATGTCTCTATAAATTTACACCAGAATTTTCAAAGTTAAGATTTTTTTAAAAGGATTTTATTTACTATTTGACACACACACACAGAAAGCACAAGCAGGGGAAGTGGCAGGCAGTGGGAGAGGGAGAAGCAGGCTCCCCACTGAGCAGGGAGCCCAATGTGGGGCTTGATTCCAGGACTTTAGGATCATGACCTGAGCCACCCAAGTGCCCCAAAGTTAAGCTTTTAAATTGGTTTCTACTCTCATTTGTGTTAGGCAATATTTTTTATATGACACAAAATATTTAAAATTCATGGGGAGCTTTTCTGGGCTTAATTATGTGAATATTTTTGATAAATACAGTCACTTTAATATTTATTTATTTATTTATTTATTTATTTATTTATTTATAAGAGAACAAATAGAGGCAGAGACCTAGGTAGAGGGAGAAGCAGGCTCTCTACAGGAGACAGCAAGACTTTTTATCATTTTGTTCCAATAATGTATAATATTTAATGACTGTCAGCTTTGTCTTAAAAGTAATAAAATTTACAATTTTTGCATTATTTATTTTGAGCCCGTTATTAAATGTTCCTATTTTTATATACATTTATATATTTACATATTGTTTATATTTTGTTTATATCTGTTCTCATTTAGAGCAAAATTCCTTGAGATAACTCTAAAACATATGTACATTTAACTATACTCTCCAATTCCTCTTCCCATTTCTCAGTTCCTCTCATGTATCCACTCTACTCAGCAGCATTTGACATAGTCGTTTACTTGTCCTTGAAATACTTTCATCTCTTGGCTTTTAGATACTCTTTCCTCTTGGTTTTCTTTCTACTTAACTGGCCTCTCCTTTTCTGGTTCTTCCTCATCTGTCCAAACTCTAAAGGTTGGAAGGCCCTGAACTCAGACATCAGACCTCTTCTCTCTTTTAATACCTTCAGTTCCTAAGTGATCCCATCTAGCCGTACCTTTTAAAATATGATCTGAATACTCATAACTTCAAAATTCATACCTCTACTCTAGGCCTCTCCTCTACATTTTACACTCAAATATCCTGCAGCTCACTTGATATCATCACTTCAGTGGCAAATTGCCTTTGGTTATAGTGGTAAGCTGTCATTGATTTTAGCCCCTAGGGATTTACATCTTTGTTGTTGTTGTTATGTTCTACATATTTAAATCATGTGCATTTATAAGTATATTTATTATATTTTGTCCAACTTTCCTGGTATGTTTTCATATGAGTTTTTTCCTTCCACAATATTTATTACATAACATTGTCACAAATATAGTTTATCATCAACTTTCTAGCCACTTTAATTAGAATACTGATAGATATCTTAAATACTTCACTTTTCTTTTACCTTCCCATAAATGATTGGTCATCAAATTGTGTTATACCACTGTAAAATCTCTTATTTTTTTCTCTTTCCATTGGTATTCTCTCTATATTGTCATCTTTTGCTATGATATTTTAACAGTTATTTATTTACTTGCTTTCATTTCATCTGTATTTTCTCAAAGTTTAGTCTCAGAGCTAACTGTACATCAGAGCCACTGGAGAGCTTTTATTTTTTTAAAATATTTTTTTATTTATTAGGCAGGGGGGCAGAGGGAGAAGCAGGCTCCATGCAGGGAGCCCGACATGGGACTCTACCCTAGGTGTCCAGGATCATGCGCTGAGCTGAAGGTGGCGCTAAACCGCTAAGCCACCAGGACTGCCCCACTGGAGAGCTTTTTTTTTTTTTTTTTTTTTTTACTTTTTAATAATAAATTTATTATTTATTGGTGTTCAATTTGCCAACATACAGAATAACACCCAGTGCTCATCCCGTCAAGTGCCCGTCACCCATTCACCCCCACCCCCCGCCCTCCTCCCCTTCCATTAACCCTAGTTCATTTCCCAGAGTTAGGAGTCTTCATATTCTGTCTCCCTTTCTGATATTTCCTACCCATTTCTTCTCCCTTCCCTTCTATTCCCTTTCACTATTATTTATATTCCCCAAATGAATGAGAACATATAATGTTTGTCCTTTTCCGATTGACTTATTTCACTCAGCATAATACCCTCCAGTTCCATCCTCGTTGAAGCAAATGGTGGGTATTTGTCATTTCTAATGGCTGAGTAATATTCCATTGTATACATAAACCACATCTTCTTTATCCATTCATCTTTCGATGGACACCGAGGCTCCTTCCACAGTTTGGCTATTGTGGCCATTGCTGCTAGAAACATTGGGGTGCAGGTGTCCCAGCATTTCACTACATCTGTATCTTTGGGGTAAATCCCCAACAGTGCAATTGCTGGGTTGTAGGGCAGGTCTATTTTTAACTCTTTGAGGAACCTCCACACAGTTTTCCAGAGTGGCTGCACCAGTTCACATTCCCACCAACAGTGTAAGAGGGTTCCCTTTTCTCCGCATCCTCTCCAACATTTGTGGTTTCCTGCCTTGTTAATTTTCCCCATTTTCACTGGTGTGAGGTGGTATCTCATTGTGGTTTTGATTTGTATTTCCCTGATGGCAAGTGATGCAGAGCATTTTCTCATGTGCATGTTGGCCATGTCCATGTCTTCCTCTGTGAGATTTCTGTTCATGTCTTTTGCCCATTTCATGATTGAATTGTTTGTTTCTTTGCTGTTGAGTTTAATAAGTTCTTTATAGATCGTGGAAACTAGCCCTTTATCTGATAGGTCATTTGCAAATATCTTCTCCCATTCTGTAGGTTGTCTTTTAGTTTTGTTGACTGTATCCTTTGCTGTGCAAAAGCTTCTTATCTTGATGAAGTCCCAAGAGTTCATTTTTGCTTTTGTTTCTTTTGCCTTTGTGGATGTATCTTGCAAGAAGTTACTGTGGCCGAGTTCAAAAAGGGTGTTGCCTGTGTTCTCCTCTAGGAGTTTGATGGAATCTTGTCTCACATTTAGATCTTTCATCCATTTTGAGTTTATCTTTGTGTATGGTGCAAGAGAGTGGTCTAGTTTCATTCTTCTGCATGTGGATGTCCAATTTTCCCAGCACCATTTATTGAAGAGACTGTCTTTCTTCCAGTGGATAGTCTTTCCTCCTTTATCGAATATTAGTTGACCATAAAGTTGAGGGTCCACTTCTGGGTTCTCTATTCTGTTCCATTGATCTATGTGTCTGTTTTTGTGCCAGTACCACACTATCTTGATGACCACAGCTTTGTAGTACAACCTGAAATCTGGCATTGTGATGCCCCCGGATATGGTCTTCTTTTTGAAAATTCCCCTGGCTATTCGGGGTCTTTTCTGATTCCACACAAATCTTAAAATAATTTGTTCTAACTCTCTGAAGAAAGTCCATGGTATTTTGATAGGGATTGCATTAAACGTGTAAATTGCCCTGGGTAACATTGACATTTTCACAATATTAATTCTGCCAATCCATGAGCATGGAATGTTTTTCCATCTCTTTGTGTCTTCCTCAATTTCTTTCAGAAGTGTTCTATAGTTTTTAGGTATAGATCCTTTACCTCTTTGGTTAGGTTTATTCCTAGGTATCTTATGCTTTTGGGTGCAATTGTAAATGGGATGGACTCCTTCATTTCTCTTTCTTCAGTCTCATTGTTAGTGTATAGAAATGCCACTGACTTCTGGGCATTGATTTTGTATCCTGCCACGCTGCCGAATTGCTGGAGAGCTTTTAAAAACTAGCTAGGTACAAGGATCACCACCAGATATTCAGATTTAACTGGTCTAGGATAGGGCCTAGGCATAAGTATTTTTTAAAGCTCCCCAGGTGAGAACATACGGCTAGAGTTGAGAACCACAGCTACACCAGATTATTCACTAGTCTCAGCAAACTGTTTTCTCACCTTGAGGCCTTTTCAAGCTTTCCTTCTTCCAATATGTTTGTTACACTCATACAAGTTTCAAAATCAAAGTAAACTGTAAGTCTAAGCCCAAATACCATCTCCTCAAAAGCCTTACTAAATAATGACTATGATGAATGACTTTCTTTTCATCTACTACATATCCATGGTATATGTTACACACACACATACACACACACACACACGATAGATAGAGAGATAGATATTACAATTTCTTTGTATTGTGATATACATGTCTAACTCTCCTGGTAGTATGTTATATAGGGGTCAAAGATAATGTTTAATTCATTGTTGAATACCTTATTATTAGAGTGCCTTGCCTGTGTTAGGTATATTAAACTAAAATAAATTGTAACAAATACATCTATCCATGTAAAAACCAAAATTTTAGGCATGTAAAGCCAAACTTTAAAATATATGCATAATTAAATATCACAATGATTCCATAGTGGGAAAAAGTTATAATTTGTCACTTTGAGGCATGTTGATATATTAACAAGGCATACTTATCTGAAGTACAATGATGCAAAGTATAAAAACACTATTAGGAATGTAAGGCTGTGCCATATATCATAATACTGGTTCATTACAAACAGAAAATTTCTAACTGATTTTTCAGGTTCTATTTTCTTATCTTACTATTTTCTGCAGAAGATCACAAGTGCATTTGAAAGCAGAGCATAAGAAGTATGATTTTACAGTATATAGTGTTCTGAGTGATAATAATAGTTCCTTACAAAGTCTAATATACGACACAGACACTCTGTTAACAAATATCACTTGGTTCATCTAGAAGATAAGACATAGGAATAAGACAGTCACGTCCAATTCCACATGGATTCTCAGCTCAGATCCTGGTTTTTGCACAGTTTACCTTGCGAACATGATCCGAGTGACATTTCACAAATTCCTGGATAAATGTTGCTACACTCTGCTAGGAGAGAGACAGGCTGTGTCATGCACAGATCAATAATAGCACTGTGTTTCATCAGCTTCAAAATCAAAAGTGCTTCATCTGGCAAAAGCCATGGCCCTAGAGAATCTGACATATATAAACCGAATACCGTACAAGGAATGTGTACTACACAAGCTATTGGGGTAAGATAAAAGAAAACTCTGGAGATTAGTAATGAAGTACAATAAGAGAGTAGTTTTCTACTTCATTATTACTGGAGGTATGAACAAGGACAAAAATAAAATGAGGCTATTTAAAATTCTACAATTCCAGACAGAAAAAAAAATGAGTCCACTACAACTTAACACCCCCGTCTTTTAAATAAGAGTTATATAAATAAATATAAATCAAAGATAAATATAAGTCTAGGATACAATAGAAAACATATACACAAATGAAAATGTTTTATAGAGATCTATAAAATACAGTCCTTTTAGAATTACAGGATTTGCTAAAACACTCTTCAGATTTAATATTTAGTATCCTCAAAGTATATATGCTAGATTAACCTAATAGCCCAAGATATTTGTTGAATGAATTATGCTAGTATTTTAAATTTCAGATTAGTCCTTTATTTGGGTTTTGATTTAATTTGAGATTAATTGGTTAACATAACTGGACAAAAGGTGACACAAATTTGAAAATTCAAATCTTAAAAAAGAACCTGCTTTAAGATTGCAATTGCCAAAAAAGAGTTTCTGAGAACAAAACTGGTGTGCAAAATTTACCTATATCTGACTCAGAGTACAGGGGATTCAGGAATTCATCAAGATATCAGAATAGACATTGATGTTTAGTCACAAAATAAACAGCAGTGTATATTTATGACATATAGGTTGAAATATTACACTTAAGTTCTAAGATTACTTGGGGACCCTCCAGTTGAAGAGTCAAAGTAAAGGCAAATTAAAGGCTATTAGGCAGCAATGGTCTAGGGTGAAAGTCTGGTTCTCTAGCCCATATTTTGTAAACCATCTCTTCTCTAACTTTTGGAAATACTGTCATGCCTCCTCAACAAAAAAACACTAGGAATAGGTTAGTACTGTTGTTAATATAAAGAAATAGCATTTGGGGGGGAAAGGGGAGTATCCTTTTCCCTTTTTAAGATTTTATTTATTTATTTATGAGAGAGACACAGAGGAAGAGAGGCAGAGACACAAGCAGAGGGAGAAGCAGGCTCATGCAGGAAGCCTGACGTGGGACTCAATTCTGGGACTCCAGGATCATGCGCTGGGCTGAAGGTAGGCACTAAACCACTAAGCCACCCAGGCATCCCAAAAGTATCCTTTTCCTTTAGAAAACATGTAGTGGCATTGTGCAATTCAGAAAATCAAATGCTTCAAAAAAAAAAAAAAGAAGAAAATCAAATGCTTATATTTATTTACAAGAAAGGAACACAAAAAAGTGAAGAGAGCCTAGTAGTGTTTTTGACAAATTGAAGATAGTATGCCTCATTCTCCTTGAAAGCACCATAAGACTAACATTGCTGACTTCCATATCAAAACCATAACTCCCAACACTTTCATGATATCAATTGACTTGTCAACTTTTTAGTCCTTTCCTTCAATGTTATCAATGCCTTTGCTTCTTCAATATAAGTGGACATTGTCTTGACTTATCTGTTCTTCTAACTCTCAAATTGATTTTCCAGTACCTTTTCTTTTTTCAAGATTTATTCGTGAGAGACAGAGAGACAGAGGCAGATATAAGCAGAGGGAGAAGCAGGCTCCCTGTGGGGAGTCTGATGTGGAACTCGATCTCAGGACTCTGATATCATGACCTGAGCCAAAGACACTCAGCCACTGAATTACCCAAGTGCCCCTGATTCTCTAGTTCCTAATCACAAAGTCTGTAGGATATTTTCACTTATATGCCACATTACTACCTCAACTTAATAAATTAAGGCAGAATTCTTCTTTTATTTTATGCTAAACTTAGAAAAGGAGAATAGCTCTGGGAAATGTTGCATGCAGGAAGTAATATATGAACCATATACTTTTTTTAATTTTTATTTATTTATGATAGTCACAAAGAGAGAGAGAGGTGCAGAGACACAGGCAGAGGGAGAAGCAGGCTCCATGCATCAGGAGCCCGACGTGGGACTCGATCCCAGGTCTTCAGGATCGCGCCCTGGGCCAAAGGCAGGCGCCAAACCGCTGCACCACCCAGGGATCCCATGAACCATATTTTAAGTGATGTGTTAGATTTAGAATGAAGTAAAGAAAAGAGGAAGGTATTTAAAGTAGAACATAATTTTTTAAATCTTAAATCTTGATAAGAATAGGGATGCCTGGGTGGCTCAGCAGTTGAGCGTCTGCCTTAGCTAAGGTCATGATCCTGGGGTTCTGGGATCGAGTCCCACATTGGACTCCCTGCAAGCCTGCTTCTCCTTTTGCCTGTGTCTCTGCCTCTCTCTCTGTGTCTCTCATGAATAAGTAAATAAAATCTTTTAAAAAAATCTTGATAAGAATATGCAATATCATACCAGAATCTTGGTAAAAACAAACTAGTCATAAATCAACCTTCATTCTTTTATTGAGAATGTACTATGACCTTAAATACACAGGAGTCTATGACAGTTATCAGAGAAGTCCGTAAGAGGACTGATTGCCTTTGAGGAGTGATTTAGCAGCTAGAGCCAATGGAATTCACAATTGTTAAACTTTAAAACTATTAAATGTAAAGTTGTATAGAAAGTTAGCTTAGAAAAGTAGAAAGACTATGGAGTTAAAAGATGTAGGATATAATCCTAGAATGCCAGCTCAGCTTGATTTTAAGTAATTTATTTTAATTCTTTAAATCTTAATTGCATCACATATGAGGGTACTATCCTCCTTATAGTTGATATAAGGAGTCAAGAGATAAAAAAAGAAATTAATGCAGTTCTTCACATCAACAGGCTAAAAAATAAAAATCACATGATCATATATCACTGGATATAGAATATCACTTGACAAATTCAACAGTAAAAACACTTAAAAACTCTCAGCAAATTAGGAATAGAGAGGAGCATCTTTAACTTCATAAAGAATATCTATAAAAGCCCTATAACTAACATCACATCTAATGGTGAGAAACTTGAAACTTTCCGATTAAAGATCAGAAAAAAGGCAAGAGGTCTCCTCTCACCCCAGCATTTCATCATACTGGAAGTGCTAGTTAAATCAGCAAGATAAGAAAATGAAGTGAAAGGTATACAGAACTGGAGGGAAGAAATAAAATTCTTCACAGTTGATATAATTGTTGTTCACAGATGATATAATTGTCAATGCAGAAAATCTAAAAGATTCAACAAAAGAACTCCTGGAACAAGTAAGTGATTATGTCACAGTTGATGGATAAAAGGTTAATATATGAAAGTCAATCCCTTTCCTATAAACTAGCAGTGAACAAGTAGAATTTAAAGGCAAAACACCCCCATTTACATTAGCACACCTAAAAAGTAAATACTTTGATATATGTCTAACAAAATATGTACAATGTCTATGTAAGAAAAACTAAAATAGTTTGATAAAAGAAATCAAAGGCAAAGTAAATAAATGGAGATATTCCATATTCATGGAAAGGAAGACACAATATTGTCAAGAACTAACATGTTCTTCTCAATTAGTTCTATAGATTCACTGCAATCCCAATCAAAGTCCCAGCATGTGAATATTGACAAACTGATAAAAAGTTTATATGAGGAGGCAAAAACTCAGATTAGTCAACACAGTACCGCAGAAGAAACAAAGTTGGAAGACTTAATACTAACTGATTTTAAGACGTAATATAAAGCTACAGTAATCAAAACATGTGGTATTGAAAAAAAAATGTGGTATTGGAAAAACTGAGAGCTTTTCCCCTAAGATCAGGAACATGACAGGGATGCCCATTCTCACAACTTTTGTTCCACATAGTATTAGAAGTCCTATCCTTAGCAAGCAGACAACAAAAAGAAATAAAACGTATTCAAATTGGTAAAGAAGAAGTCAAACTCTCAGTCTTCGCAGATGACAATGATACTGTATGCAGAAAACCCAAAAGACTCCACCCCAAAATTGCTACAACTCAAAGAGGAATTCAGGAATGTGGCAGAATACCTAATCAATGCACAGAAATCAGTTGCATTTCTATACACTAACAATGAGATTGAACAAAGAGAAATTAAGGAATCAATCCCATTTACAATTACACCTAAAACCATAAGATACCTAAGAATAAACCTAACCAAAGAGGCAAAGGATCTATACTCTAAAAGCTACAGAACACGTAGAAAAGAAACCAAGGAAGACACAAAGAGATGGAAAAACATTCCATGTTCATGGATTGAAAGAATAAATATTGTGAAAATGTCTGCTCCCCAGAGCAATTTACACATTCAATGCAATCTCTATCAAAATACCATGGAATTTCTTCACAGAGGTGGAACAAATAATCCAAATATTTGTATGTAACCAGAAAAGACTCCAAATAGCCAGAGGAATCTCAAAAAAGAAAACCAAAGCTGAGGCATCACAATGCCTGACTTCAAGCTATATTACAAAGCTCTGATCATCAAGACACAAAAACAGACAGACGCATAAATCAATGGAATAGAATAAAGAACCCAGAAATGGACCCAAAGCTCTATAGTCAACTCATCTTTGACAAGGCAGGAAAGAATATCCAATGGAAAAAAGACAGTCTCTTCAATAACTGGTGCTGGGAAAATTGGAAAGCCACATGCAGAAGAATGAAACTGGACCATTCTCTTACACCATTCACAAAGATAAACTCAAAATGGTTGAAAGATCCAAGTGTGAGACAAGATTCCATCAAAATCCTAGAGGAGAATACAGGCAACAATCTTTTTGAACTTGGCCACAGCAACTTCTTGTAAGACACATCTACAAAGACAAGGGAAACAAAAGCAAAAATGAACTACTGGGACTTCATCAAGATAAAAAGCTTCTGCACAGAAAAGGAAACAGTCAATAAAACTAAAAGACAATCTACAGAATCTACAGAATGGGAGAATATATATGCAAAGGACATATCAGATAAAGGGATAGCATCCAAGATCTATAAAGAACTTATCAAGCTCAACACTCAAGAAACAAACAATCCAGTCAAGAAATGGGCAGAAGACATGAACTGACATTTCTCCAAAGAAGACTTACACATGGCCAACAAGCACATGAAAGAATGCTCCACATTACTTGGCATTAGGGAAATATAAATCAAAACCACAATGAGATACCACTTTACACCAGTGAGAATGGCTCAAATTAACAATATAGGAAACAACAAATGTTGGTGAGGATGTGGAGAAATGGGAACCCTCTTGCACTGTTGGTGGGAATGCAAGCTGGTACAGCCACTCAGGCAAACAGTATAGAGATTCTTCAGGAAGTTAAAAATAGAGCTACCCTCTGACCCAGCAATTGCACTACTGGGTATTTATCCCAAATATACTGATGTAGTGAAACACCGGGACACCTGAACCCCAATGTTCATGGTAGCAACGTCCACAATTGCCAAACTGTGGAAGGAGCCACGATGTTCTTTACCAGATGAATGGATATATATATATATATATATATATATATATATATATATATATAATCATGGAATATTAGCCTCAGAAACGATGAATACATACCATTACTTTGACATGGATAGAACTGGAAGGTACTGAGTGAAATAAGTCAATCAGAGAAAGACAATTATCATATGGTTTCAGTAATATGTAGAATATAAGAAATAATGAAGGGGACCATAAGAGAAACCAAGGAAACTGAGTCGGGGAAAAATGAGAGAGGAAGACAAACCATGAAAGACTCCTAACTCTGGGAAGCAAACAAAGGGTTGCAGAAGAGGAGATTGGTGGAGGATGGGGTAACTGACAAGCACTAAGGCTACATGATGAGATTAGCATTGGGTGTTGTACTCTATGTTGGCAAACTGAATTTAAATAAAATATTTTTTTAAATGTGAATTGGTAAAAAATAAATAGGAAAAAAAAAGAACAAATAGGTCAATGGAACAGAATAAAAAGCCCAGAAATAGACCTACCTAAACGGAGTCAACTGATCTTTGACAAAAAAGCAAAGGCAATACAATGGAGATAATATAGCCTTTCCAACAAATTGTACTAGAACATTTGTTCATTTACAGGCAAAAGAAAAAAAAGAATCTAGGCACAGACAGACCTTATGTCCTCACAAAAATTAATCTGAAATGGATCACAGACCTAAGTGTAAAATGCAAAGCTAAAAAATTCCTAGAAGATAAAAAGAGAACCTGTAAGTGATCTTGGGTATGGTGATCACTTTTTAGATACAGCAAAACATGATCCATGAAGAAAATAATGGATAAGCTGAACTTCATTAGGATTCAAAACTTCTGCTCTACAAAACAGTGTCAAGAGAATGAGAAGGCTCACTCTGCTATAAGTTGGAAGAAAATATTTACAAAAGACACATCCGATAAAGGGCTTTTTCCAAAATACCTGAAAAATTTCTAAAACTCAGCAATAAGAAAACAAAGAACATAATTAAAAGTGGGCAAGAGACTCAAACAGATATCTTACCAAAGATGGCAAATAAGCCATCTATAAAAAGACGGTCCACATCATATGTCATCAGGGGAATGCAAATTAAAACTACAATGAAATATCACTACACACTTTCAGAATGGCCAAAATCCACAACACTGTCAATATCAAATGCCAGTGAGAACGTGGAGCAATGGAATTCTAATTCATTGCTGCTAGGAATCAAAATGGTACAGTACACTTTGGAAGACAGTTTGGCAGTTTCTTACAAAACTCAACATATTCTTACCATATGACCTAGCAATCATGCTTCTTAGTATTTGCCCAAAGGCACTGAAAACCTAAGTGCACATAAGAATCTTTATGGGTATATTTATAGCAGCTTTATTCATAATTGCCAAAACATGAAAGCAATGAAGATGTCCTTCAGTAGGTGAGTGGATACATTAACAGTGGTATATCCAGACAATGGAATATTATTCAATGCTAAAAAGAAATGAACCATTAAACCATGAAAAGACGGGGAGGCAACTTAGTTGGATATTATTAAGAGAAAGAAGCCAGTCTGAAAACTCTTTATATTGTATAATTCCAACTATATGACATTCCACAAAAGGCAAAGATATGGAGACAGTAAAAAAGATCTGCAGTTGCCAAGGATTAGAGTGGGGTGGGAAGGATAAATAGGCAAAACACAGAGGATTTTTAGGGTGGTGAAAATGAATACATGGATATGTGTTACTATATATTTCTCCAAACCCAAAGAATGTACAACAGCAAGAGTGAACTATAAGGTAAACTATGCATTTTGGATAATTATGATATATCAATGTAGGTTCATGAAATAAATGTACCTTTCTGATGGGGATATTGACAATGAGGGAGTCTATGCATGTGTAGAGGCAGAGGATATATGGGAAATCTCAGTACTTTTTTTTCAATTTTGCTATGAACCTAAAACTACTCCCTCCAAAATAAAGATTTAATAAAAGTACATACAATTTCACTGCTCTCAAGTTCTACCTTTCACAAAACACTAGAACACCACTCAGCCAAAGTTCTTTGACACTCTGTAACAAGGATTGGCTTCCCTCCAGTTTCCAAAAACATGTTCCTCATTTTCATCTGAAACCTCTCCAGAATACCCTTAATGTCTGTATTTGTAGTATGCACTTCAAAACTCTTACAGCATGTACCCAAAGCTGCTTCCACATTTTTACATATTTGTCACAATGCACTCAACTGCCCGTATCAAAATCTGCATTACTCTGCTTGGGTTGCTATAACAATAATAAAACCCCCAAAGATTGGGTGTTTTAAACAATAGATATTTAATATCTTATAGTTCTGGAGGCTGGAAGTATGAGATCAGAATGCCAGCACAGTCAGGTTCAAGTGAGAGCTCTTTTTCTCTTTCTATAAGGTCACTAAACCCACCATGAGGGCCCCTCCCTCATTACTTCATCTATACGTAATTACCTCACAAAGGCCCCATCTCCAAAAACCATAACAGTAAGGGTTAGGGCTTCAACATATGAATTTGGGGGAAACACACTTCAATCTGTAGTGATAATACACCTCTTGAAATCCATTTTGTTATTTAAACAAATACAGAAAGGAAATTAATAAAACAACTCATCTATCCATATATAAATAAATGATACAGATTATTCTACTTTCTCTAAATCCATGATTGCAGGGAAAGGCTTATTAGAAAATAAATTTTACACAATGTAAAATTCCACAAAAATTTAAATTTGATATCTTATCAGCTGATATATTATTTAATACCTAATACAAAACATTCAAAAATTTTTTCTAAAAGGTAGTTTTACAGGTAAAGCTGCATTTTCTTTTACAATATAGATTCTGGCAGTTTGCTTCTATGAGTTAATGCTGTTTAAATCTACATGATGACACGTATGTGGCCATAAAGGAATTTCCAAAGTCATAATATAATTAAGTAATGTTATTGGAACAAAAGAAGATGACATTTACATCTTTTTGTTAAGATATGGGACTCATTTTTCAGACTTTTCAGATGAATTATGAGTAAGTCTCTTGAATCAAAGAACTGGGTGTTCAAACTGGAAAAGCTAGTCAATATTATAAATTTTAACATTTCTATCCCTTAATGTTCACTTTTATAATAGAGAATTGAATATGTTAGAATAAGAAAACCCATGTTTTAATTAGAGGCTAATTTTAAGAAAATTCACCTTAAATACATTTTACTTTGTTGAATTTAATAATAATTGAAGTGCTTTGCCTAATAGTAGGTTTCTATACATCTAAAATGTTATATAGCCATTATATTTTATCATAACACTTTTAAAAAGATATTTGTTTGAGAGTGAGCAAGGAAGAAGAGGGGCAGAGGCAGAGGCAGAGGGAGAAGGAGATAGAGAATCCCAAACAGGCTCCACACCTAGTATGAAGCCTAATATGGAGCTTGATCTCACAATCTTCAGATCAGATCTGATCCAAAGTCAAGAGTCAGATACTTAACCAACTAGAGTGACCCAGGTATCCCCTTCCATAATATATATTACACAAACAATTGTTATGTTGGTGGCAGGTTTTATTAATTTAAATAGAGAATGGTTTTTATTATATTGTCAGCCATAAATGTATTATCAATAAAGTCATGCATATACTTTTATTTGTTGGTATATTTTACCATTTAAAATCAATAAAAAAAATTACTGAGATATAATTCACATGCCACACTATTCATTCACTTAAAGTGTAAAACTCCAATGCCTTTTTGTATATTCAGATATGCTCAACCATCATCACAATGAATTTTAGAATATTTTCATCACTCAAGAAGAAATCCATATGCTTTAGCAATCACTATCATGTTCTTCTTTTCCCCCAGCCCAAAGCAAACACTAATCTACTTTCTGTATCTCTATATTTCCTATTCTGTATTATTTCATATATATGGAATCATGTATGTTCTTTTCTGACTTGCTTCTTTTACTAAATGTAAAATTTTTAAGTTTCATCCATGCTATAACAGGTATCAAAACTTCTTTACTAAATATATATATATATATATATATATATATTTCTTTACTTTTTGTAGTTTAATAATATTCCATTATATGTATACACCACAATTTATCCTTTCATCAACTAATGAACATTTAGGTTGTTTCTACCTCTGGTTATTATAAGTAATGCTGCTATGAACAATATTGCCTTAATTTACTATCATGTTGTACAGAGCCTTACACTACAACAGAGGCAAGTGCCCAGGCTTTCTCATTTCTTTCCTGAGTATTCACAAAGCTCTGTGAATGCATGTATCCTCCAGATTCCCAGGAATATGTAAGAGCCTTTCAAAAATCTTATGGACATCTCATTCCCCAGCTTTTCCTTTTAAGCTATTTGGTAATATATTGTTTGACCTAAACTACAATCTATCACTTCAGGCAACCTGAACTTAAAACACTTGCTTGTAATTGTTTTGACAATCCTATCCACCCACCTCCTCTGACAAGAAGGCTGCTCAAAATGAGTGAGATCAGAGTCATCTTTTCAACAGGGGTCCTCAATGAAAGAATCAGACAGGTCAAATGATGACAACTGTTTGGGAATCAGGCATTATAGAAGCTATAGTTCCATTTAACTTCTTCTAGTAGTTGCCAGGCTGCATGTGAAACATGGACCATCTTTATTCCCAGGCTACTGCTGAGCTAGAATAGTAGAGAAGGGGACCAAGGCAAATTAGAATGCCACAAAGTTTCTTGTTCTTATTTAGACTCAGCTGTTTTTCTTGAATAATATTCTCTAGATTGTTGCAGGTTTGGTTAATTTCCAGAATTTCCTACAGGAAATATAACTGTTCCTCAATGTACATAGAGAGTCTCAAAATGTTTTACAGTTTTCATGTAAAATGCTTTTATTCGATCTTCAATCTTTTTAAAGATAGGAATTTATAGTATAGAAAACTTGTAACTCCCTTGATCCATCAATTGTTTTAGAATTATTTTTTTTTTGTTTTAGAATTATTATATTGATCCTTTCTCAGAAGATTAGGTTCTATACAAAGTGTTATGAAATGTTGATTCTCAATAATGTTTGCTTGTTTTTTTCATTTTTGTTATGGAGGAAAAAAATCTTCAAAATCCTTATGCTAATAGTGATACATGCTACAACATGGATGAACTTTTAAAACATTATGTAAAGTGAAAGAAGCTAGACATGAAAGGCCACATATTGTAAGATTCCATCTGTATGATATATCTGGATAGGCAAATCTTGAAGGGGAGCAGATTCTGTCACCCAAAATTTGGTCTCTTTGCCATAAAGATTATTTTGAGGTAACCAGATCCCAGCAGATTCAAGAAAAGCTCTTTATCTACTCCTTTCAATTGCCTTAATTTACTTTGGAAAGCAGGCCTGTACCAGGAAGAGAGAGGTATTACCAGAAATAACTTTTACCTATGAAATTATTTTTTAAAAGATTTTACTTATTCATTTTAAAGTAAAAGAGAGCAGGGGGAAAGGCAGAGGGAGAGAATCTCAATCAGACTCTATGCTGAGTGCAGAGCCTGACATGGGGCTCGATCTCATGACCCTGAGCCCGTGACCTGAGCCAAAAAACAAGACTCGGACACTTAACCAACTCAGCCATCCAGGCACCCCCTCTCTTTTTACCTAAGAAATTTATCTGTGTAACAGAACAACCTTTGTTTTTCAAATATTTCCTCTAGCCTTCCTGTGAAAAGCCTTCTTCCCTTTGTATCCCCAGACTCCATCCCTTTCCTTAGATCAGGATGTTATATAAGCTTCAATTATCTAGCTGCCTGTTTGGTCTAATATTTTTATGGGGCTCTCATACATACGAAATTGAAGTTTTTCTCCTGTTAATCTGTCTTATGACAATTTAATTATTAGACAAGCCAAATAACCTAAAAGGGAAGTAGGATAAATTTTCTCCCTCTACAATCTATATGGATGGAATGTAGATTAGGTTGCCTAGAGCTGACAAAGATAGGGGAAGGATGATAGATAAAGAGTACAGGGTCCCTTTATGAAGTTATGAAAATATTCTAAAATTGATTTTGGTGGTAGCTGCACAATTTTGTCTATATTGTCACAATCATTGAATTAAATAAGAGAATTGTACGGTATGCGAATTAAATCTCAAAATTATTACAAAAAATTAATAGTAGATGATTTAAATACTTCATTCTCAGTACCTGATAATAAGTGTGATAGAACTAGACAGAAAATAAGAATACAGAAGAGTTGAGCATCATTATTAACCAACTAGACTCAAGAGATTTATACAGAACATTCACTCCAACGACAGCAGATACACATTATTCTCAAGTGCACATGGAATATTCTATAGTGTATATTATCTGTTGGGCCAGAAAACAAATCTTAATACCTTTTTAAAATCCAGGTCATAGAAAGTAACTTTCAGCGTACGTTTGGAACATGGGTCAGATTTGTTTATAAGGACACTTTGGGAATAAAGCCAGAACACGATTCTTATTAGTAAAACTAGCATAATAGTAATCCTTTATAACTGAAACATTTACTAAATATTGTTTGAGTCAAAGCACTAGATAATAGAAGTAGAGAATTTAAGCATAATTTAAAATTATATATGATAATGATTTAAAAATTATTTGATAAAATGATGAATTATTCTGTGTAAGACAAATTTTCAACAAATCATTTTTATACAAGCAAATACCTAAGAATGGAAACTTAAGGAACAATATTTTCATTTTTACTTGCTTTAAGATTAAATTATGATAACCAGCAATGTTCTAATGTGTCCAAAAAAATTACAGAAACTCAATTCTCCTTAGTTTAACAAGAGCATAGATAAGTTATAGGAACATATTAAAATTGATATTTATGCTACAATCTTCATGTTATACTAGTATTTTCAAAGAGGAACTAAGGCAATTACTATTTAATAATTTGATTTATAATGAGAAATTCAAAGTTTTAAACATGGCAAATGGGCAACCTACATGCATTTATGGAGCCTGTTCTTAAAATCCAAGTTACAACACAATAACACAAATATGAACCAAATAACACATGTAAAACAAAATATCTACCTTTATAATATTATAATTAATTTCTAAAGTTCCTTTACCTTTATTGTCTGTCTGCTTATCTGATATCGTTGATCAGATACTTGTTGTTGCTGAAGGAGTTTTTCATTAATTTCTTTATATTCTTTAATGGACAATTCTGCTGTTTTCTTGGCATTCTGAAGTACACTATTTTGTTGTTGCAAGGATACAATACGTTCTCGTAATAAAATAATATTGCTACTTGATTTCTGGGCCGTTATATTTTTCCACTTTTCTCTGTTAACTATAAAAATAATGTTCATAATATTGATTTTAAAACACAGCAAATTAAGAAGACATTGTTAATTTCATATACATTCTTACCTCTGGTAGGAACTGTTGTATGTGAGCTCTTTTGTATATTACCATTCTTCTTTTGAAAAGTTGATTTTTTTGCATTCTTGTAATGAAAATAATTCTAAATTTGAAGGTTTTATAAAAATTAGATTATTACTCAATAACAACTTCAAGTGAACATAATAAATAATATTTCTTTACCTAAAAATATATTTATGCAGACTAAAAAATTTAAACAACAAAATCTATAATTGATATCAAGAATTCATAAATGAACATAATATGTGCATTAAAGTTGAACTAGAAAAAGAAAGAAGTTGATCTAGCAGGCACAAGATACAAATACAAAATCAACCGGCTTGTAAATTTGTAGAATTAAATCACATTTTCCTTGTTGTGGGGGGAAAAAAAAAGTGGTAGCAGCTCAACCTACAGGTAGTTTAAAAAACTAGGAATAAATAAAAATAAGAATATTTAATAATTTATTCTCTGGGAAAATAGGTCCTTTTCTCAAATACTCTTATCTGTTGCACATAGACTGATTAGACCCTTCTGACAAATAAAGCTAAAATAATGTTGATGGTAATAAAGTAGCTTTCCTTAAAGTTGTAGGTTTTCTTCATGACATTCTAATACACTGAAGTGAAAAAAATGAAGCCATGACTTTTCTTCCAAAATATTTTACTGATTTAAAATAGGGGGGTGGGAGAGAGTAGGAGAAGTGAATAAAGGGAATCAAAGGTAAAAGAAAAAAACAACTTTATTTTTCACAGTCATTGTTCCACTCTGGGGTATGATAGATTTTTATAATTCATTTACACAAGGATATATTGAATATCAGGACTCACTGAAAGCATATAGTGCTTTATAGATTTTCAGTATTTTTTAGGATATGTTTACATATATATATGCACATACACACATATATATGTAAGGTTCTATATATCATTATTCAAATGACAAGTGTTCTCTGGAAAAAAAATACATACATACGGAAAGAAAAAAAAAGGAAGTGACCCAAAGCCTATTGTCTAGAACAATGGTCAACAACCATGGTCAAAATTTTAGGATATTTCCATCTAGGTTATTCTAGAAGATGAACAAAAATGACATTAAACTATTCATATTATATTGAATCTTTTTATCGTTATCATATTAGAAACATAAGGTAATATTTTGATATTTTAAAATACAGATTTAGAAAATTATTCCTTTGCCTCAGGAATTTCAGATTTATAATTAAAAATGCCAGCAAATTAAAAAATAAAAGAGTGTCCTCAAAGTAAAAATTTAAATAAGAACATGTTTTCAAAATATTATAAATCATAATACTAAAATATGTGGTCTTATTTAAGAATTTATTGGCTGGGAAATAGGAACACTATCAATCTAGAAAATTATTGTTTTAAAAAAGGAATTTTTTTTCAAAGATCCCAATTCTGGAATAAATAATTATAATAAAAACAGAAGGAAAAATAAATATTACCCACTGTTACTTTGGCAATGAGTCAGATATTTTGCCTAAGATAGGGTTTTCCTTTAAGCCAATTACTTTTCCTTTAAACTTATTTATTCCTCAAAATATCTTTGAAATATTTCACTTGAGCTTCTTTAGAACCAGTATATAAGATACATTTAAAAAGAATATTTCATTGCCGGATGCCTGGGTGGCTCAGCAGTTGAGCATCTGCCTTCGGCTCAGGGCATGGTATCAGTCCAGGGATTGAGTCTCACATCAGACTCCCTGCGAGAAGCCTGCTTCTCCCTCTGCCTATGTCTCTGCCTCTTTCTGTGTCTCTCATGAATACAAAAATAAAATTTTTTAAAAAATAAAATAAATATTTCATAGCTTTATGAAGATTAAAGTGCTAGTCATGTACTAAGCACTATAAAAACATCCTAAGCAGAACTACCAAATTACCAGTACTAGTCATCAAACTTAGTATCAAATTAACTGGACCTTAAATAAAAAGGAATTGGGCTTCCATTTCCAGGATTACTTCTGACTAGATATTCAGAAAAATTCTTTTGTTTTAAAAGATTTTATTTTTTTAGAAAGAGGAAGCATGCACAGGGGGTAGAGGAAGAGAGAGAGAGTTTTAAGCAGACTCCGTGCTGAGTGGAACCTGACATGGGGCTCAATCTCACCATCCTGAGATCATGACTTCAGTTGAAACCAAAAGCCTGATGCTCAACTGACTGACTGTGTCACTCAGATGCCCCTATAGAAATTCAGGAAAATTTTAAACATTGAAATCAGCACACTTAAAATATCTTTTTAACGTGGCAAAAACATTAAAGGAAATTCTGATGCCACAAATGAGGTGAAAGCAGGAATCTAAAGACACATGAGATCAACAAAGTGGCCAGCAAAATACAGGACAATTGATAATCTCCTCTGACCTTGAGATTCCATGTAAAAAGCAACACAGAACACAAAAGACAAGGAGAGATGGCCTAGGCCCCCAACCCAAGATGAGAAATTTGAGGTTACAAATCTAGAATATAGTGTGTGGCAATAGTTTGTCTCTCTCCTCTTCCTCTTTTTTTTCTGAATAGTATAACATGGAATGGATGTATCATAGTTTAACCATTCAGCTGTTGAAGAAAATTTTGATTGTTGCCAGTTTTCAGCTATTAGAAATAAAGCTGTTATGACCATTCATGTACAGGATTTTTTTTTTGTAAAAATAAATTTCCATTTCTCTGAGATAAGTGTCCAGGAGGGAAATAGTTGGGTTATTCGATAAATGTATGATTAGTTCCTTTTTTTTTAGGAAACTGCCAACTGTTTCCCAGAGTGCTGTGCCACTTTATGTTCATACTAGCATTAAATGTGAGATCCAGTTTCTCTGCATCCTTACCAGCATTTGGTATTGTCACTACTTTTAGTTTTAGCTGTTCCAAAAGATGTATATATATCTCATCATGGTATTAATCTCCATTTGCCTAATGGTTAGTATTATTGAACATCTTTATGTATGCTTACCTGCCTTCTGTTTATCCTTCTCAGTGAAATGTCTGTTCATGTTTTTACTCCATTTTCTAATTAGATTATCTGAATTTCTACTGTTGAGGGTTTTTTGGTTTTTTTTATGTTGAGTTTTGACAAAATCTTTATAAATTCAAAATATAAGTCCTTTGTCACATATATGGTTTGTAATACTTTCTCCCAGTCTATAGCATATTTTTTATCCTCTAAAGAGGGCCTTTCACAGACCAAAATTTCTTTGTTTTAATTAAGTCTTACTGATATTTTCTTTTAGGGATCATGCTTTTGGTAACATATCTAAAAAGTCTTCAGCAAGCCCTAAGTCCTGAAGATTTTCCCTTAGATTTCCTTCTAAAAGTTTTATGATTTAATGTTTTACATTTATTATCAGTGATCTATTTCAAGTTAATTTTTGCATAGGGTATGAGGCTTGAGTATAGGTTCATTTTTCTTGTCTAGGGATATTCAATTGCTCCAGCACTGTTTGTTGAAAAGACCATTCAAGACCATTCTTCCTCTGTTGAATTGCTTCTGTATCTTTGTCAAAAATCGCTTGTTCATACTTATGGATCCATTCCAGATTCTGTATTCCATTATGTAAAAAATAAACCTTTCTTCCCCTCTTGGTGGGTGTTTGGTGTCATCAGTCTTGACCTCAAACTGAGTAGTGGGAATTGATGCCAGAATCCTCACAAAATACTTAAATTTTGATTAAAATTTCCATATTACTTTTTTTTTATATCTTCTATTTCTTTGCTGAGATTTCCCATTTCATTCTTGAGATGTTCTATCTTTTCATTTGTTTCAAGTCTGTTCATACAGCTTGTTGAAGCATTTTTATGATGGTTTCTTTAAAATGCCTGTCATGGGATGCCTGGGTGGCACAGTTGGTTTAGCATCCAATTCTTGGCTTCACCTCAGGCCATAATCTCAGAGTCACGAGATCAAGCCGCACATCAGGCTCCAGGCTCAGTGTAGAGTCTGCTTGAGATTCTCTCTCTCTCTCTCTCTCTCTCTCTCCCTCTGTTCCTCTGGCTAGTGTTCTCTTTGTTTCTCAAATAAGTAAATAATTTTAAAAAATAAAATAAAATAAAATAAAATAAAATAAAATAAAATAAAATAAAATAAAATAAAATAATGTCATGTAGTTCCAACATCTGTGTATCTTGTTATTGGCTTCTGTTGATTGTCATTTCATTCAAGTTGAAGTTTCCCTGGTTTCTTGGTATAATGAGTAATTTTCCATTGTATCCTGGACATTTTGGGCATTATACTTCAAGACTCCGGACCTTATTTATATCCTCTGTTTTAGCATGCCTCCTCTGATAGCACATTGGTGGAGCAGGAGCACCATTCATTACAGCTAGTTGGGGATGCATGTCCAGTTTCTGCTGACACCATGGTTGGGGAGGGATACCTCATTACTGCTTGGTGGAGGTGGAAGTTCTGGCTCCCTGAAGACCTCTGCTGATGCCATCCTACCTGGGAGATGAAGCATGTCTTGTTTCTGCTCCTCACGTAGTATCCATTGACACAGTAGGGTAGGGGGGAGTGAGAGACTTTATACATATGGGGGGTGATGAAGATCCCCATTTATGCACTTGGCCTTTGAAATTACCCTTCTAGGAAGGGAGAGGGTCATTTCTTCACTGATGGATGCAGATGGGTGTCTCACTCCCTATGTGGCCTCTGATAACATGGATGGGAGGGAGTCATGACCATTGGCTCCTCATTTTGTTTTCTCTAACATTACCCTTATGGGAAGGGGGGGGGGGCAAGGGGTAACTCCTTAGAGCCATGGGAGACTTAAAGTCTAGGTTCCCCTTGGGTCTTTACCAATGTGGGTTGAGGTAGGTTTGCAATTTTTTCCATGGTGTTTGAGTAGAGTAGGATGATTATTGTCTAAAAATTTTCTATTTTGCTGGGCTGTCCCTGTCTTGGTACTTTAACTAGAGATAGCAGGGTTTTATTGGGGCCTTTCATCATTTGACCTATTGGTATTTCCAGGTGGCAGATTTCTTCAGCTTCCAGGCCACATATGTGAAGCAAAATGAAAACCCAGAAAACTCACCCATCATATTGTTCCTTGAATCTTGTGATTCCTAGGTGGTTTGTCTTTTCTCTATCCTTCAGTGTATTCTTACTGTTTTATTACTACTTTATATTCTTACAGTCCCTATCAAAATCCCAAATGATTTTTTATTGAACTTGAGAAGCTGATTCTAAATTTATTTTGAAGAGCAAAGTATCAAAAATACCAAAGAGGCTCAAAGAACAAGATGGAGGACTTGCTCTATTATCAGTCAAGACTGCTATAGAATATTAGTAATGACAACATGATATAAATCAAGTCCTGCATCAGGCTCCCCACAGGGAGCCTGCTTATCCCACTGCCTATGTCTCTGCCTCTCTCTGTATCTTTCATGAATAAATAAATAAAATCTTTAAAACTAAATAAGATACTTTAAGAAATTAGAAATTTAAAGATTTAGTCAGACAATAACTTTACCATCACAAAGGCTAATATGAAAACAGGTTTCTTCGTGTGGTAAACTAATATACCTAAAAACTAATAAGCTTTTATCACCTACTTTTTTTGGCTAAGATATAAATACCTTAAGATTTATCACCTACTTTTTTGGCTAAGATATAAATACCTTAAGATTTATATTTAGGAAAATAATATCTATTTCTTTTCAACTATACAAAAGTGTGTTAACAAATTGGTACTTAAAAATTATTAAAAAGTTGAGTATTTCCACTGTATACTTCAAAGAAAAACATTTTCTAAGGATTCAAATTAAATCACTGGCAATGAAATTTAAGTTATGAAGCATAAAATAAAATTAAAAATATAGATTATAATTAAGCAACACTGTCATATACCTTCGGGGTCTTGCCATCTGTATTTGAATATATTTGTACCATGTCTTTTCCTTGCATTTGGCTATCTTCTGTTTGGTCACTTTCTTTCTGATGTCTTCCATCTTCTATAGGACTTATTTTCTGGGATGTTTCTACAATAATTGTTCCTAAATTTTGAGAGGTCTGTGCTTCAGAATCACTGCTTTTGGGAAAAAAAGGGGGGGAACATAAAATCCAGTAAGAAGAGTTGTTAAACATACCACTTTTAAGTTCAAGACCAAATGCTATTATAGCACATATTGTATATAAAGCTAGAAGTTTAATTTGAGCATTTATTGGTTCTCTATGTTAAGAAAAAAATTAGTCTAAATATGTTATATAGTCTGCTATTTCTGTGGATTCTGTATAGGGTCTCTAACTTATTAAGATGAATAAATAAAGTACAAGTAGTACTTCTTTAATTAACCCAATGGGGCATCTATATTGGTGACTGAATTTGAATATCACTTCAATGGAGCCCCACTACTGCAGTAGAATAAGCAGACTCAGCAAGCAAGCACTGGCCTGGGACTTGAGTTCTGGCTATATGGCTCTTTAAATTACTTACTGTCTCTGGACATTGTTTCTTCATCTGATAAATGTTATATTGTAACAGTCCTGATTTTTTTTCACAAACATCCTTTTTATTATAATTCCCTTATGTACACCATATATACCATATTTGAAAAGTGTATCTTTCAAAGAAAAAGAATATGCCTAATGAAAAATAATTCAATGTCATAGTTGTCACCCAAATGAGAAGAAATTAAATGTGTTAAAAGTGTTTTCCAAAATTGTAAAATCTCATGAGGAAATTACAATATCTAGTATCAAGTGCCTAGTAGTATCACTTCTGTAGTATTTCTACTAAGTGTTAACTCAGGAAGCACATGTTTCAACAACGCCAGGGTTGGAGCACTTATTACTGTCTGAGCTCGGGGAGAAAGCTTTAACATTTCTAACAGAATAGTTTCCCTTAGTTTGGGACAAACTCTGAATCTCTGAGGCTGTCACCCATGATCCCAGTTCCATCTCTTATGTCCATTCATCATTCAATAAAATGCCTGGTAGGCATCCATTAAGTGCCAGGCACTTTTCTAGGCACAAAAGACGAAGTAGTAAGTGAATAAAGGAGATAAACATCCCTGCCCTTATGTAGATTTCAACCTAATGGGGTGGGTTCAGATAATAAGAAAATATGTAAAATCTTTATTATGTTTATAGTTTGTGTGAATGAGAAGGAAAATAAAGTGTTGAGTTTGAGTAGAACATACAAATAAGTCCAATCCCTTTTCCATATGAATGATCTCTTAACTATTTGGATATGGTTATTTGATGCTTGAAACATCTCAAGAAAAACATCCCTCGCTTATTCAGATAATCCTATTATGTCTTTTTGAGATGTTTTTCTACCCTGGTCACTCTTGAATATGCTCCACCTTATCTCCATGAAGCATTGTGCCCAGAATTCAGTTTCATATTCCAAGTACACTATGTGAATTCCATAGTAGAACAGCTGGTAGATGCAGACTAAAATTACGCAAGCTTTTAAACATGTATATTGTCCTGTTACAATGTACTGTAGACTCATACGAAATTTAATTAAAACCTCCTACAATATTTTTATGTATACTACTGCAAAGTATTGTATTTTTCCCATTGTATTGTTCTGCAATTGGCATTTTCCAGGTAAGTAATGGTCCCTGTAGTCTTCTGTGGAACTCTATCTTCCCAGTCTATTACTATCTTTGGGGATTTTTATACTATTTTGTAAAGCATTTTATATCCTTTTCAATGTCATGTTACCCACAAATTTGATAAGCATGCTTTGCTGAAATCATTTTGTCTTTGCAAGGTATTAACAAATCTTCCTGATGATCACCCATCACTGAATGGGCATTGATAAAAGTCATTTGTATATCAGGACCCACAGAATGCCAGCTGTGCCAGGGGCCTGACCATCAGAAATCTGAATTAAGTTAGCTGCACTTATAGTAAATACCTCATCATCAAGGAAGCCTAATATACACCAATCACATTAGCTAACTTACCTTACCCTAGAGAATGGGACATGCTGGCCTTACCAAAAACAAAAACAAAAACAAAAACAAAAATTACCTGACATCTTATCTAACCATGTCCTGTTTCTGCACTGTTTCTTCTATAAAACTCCCTCTTGCTCAAAATCCTTAGAAAGAGTGCCACAGCTTGCTAGGCACTGTACTCCCCCAACCGTTGGATTGTTTTCCCTTGAATAAAGGAGTTCAAACTTGTTACTAAATTGTACTATTTTTGTCATTTGACGGCATGTTTTTATAATGCTGTTCAATTATGAGAAATAAGTATTCATAAATATATAAATAAATATTAATAAGCTAATAGTTATATAATGTAGTATTTTACATACATATATATAAAGGACAAAATTCTATTTTTGTCAGTATTCAAATAAATTTCTTGTATTTCAGACTACAAAAAGCTAAAAGAAATAGAATATTCTAAAGTCCTGAAGCTCCACTGTGGGATTTCTAATTGAGAATTTTCTGCAGCTGAGTGATTCCGGAGACTATTCTGTCAGGCAGGAAATATAACACTTAATCCACACAGTGTAAAATCAAGTTTCACTGCTAAGCAACTTAAATGACAATCTTATGTTTCAAGAGATACTGTGATACATCTCCCAAAATATGTGACCATCTGCACATGCACTAATATGATGAAATTAGAACTGACTGTGTTACTTAGCTTTCATGTATTTATTCATATATACATACTCACACATGAGTAAACTGCACCACTTCTATTATGAAGAGTGTGGTAGTATCACCAGCTGAAATATAATTAGTAGCTGAAACTAGAATTTCCTTGAAGACATAGATAAAAGCTTAGTGGGCTTTCAGCTGAATAGGATTTTCTAACAGCTTTTGAGAATGAGGAAGAAAACCTTAGAAGAAGTAAAAAATAAATGGGAATGCACATTTGGTCCTTCTTCCTAACCTTCATAAATTTGTTTTTAAATTTTTATTACCTGCCGAAAGATGACAGGCTTGACCCAATGACCATTTAAAACAGTGGTTCCCAAACTAGTCTACTATTGGAATCAGCTGGAGAGCTTCAACAACTAGTGAAGCTTGTATTCCACCATAGAAGTTATGATTTAATTGTTCTGGGGTGTGGTCTGTATAAAGGCTGCTTTTAGGCACCCAATGTGAACCCTGGAAGGCTGAGTAAGGTAGAAGGGCCCACAGTGACTCAATATGAGGACCATTGGGCAACCTGCCTCAAAACGCCCATATTGAGGAGGGCACTTAATGGGATGAGCATTAGGTGTTCTACTATACGTTGGCAAATTGAACTTCAATAAAAATAAATAAATAAATAATTTTTAAAAACCACATCCATAAGCCGTGGCTGACCAATGGATTACTTACACCCAGACACATTACCAAAAAAAAAAAAAAAAATTACATTTGTTTCCATACCTTCTCAACTTCTCCCTCTAACTACAGTCTCCCACCGATTGCCTCCTGTCGGACAGTCTTTCCTCTGTGGTTCTGCCCAAAACTCACTTGCAGTGTATCCAATAAATTTCCCAATAAATTTCTATCCCTTTTGTTCTGCCTCAGGTGAATTCTTTACTGCCAGTATCACTGGCCTCCACCTAATCAAGTCACCCCATATTTGGTGGCCCCCAACCAATCGGGAGATCTCTCAGATCCCCCAAAGTCTGAGCTTTGAAATGTTTATAAAATCAAGGTAATTATAATAGAGGCAAATAGGCTTGAGTATGACATTTTAAGATATATTTCAGTTCTATGTCTATGGTTAAGAAATCTCCCATCTGTAAGGATGCCTTCCTCACTATACCAAGAAGAGATGGATGACCTCGTTCCCTAGAAACCGTTATCAATGGAGAACAACCTTACCCTTGTTTACTGTGCTTTTCCTGATAACCTCCTACAACTGACTCCTCACCCCCAACATCTTTTGTCTTTATCTGAACATGATTTTAGGGTGGAAGCAATCAGCTATTTTGGGGGATACTCAATTTTCCTGGATCTCTCCCATATATACAGGAGGTGTACATGTTATTAGACTTTTTCTTCCTGTTAATCTGTCTTCTATCAACTTCATTATTAGACTAGCCAAACAACCTAGAAAGGAAGAAAGGAAAACATTTCTGCCCCTAAAGTTCTGGGGACCTTAAAGGGACCATCACTGCTCACTCCAGAGATTCTACAGCTGACAGACCCCAGATCCTAAGATACAAGCTGGCACAAGGTAAGAATTCTTACCCCATCAGTCTCCTGGACCTCTGCCTGTAGGGTCTGATGGAAGTAAGAATAGTGAGAGTCCTTCTACTTATCTAAATTTAGATTAGCAAGAGAAAATATTTGTGGAGCTAGGTCCTTGGGTATAGCAACTTTGGTAAAAATTTGTTATGAGTACTCTTGCTTTCTATTGATTCCTTTCCTCTCAGAGATGATAATTGTTTTTTTGTGTGTCTATCATCTTGTTCTATGTCTTCAGAGCTTGGCTTTATGTCCAGTGTCTTTAAATCACTATTTATAGATCCTATGCATCAATGGCCAGAGGAGGAATCCTTTGAATTGGAAAAACTTCTGTATTTGAATTTTTTTCTTTTTAGAAAGCTCTTATCCTAAACAATTGTATTATTGGTATCTATGGAAAAACCAAATAAAAAAGTAGACACAAAGAAGTACAACAGCCCTAAGGACTCCCTTGACAATACAAAATAATAGAAATTACATTAAAAAAAATTGGGATCTGTATCTAATGTAAATTCTACCCTCTTCCACACCCACCTAGCTCCAACTCCCTCTCTCTGCCCTTTCAGAAGACCTTTTGGATATCTGGGACCCTTGTTTAAACCTCCCTACCTCTCTGCAAATCTCCACAAAACCCAAAATGTGGTTCTAAAAGCAATTCAAAGCTCACCTATTATTACTAATCCTCAGACCTCACCTATTCACCTCAAACTGCTTATTGAGACACTGGAAACAGAAGTGTATTCCACTTAAGAAAAAAAAGTTAAAATTTAAATTACCTGGAGCTCTAATAATAGGGAAATATGTCCCCAAAACCCCATCTTGGAGAAAACTTATTTTGAATAAGTTTTTATGCCCTTGTGATACAAGTTTTCTGCCCTCATCTTCTGTAGGACCTAAGAACCATTCTTTAAAATGCAAACCTGGGGAGAGCTTTCTCATCAAAAAAGAAAAAAGCGGGGGGTGGATATTTGGAAAATTGGGGACATGAAAAACTAATGATCCAAGAGGTATCTAAAACAAAAGTCATTAAGGCTGACATGACTCCTACTGCTCCTCTCTATCATTCTTTACTTAAATGCTCATGTTTTACTAAATCTGTCTGAACTGCCTTTCTAATATGAAAAGATTATTACCTTTTAAAAATAACCACTTGAGATTAGGGAAAATGTGCCTCATCTCTCTTTCAATCGTTGGCCAAAGGATGAACTAAAGGCCATAGCTAAAGAATTTCTTAAACTAAGAAAGGATCCTCAAAAAGTTTTATAAATGGATTACCCCTTGAGATTAGTGGATAGTTTAAAAAGGCAGAAAATTAGAAGCTACCAGTCTAAATTTGTGAAGAAAGCTGATATTCAGTGCCTGATAGAAAAACAATAAAAAAAATTTAAAAACTTGTAAGGGTTTCTCCCCTAAGCTAAAGGCACCCAGAAGGAAAGAAAAACATTCAACATAGTTGGATGGGTGTGACAGTTTCTTGATAACATTTAGCAACAACCCAATTCTTTAAGGAATTGGAAACAGCTGTCCTTGTTTTACTCATCTAATCTTTACAGGACCATAGAGGTGGCTTCAGAAACCATTCAAAGTCCACCAATTCTTTTTACTATTCCCAAAGCCTCTTCCATTTATTTCAAAGGCTTGTAAATATTAGCCTTAGGAAATCAAAGTTCTTTTTAGAGGAACTTGCATTCCTTCCCTGTGACTCTGAGACATAAAAGTTCTACAAACTTCAAGAAGGTAATTCTAATCAGAAGGAGAACAAAAGAGGGAAAGCTCATTTGAAATTTAGGCAACTGAAAAATCCTGTCTTCTCCACAAATATTAGTAAAAACAAACAAAAGCCATCTGAACAGATAAACTTAATTCTTTCCTACTGTTCTTTTACTAGTAAATTTTACATTATCATACCTTTCTAACAGCTAAAATTTTAAGGTCTCTGTATTCCTGCATATGTATGTTGTAGATATGTGATAATTTTCTGCCTCCACTTGATATTACCAAAACTATTGTGTAAAAGAGCTCTATTTAATTGACAAAATTAATAGAAAACCCAAAGGCCTCCACCCCAAGATTGCTAGAACTCATACAGCAATTTGGCAATGTGGCAGGATACAAAATCAATGCCCAGAAGTCAGTGGCATTTCTATACACTAACAATGAGACTGAAGAAAGAGAAATGAAGGAGTCCATCCCATTTACAATTGCACCCAAAAACATAAGATACCTAGGAATAAACCTAACCAAAAAGGTAAAGGATCTATACCCTAAAAACTATAGAACACTTCTGAAAGAAATTGAGGAAGACACAAAGAGATGGAAAAATATTCCATGCTCATGGATTGACAGAATTAATATTGTGAAAATGTCAATGTTACCCAGGGCAATTTACACGTTTAATGCAATCCCTATCAAAATACCATGGACTTTCTTCAGAGAGTTAGAACAAATTATTTTAAGATTTGTGTGGCATCAGAAAAGACCCCGAATAGCCAGGGGAATTTTAAAAAAGAAGACCATATCTGGGGGCATCATAATGCCAGATTTATTTCAGGTTGTACTACAAAGCTGTGGTCATCAAGATAGTGTGGTACTGGCACAAAAACAGACACATAGATCAATGGAACAGAATAGAGAACCCAGAAGTGGACCCTCAACTTTATGGTCAACTAATATTCGATAAAGGAGGAAAGACTATCCACTGGAAGAAAGACAGTGTCTTCAATAAATGGTGCTGGGAAAATTGGACAGCCACATGCAGAAGAATGAAACTAGACCACTCTCTTGCACCATACACAAAGATAAACTCAAAATGGATGAAAGATCTAAATGTGAGACAAGATTCCATCAAACGCCTAGAGGAGAACACAGGCAACACCCTTTTTGAACTCAGCCACAGTAACTTCTTGCAAGATACATCCACAAAGGCAAAAGAAACAAAAGCAAAAATGAACTCTTGGGACTTCATCAAGATAAGAAGCTTTTGCACAGCAAAGGATACAGTCAACAAAACTAAAAGACAACCTACAGAATGGGAGAAGATATTTGCAAATGACCTATCAGATAAAGGGCTAGTTTCCAAGATCTAAAAAGAACTTATTAAACTCAACACCAAAGAAACAAACAATCCAATCATGAAATGGGCAAAAGACATGAACAGAAATCTCACAGAGGAAGACATAGACATGGACAACATGCACATGAGAAAATGCTCTGCATCACTTGCCATCAGGGAAATACAAATCAAAACCACAATGAGATACCACCTCACACCAGTGAGAATGGGGAAAATTAACAAGGCAGGAGACCACAAATGTTGGAGAGGATGGGGAGAAAAGGGAACCCTCTTACACTGTTGGTGGGAATGTGAACTGGTGCAGCCACTCTGGAAAATTGTGTGGAGGTTCCTCAAAGAGTTAAAAATAGACCTGCCCTACAACCCAGCAATTGCACTGCTGGGGATTTACCCCAAAGATACAGATGTAGTGAAACGCTGGGGCACCTGCACCCCGATGTTTCTAGCAGCAATGTCCACAATAGCCAAACTGTGGAAGGAGCCTCGGTGTCCACTGAAAAATGAATGGATAAAGAAGATGTGGTTTATGTATACAATGGAATATTACTCAGCCATTAGAAACGACAAACACCCACCATTTGCTTCAATGTGGATGGAACTGGAGGGTATTATGCTGAGTGAAGTAAGTCAATCGAAGGACAAACAGTGTATGTTCTCATTCATGTGGGGAATATAAAAAATAGTGAAAGGGAATAAAGGGGAAAGGAGGAAAAATAAGTGGGAAATATCAGAAAGGGAGACAGAAGATGAAAGACTCCTAACTTTGGGAAACGTACTAGGGATGGTGGAAGGCGAAGTGGGCAGGTGGTGGGGGTGACTAGGTGACGGGCACTGAGGGGGGCACTTGACGGGATGAGCACTGAGTGTTATTCTATATGTTGGCAAATTGAACACCAATAAAAATAAATTTATAAAATAAAAAAAATTTAAAATTGACAAAATTAAACATTTAGATAAATTGAGTTCGCAAAAATGGACCCAAATGTTTTTCAAGTTCACATGATCGGAGATAATCTTTGGTAAATAAAAGCTAGTGTGGGGATCCCTGGATGGCTCAGCAGTTTAGAGCCTGCCTTCGGCCCAGGGCGTGATCCTGGAGTCCCGGGATAGAGTCCCACATCAAGCTCCCTGCATGGAGCTTGCTTCGCTCTCTCTGTCTCTCATGAATAAATAAATAAAATCTAAAAAAGTTAAAAAAGCTAGTTTAAGTTCATTGGTTTAATTAAAACTGTAATATATTAGAGTTATCAATGTTCAATATAATGCAGACATACAACTTATTCTGCCTAGGCATACTAGTCAAATAACTTCATGTTATATCTCTTACAAAATTTGTCAGCAAAAAATAACTTGGGATGATGGCTGGCTGTGCCTAATGTCTCATGAAGTTTTCATAGGTGGTCTAAACATAATTATTGGAAGTGAGTGACTTAGACAGATGTTAGTGGGGTAACAGCTTTAAGGTAAACTTTTTAACGGAAATTATATTTTACAGTATGCGTACTTAAAAATAATTTCCCAAGTACCTTTGGTAAGTTGAAATTTTAAAATTTTGCTAAGTTAAATTCAATGATGTGAAATTCACTGAATATCTACATCATTCCCAAGGAAGATAAAATAATTACTAAACATAGGTTTATCTACTTTCAGCTTCATGTTACACAGGAATTAAAGAACTACTTGGATCTGTTAGTAAACATGTACCATATGAAAGATTGCACTATTTTTAAAGGTGGGGCATATGTTTCTAGAAATTATGGAATATATTCATAAATCTGACAAACTACAGAATGCTAATATAAAACATAGTTCACAACTGCTTAGTTTTTACTAGAAATTAATGTTTCTAAGGCTTAAGAATTCTAATTAATAAATGTAACTAAAACTACTAGGAATAATAAGAAAAACATCTCTGAATGCAAGGAAAGTAGGATGTGTGTTTTCAGCTAAAAAAAGATATGCAGAATAGAAATGCATTTTGTTGAAGGAAAAGAGAGTAAATATGTCCCAAAGTAAAACTGGTTATTTAAAAATGGAGGAAAAACAGGACCACAAAAAAAAAAGAACAGGACAAAATCTGAAACTTGTAGAAAGTTTATGAAAAGGAATCTTTAAAAAGGAACCTAATACATGGTCAGAACTGGCTAAGATTGGAATTAATTTAACTAAGTGAATTTTTACATCAAAAGTAAGCTGCTACAATTTTACAGTTTGATTTTGTCTTTGGTAAAAGGACGTTTTCTTGACTATTGGTGTATTCTTGATAAGAGACTTGAAGAGATTCTTCTTTACTTTTTAAAGTAATTTACATTGAAAGCAAAGATTTTGTTTTTATCAAAACAATTCCCCTGCTTCATTATTTTTATAATCAGGTTTTTGATTACTTAAGTAAACCTAGTCCTTTTGATATAAAAACAGCTAAGTTTTACTGGCAACTGTGTAAACTTCTATATTTGCCTGTGAAGTCTTTGTTAAAGACTGATTAAATAGAAAACTAAGTATTATATCATAGTGAATGAACTATTATCCCATTTAGTCAAGTGTCCAAAACCTTTTGATATTTTTGATAAACCTCCCCAAATCAAATTCTAAATGAAGTCTTTTGACTTGGAAGAAATGTTGAGATATTGCAGAGTTTCTCAAAAAGAGTTTTTAACCTAATGAGGCTGATTTAGTATTTTGAGTCATGAGAAATGTCTTAAAAAATGATGCTAAACCTACTTGATTATATTTTTGCAGATATGTGTATTAATTTTAATATTCTGGAAGTTACATGAAATTCCTTAAAATCTGATTTGTCCTGGTATAATGTTATCACTTATACTTCTAGTTATTATTCTGAAGAACATATATCACAGAAATAACCAGATTTCCTTATCTTTTTTTAATTTTTTTTAAATTTTTATTTATTTATGATAGTCACACAGAGAGAGAGAGAAGCAGAGACATAGGCAGAGGGAGAAGCAGGCTCCATGCACCAGGAGCCCGACGTGGGATTCGATCCCGGGTCTCCAGGATCACGCCCCGGGCCAAAGGCAGGCGCTAAACCGCTGCGCCACCCAGGGATCCCTCCTTATCTTTTTTTTTTCCTTCTCAATTCCATTGTAATAAACTCTCACCAGATCTTTAACCATGGCCATTTTTAACTCTTTGTCATTTATAGTTATTGTTTTACTTATAAAATTGTTTTAATAATTTTTTTTAAGGGAGAGAGACCACAAGCCTGTGGAGAGGGGAGGGGTAAAGAGAGAAAGAGAGAGAGAGACTGAGAAAGAGAATGTGTGACGGGCACTGAGGGGGGCACTTGACGGGATGAGCACTGGGTGTTATTCTGTATGTTGGCAAATTGAACACCAATAAAAAATAAATTTATTATTAAAAAAAAGAAAAAGAGAGAGAATCTTGAGGAAGCTCCATGCCCAGCAAGGAGCCTGATGTTATAACCCTGAGATTATGACCTAAGCTAAAATCAGGAGTTGGACGCATAACCAACTGAGCCACTCAGGAGCCCCTATTCTAAAACTTTTGCAAAAATGTTTGGAATATGCTTGATCTCCAAGGAGACTCATGGAAAATATTCCAAAATATGGGTTTCTGATAACTTTAACTGAATTGTTAAGAGTTTCCAGAATTAACAGAAAAACTGGATTCAAGCAGAACAAAAATTGGTCACATGGGACTCAGTGAACTAATGAGAATGATTATAATTTTTGTGACTTTATTTTATCACTAATTTTTTTTTTACTATTTTGTTTTTCTAGATCTGAGAAAACTTTTTTCCTCTTAAGCTAACAGTGACTTACAACAATTTGGTAAAATGAATCTTTGCAAACAAAGGGAAACATTTATCATTTTTGCCCTAGGTGATCACTACAGAATTTGGAAATTCTTAGTAAGTATTCTTATATTTTCAAGAAATCTTTTTTTTTTTTGCATAAATTCTACATGAATCTGTTCTCTTTGTAACATGACAGAATTGGAAACGTTGAGTATATTACCAAGGTTTTGACTGGAATGTTTGAGAGAAGCTTGCAGACTCAGATATGACCAGACAGACAGCTTTTTAGGAACTAAGATGACTTTATGGAGCCAATAAAACTTTTTGGGAAAAGAGCCTAGTACCCTGCTTACAGGGTTCCCAGCAGCCTTACCCCGTAAGGAAGGTCACTTCTTAGCAGGTGAAGAAACCTCAGGACATTTTGGGAACCTCAAGAAGAGAGAAATTTACCCAAATGTATAATTATTGCTGGTAAAGTTGGTTGGCAACCTTGGATTGGCATTTTGGCCTTGAGAAGCTTTGAAAAGTTCTGTCTGAAACTCTTTATGAAAAATTCCAGTAAAGCAGATTTAAAATATAGTGAATATAGTGAATTCTTTGTCGGACTTACATAAATAATCAGACCAAGTTTATTGAAATGAAGCTTATTTCGCAAACAAATTAGCCTTAATTTAGCTATCTTTAGTGGAAATTAGGGTGATTTCAAAGAGAATAATTATGTTTCAATAACATACTTTATGGATATTAGATTCTAATTCTGATTAATTGCCTTGAGGATTTGTTGTTTGTCTATAATCTGGATTGAACCATGAATTCTTCTGGTTTCCTCAAATATCTGGCTATGACTTTCCAAATTCCAAGTCTTTCTACTTTTGACTTGGAATCACTGAGAACTCAAGCTGCCTTTTCTCCAGAAGCCCTGCAAACTGAAGCTAGATCACTTGCTATAAACATCAGAGAAACCACCACAACAGCTCAGGTTTAGATGGTCTTCATGTCTGTTGCTGTATGGGCCACTCAGAAATTTACCTAAATAACCAACGACATCATCAGACACATTCAAGTGCTTCAACTCCTATCTTATGAATGTCTTCTTTCTACTGGCTGCCCTCAAGACTCTGATTGGGTTTATAATCTGCTCCAATCATTAACCTTTGTTTTTATTTTGCTTCTATAAGAATGCCTTTTTAAATGCTTGATGTCTCACACAAAATAGGTCTGACTTTGGGAGCCCACCTGCAGGACCCACCTCCTGAAATAAAACACAACTGTTTAAGATGGCATATTCTCAGGACAGAGGCTGGATCTTTGAGATATGGAACAATCTATCAGCTTGGCTTCTGGACTGTGATATTTCTTGGGGAAGTTTCAAAGGTGGGATCACAGGGGAGCAGAATTTGCCACCCCAATATATGTCTTTGACATAAGAATTGCTGCAAACTGGGGATCCCTGGGTGGCGCAGCGGTTTAGTGCCTGCCTTTGGCCCAGGGCGCGATCCTGGAGACCCAGGATCGAATCCCACATCGGGCTCCCGGTGCATGGAGCCTGCTTCTCCCTCTGCCTATGTCTCTGCCTCTCTCTCTCTCTCTGTGTGACTATCATAAAAAAAAAAAAAAAAAAAAAAAGAATTGCTGCAAACTGGCAACTGTAAATATAGGACAAGTAGAAGTTACCCTTTTGTAAGAGACATTTACGTGTATAAGAAAAATCTCCATTTTCAAGTGTGATGCTCTCCTTGTACCAGGAAGAAATGGATGACCCTACAGCTCTAAAGATTCTTGTAAAGAAGACAATAACTTAAATCTGTATAAAAATCTGATTCCCCCTTTTTTTACTGTACTTTTTCCTGATAACCTCCCATAATGACTCTGACCCCATCTTCTTTTGTCTTTCACTGAAGATCATATTTAAGGTGGTGGTTTTGGCCATGTGGGGGAGTTATTCAGTTTCCTTGGGTCTCTCCCATGTATACAGAAGGCATGCATGTTTGTAAACTTTTATTTGTTTTCTTCCTGTTAATCTGTATTGTATCAATTTCATTTTTAGACCAGTCCAAGAACCTAGAAAGGAAGAAGGGAAAAAAACTCTTTCACCCCTACACTATCTAGGGACATCCAAACCTAAAACAGATCTCTTCTGGGGATTAAAAAAGACAGCTTGGAAAAATAAAAGAAAATACATGCTATTACAAAACAAGACAGAATTATGGAAAATTGTTCAATTTGTCTGTTAGCAATTCTGGCAACATTGAACTTCCCTATTATCTAGGTATAGAAAGAAGTATTCTACTATCCATTTGCCTTTGTGGTTTTATTGATGTGCTTCAAGTACGTATAGTAATGTATAGCCAGGAGTGAGGAAAAGAAATATTACAGATTTTTAGTATTCTCCTGTTGCTATTCGCTAAGTGTTATACAACTTAAGACTAGGAATTTAGAGGGCTTTAACTTTAAAGAACTAATTTTTAACTACCATTCAATTAAAGTTAGTACAATGACTTTGCATAATACATACATGAAATAATTAGTGAAGATGGTTCTTAATTTAAAGGATGTTAAACAGCTTGTAGACATCTGGTAACAAGCTGAAATGGGTCATTCAAAATTTATCTAACTAAATTAAGGGGGAAAAATGTTTCTCCTCCCAGGTTGGCATGTCACAAGATAACTAAACCGACTTAGTAGGCTTGCCTGGGAATCCTTAGCTGTCAGTGGTGAATATGCAAAGGGCCAGCAAATTAAATCAACCTGCCAAACTGTCAATTTCAAGCCTCATGACTGCATGAAAATAGCATCACTGGAAGAAATCAAGCATTGCCTTCTTTTGGGTTTCCTGGCACCTATTCAAATACTCATGCAGTTGTGGCTAATTTTGCATGCAAATTTCAGTCAATAAGCTCAGAACAAGACCTCCCAAGATATTTCAAAGGATCTGACAGTATTTTTTCTGAATACCAAATCGACAGTAGTTGAAATTCAATCTCCATTTGCTGGTGCTTTACATATGCACAGTGTCCCCACCACAGAGCTAAGTTAATGAGAGCCTTACCTGCTTTCACTCACATCCTCCCAGCCGTCCTTGCTGAGGTTCTCAAACACATTGCTCATAACCTTGATGGAGTGATTGAGAACAGTGTGGTAACGACCCACAGAGCACTTTTTTTTCGCAGCTTTAAATTTAACCTTGGTAGTGGTTGTCTTACAATCGTATTGTCCAGATCTTGCTTCCGTGGTGGCCATCTCAGATTTAGCTTTGTCTGCTGAATGCTCCAATTTCTCTATTGAATTCATCAGCTCTTCATTTTCATTTCTCAGCCCATTAGCTTCTGCCACCTGTCTCCTTAGGGAAGTGACTTCTCTCTCCAGCTCACTGATTTTTACCTGAAGTTCAGCTTTATCTTTTTCTACTTCTTTACTCCCCTTTTGTAGCTGTTCTAGCTCTTTTCCTCTGTCCTCTGCATCTTCTTGTTGCTGTTTTAAGAGGGATTTCAGGAAGTCATTTTCTTTCATTAATTTTTTATTTCCTTCTTTTAATTTTCTTGACCCTTTCTCAAAAGATTGTAGCCGATTTTCCAATTCAACGACCTAAACAGAAGAGTTTAATTTATTCTCTTAAAAGTCCAAAACCATAATCTGCTGTATATTTTTTATCATTTCTAATTTATGAAAGTAAAATTACACTTAGCACAAGGACAAAATAAATCTAAAGTACTTAATTTCTAAATAATTCTAAGGCGGTGTAGATAAATACATTATAAAATGCAATAATACATCTGTTGAATGAAGGACAGATGGTAAAAGAAGTTAAAATTCTACACAAAGTGATACAGAACTAAGTATACTAATAAACTTTGCAGAGTTTTCTGAGATAAATGCTTTGGCTATATAGACTATTGTGAAAAAAATTATTTTCAGAGAAAAGCAATTTATACAAAAAGTCTAAAAATAGATATAGAGAAACTTCATTAATAAAATAATTTTCTTCAATATCTAACAATCATCTGAAAAAATGATTACCTATATAAAATATAATCTATCAAGGCTGCATTATTCTAAATTAGAAAAATATAATTTTAGTAGTCATGAGGTCCTTAGTTTATACAAGAAAAAGTCTAACAACTTAAATTTATTTATTTATTTTTTAAAGATTTAAAAAAATCTATTAATAAGAGATACAGAGAGAGAGGCAGAGACACAGGCAGAGAGACAGAAGCAGGCTCCACGCAGGGAGCCAAACGTGGGACTCGATCCCGAGTCTCCAGGATCACACCCTGGGCCGAAGGCAGGTGCCAAACCACTGAGCCACTCAGGCATCCCCAACAACTTAAATTTATACTTATTCCAAGATTGCACTCATTTATTTCAGTATACATTGTTCACACTGTAGGACATAGAAATGAAAACATATAATTTCTGACTTTAAGAAATTTCAAAAACTATTTGAAAGAAAGACACTTGCATAAATAAATCTGATAAAGGATAGGATCTAAGTATCATAAGTCTGGGCAAAAAGGACAGAGCAATTAATTCTAAGCCATGAGTATGAAAACTTCAAGGAGGAGTTGATTTCAATTTAAATCTTGAAAAATAAAGAATCACTATTGTTTGTAAAGTACAGTTTACCATTTATAAGATGGTTTCATAAACATGATCTCTTCAGATCACCTCAAAACCATGTGAGGTAAGTATAGCCAATAATTATTTTTCCAGAGGAGGGAATTGAGTCTCTGAAAACTTAAATAATGCAGAGAGGTAAACATTTCCTGCTTTGAAATGGAATTCAAATTCAAGATTTTGTGCCCCTCAGGCTACTCTACAAGCCATAGATACATATGGAAAATGAACAAAGGACTGGGGTAAAGCAAGAAACCTAAATGATTGGAACACTATATGGACTCATTTTACTTTTAAGACAATTCTTCCAAGGAGAAACATACTTGATGTATTGACAACCAGTAACTTAAAATATTCCAGAAGTCTGCAAGATGAAACTTACAGATATTCTTATTGCTTTCCAGTTTACTGGATTTAGTTATGGTGGGAAAGATGTAAGTTGTTTCCTAAACATCATTTTCAAGAACACATGAATTCTAGCTAAAAACTGCTTACTTTTTCAAAATCATTTTATGTCAAATTTTATTCTCTATTTAGTAAAAAATACTATAGAATAGAGAATATCACCTTTCTACAGTTTCTTCAGTTTCTTAGTGGTTTTAATCACTGCAAACAACAGTGTATTTTCAAAAATATTTTAGCATGTTAGACTCCATGATAGAGTAAGTAAAATAGACTGTATTTTTTAAAATCTATTTTATGTAAATAAGCAATTATGCTACTTAATAAAATTACTTAAACTGAGATAAGATTACTTGCACTAAACATTGTTGAATTAGCACTTAAATCAACTTTGTACTTTTGATTAAAATATAACAGGTTATGAACAAATATAACAAACATCTTAAATATGAGATTTCAATTCTAGAAATGAGCATTATCTTTGTCTTTTGACTAAAATCCATTTAAGTTTGGGTGCAACTCATAAAAATTTTATATACCATTGGATAAATATCTTTAAAATCTGTTAACATTTAAAATGTTTAAGTCTGTTAACTGCCTAATGTGAATCCATGTTTAATCCTAAAAACTGGCCAAAATTATTTGCATTTAAGTTAAAATGGAGGAAAAATAAAACAGAGACAGTACTTCTAAACTCTTTAGAAAGGGAAAGGTATACTCTTAAAAATTATTGTTAAACTGATATTAAACCTCCAGAAACAAAAGGAAAATTTCAATATATTTGAGAAGGAAAGTCTAGGGATTTGTTAAAGGCATTTGGTTTGTCTGTAAATCAGCTCATGTGCATACTTTTCCTCCAGTACAGATCATAATAATTTACCAAAAAAGATGGCCTCTTTCAAAATGGAGATAAAACACCTGACTTTGTAAAGTGTCTGTAATACTTTTCTAGGGCTGCCATAAGAAAATATCACAGACTGGGTAGTTTAAACCCCAATAATCTCATTTTAACTTTACCTCTTTGAAGACCTCATCCTCAAATACAGTCATCTTCTGAGATACTGGGAATTAGGACTTTGACATAATAATATTGGGTGGGGGGAGCTCAATTCATGCCATAACAGTGTAAAATGTTAATACATTACTTAAAACAATTATATATGTTTCATTTCTACTATGTAAACAAATGTTTTCATATTGTTACTATCTTTTAAACCTATTTTGAATGTTTTACAGTACATACTTTTAAAATCAGGAAACCCAACTAAAGAAGGTTAAATCATGACTCACATAAGTACATTAGGTTAACATTTTTAAAAAGTGACAAATTAGTACGGTCCAGTGCAAATAATTCCTGTTGGCTTTTTAGAACTTAAAATGGGTTTCTGGATCCACTATGGAAGTAGCCATTTACGGCAGTTAGAATTAAATAATGGATTTCTTTAGGGTTTCTACCCTAAGGAAGTAGTAGATAGCAATATACTATTATAAGCCATAGAGAGAAAAATTATACAAATCCCAGCAAATAAAAATACTGTTCTGAAACAAAGAAGATAAGCTAGTGCAAACTGTATGGCCTTCCAGCTGATAATGCATATATTCTTTCAGTTACTCGTTTTACCTTACGATAAAGGAATGTGAGCATTTATTCTGTATGTTATTGTGTTAACCTGCTATGTTTTATTCAGTAATAATGAGATGACAGCCTTTGTTACCTGATGTATAGCAAGTGTTAGAAGTATAAGGGATCACATCATCTGTTCTAAGTCACGAGATTTCCTATAAGTCATTTCACAGATGTAAGAAATATAAGTAGCCTCATTAATATTTTTACTTATATATTTGTGTATTTCCAGCTTTATCTAAGTATCTAGCATAGCAAATTACAACCAATTAAAAAATATTTTCTTTATAACAATAACAAAGCGTGCTAAAATGCAACCAAGCCAACTTAACTGATCTTGATAAGAATGTATTTATACACAAAAATATGAATTAAGTATAAAACTGTAAAAGTAAGTGTTAAGATTTTTAAAGAACATTTTATTGTTAATTACAGGCATTAATGTAAAGTGGCAGCAGGGTTTGTATGAGTGATTCTATTAAAACAGGCAAAACTATTCTAAATTATGTGGGCATAAATTTCTATCTAAAATGAAATGAGTCATGTATATTTTTAAGTTTAAAATTAAATTATAAACATATTACCATTTTACTTTATTGAAGCTAAAACTACATTCAGTTTTAATAGTTCAAAATTGCAAATCTATATGCTTTTTTAATATAAGTCTCATGTCACATTTTAAACTGGTAATAAGCACATATAGCAAAAATTTTTATAATTTCTATTATCATTCTCTTCATTTCATCTTTGAAGATATTTTTAATCTATGTCAATAGAAGCACAAGTGTTTCCACATTTATTTCACTAACATTGATTTTGTTTAACCCATTTGGCAAGTGAATGATTTTGAATTATGAATTTAAATTAAGGATTCACACAAGGTTTAAGTTCATGAGCCCTCTTTTTAAACCATAATCCTTTATGTTAAAATTCAGATTTAACTTCCTCAGCTCAATATCTTAAAGATTAGACTACCTTCTGCAATGTCTGCTCCGACATTTCTTTCCCATTCTTCTCTGGAGTACTCTTCTTGACCCCATCATCTTCATCGTTTCTACAGAGTTGTTCTGGTAGAGAATAAATAATATATTACGGTACATCATATACTGCTGAAACAGTGTCCTGTCATTTTAAGGAAAAGGGTTCTAAGTTTTCTCAACTATGAATAATCTAATCTATTTTATTGTCAAAGTATTTGGCTGGAAACTAAATGGTAACCTTTTCCAAGATTTCAGTCACATAATTACATACCTTTGTAGTGTCTTTTTTTCCCAGTGTAAGATTTTCAAAGGTACAACAGATCTTCAGGTTAACAATGCTATACTTTTATTCCTATTTTCATTCTTTTGTAGACTATTCCTCCTTTGCCTTAAAAGCGGAATTCGCTGCCTTCTTATCTAGTCACTACTAGTTTTGTTCTCTGGATCTTGTTCCCTGCCAGGAGGATCAGAGTGATTGCTGAACAAAGCAAACACTACCCGAATTAGGGTGAATTGAAACTGTAACAGCCCCCTGCCCCCACCTCTTTTCCAGGTAAAAAATCATGCACTAAGCAGAGTAAATCATAAAAATCACATTTCCAGGAAAACTGTCACTTTATAACACGTACAAACCCAGATAACAGGTGAAGTTGTTTCTACAAATGATTCCTATACTCTCCATGCATATGACTACTAAAACCTTTTCAAACGAACAAAAATCTACAACATATCAAAATTAAAGGAAAAAAATAATCATAAAATTTCAGTTAATACTATCAAAATTTAAATACATTAAAACATAAATGTTTTCTAATCAGATAAATTATTGTGACAAATTTAATGTTTCCTTGTTGAATTATTTTTCAGATACAACATTTCTTAAAGAATCAAAAAAGAAGGGCAAACAAGAATATATAAAGCTAAAAGGATACGTATCTGTGCTAGACTGAGGTGATTTTGCTTTAAAGTATGCTTGGCTGCTGTAGGTCAGTGTAAAACTTTGATTCATCAACAAAGGAGAAAAAAAACAATATTATTCTCTGTAGAGTAGAAATCCTCTTGGTATAAACAGTGACTAACAAGTTTGTTAGAGTGAATTAGGCATTTCTTTTGTCTTTGAAACATGACATATCCAATTAAAACTTCTGTACTCATGAAATAAATAGAACACTATCCTAAGGATAATAAAAGCTGGAATAGGTAGAATTTGCCACCTGGGGAATATGTACCTTTACCTTGATAATAATCTATTGGTTCCCAAGTTTCTTTTTCTAGTCCCCTAACACCATGGTGCTGAATTCATTTACAACACTCTTTCAGCAATATAGAAATAATATGCAAATACAATTCAGCTGTTCAAGTCATTTAAATATCTACTATAGTTCTAACTGAAATATTTACTCTTAAAAAATAAGAATAAAATAGTTCTATGCTCAAAGAGCATAAATGCTAAAAACAGCTAAATAATTCCAATAAAATAAGACTGATTCAAAAATGAATTTGGTTGCTGCTTTGTGCTCCTGGGTGTGTGCAAAGTCCACTGGTGGACTGGTTGACCACGTTCACTTCTGTGGAAGACTTTAGTTTCTCGCTTTAACAGGTTTCACAAAGAATAGCCAAGTAGCTAGGCCCAGATGATAGAGGGGAACAAGGAACCCACTCTGCCCTTTGATTCTTCTCTCATTCAAGGGTCTCAGGATTTGAGAAACGAACCAAGAAGACCTAGTTAGAAATATGCAGTTCTATTTTTGTCCTATATTAGATATGTGAGCACATGTTTCACACTTCTAGAGATTTATTTTTAATGTTTTGGTTTTAAATGCCTCACTTTCATTCCTACTATAAAAATTCATTCTGATTCATATTCTCTCCTAACAGATAAACTTATCTTTCTTTCTATGTTTTTTTCTCTTAATTCTCTTAGATTACATTAACAAATTAATCTAAATTCTTCTGCAATTTTTCCCCCTTGTAGATTCTTTTAGCTATTTTATCAAATTATTTCTAAAAATCTATTTTCATTATGATTGGTTGCCATAAGAAAATACCTTTAGGATTGCCACCCTAAAATATGCCACTATAGTATACTATTATTTTGAGCAGTATATACTTGAAAAACAGCAAATGCTTTTGGTTCATACTTTGATATCACACTATGGTAGAGTATTAGTCAGCAAATGCTTACTCCATTCTTCTCTACCTTTATGGGTGGAGTAGAGACCCCTACTCCACTGACGCTGAGCTTGAGCGTGGTCATATGAGTTGTACTGACCAAAGGAATGTGGGTATAAATAAGAGAGTGCCTGTTATAAACCTAGAACTTAGGTATTTCTCCTCTTCCCTTGGCAATTTCCAGCATCTGCTTTGAAAAGAATATGTCCAGATAGTCACTGCCTCCTTCAACCTGGGCCTGAGACTGAGACATGTAGAACCATGTGAGCCAAATATGCTCCAAACAAATAACAGAACTTCAGCCTGAAGCACATATGCTCCAGCTGATCTGCAGAAACCATGAACAAAAAAATAATGTACATTATTGCAAGTCACTGAAATTTTGTGGTTGTTTACACTATAGCAAAAGCTGCTGGGCATAGCTATAATAAAAACCTAAAATTATGTGGCATCAATTTTGGGACTAGGTGGTGGGTGCCAAAGAATGTTTCAGGAGGCTGAGAAAACTGACCCATGCTATGTAGTGGCAAACATTTGGCAAACTGCCATCTGACATAACATGGAAGACAAAAATGTAGCTGATTAATTTGTAACAATGAGTGAGGATGTTCCAGTGTTCTGCTGATAGCAGGAGTTGATTTTGACTGGGTTTATAGGAAAGAACTGAGCTCAGAAAGGAGCGGCCATAGGTATTCAGAAGTGCATACGTTCCAGTACTTTCAGGGTTGGAAATGAAAGTTTCTCACCATATCAAATGAGCAACCACTGACACATTGGCAGGAAAGGCCAAATCTGAGATTTTGACATTAAGGCATGGCCCTGGATGTGACTGTCAGGCCTGTTCTTGACAATCTCTAAAAGTAATATGATGTTTAGTAGATCCTTTCAGCTGGACAAAAGGACTTCTAGAAAGTTTATGGATGAGGGTCTAAAAAGTCTGAAATAGTCTCCCATCCCTCCAAAGAAACTAAAATGGATAAAACATACAAATTGTTGCTAGCTGTATTTAATAAAATGAATGTGAATAGAAGTTACAATGTGCCAGTTCCAAATCTAGGCTTAAGAGGCTCTGTACATTTATATTTGTCCCTCTGTAGCCAAGAAATAGACAGTGGAGCAGAAGTAAACTCCACTTGCAGCCTGAAAAAGAGCTGGACCAGATGACTTGCAGCAAAGAGATCTGCTTCAGCCAACCCAAACACAACACACATACACACACACACACACACACACACACACACAAAGAAAGAAAAGAAAGCTTGCTATTGTTTGTGAGTTTTCACATTTGCTTCTTTTGTTCTTTTATTAATAAGCAGGACTTCACCTTTCTTTTTCTAAAAGATTTTATTTATTTATTTGAAAGAGAGAGAGAGCGCACGTGCACAAGTAGGGGAGTGGCAGAGGGAGGGGAGAAACAAGATCCCCATTGAGTAGGGAGCCTGACATGGGGCTGGATTCCAGCACACTGGAACCATGACCTGAGCCAAAGATAGATGCTTAACTAACTGAGCCACCCAGGCATCCCAGGCCTTCAGCTTTCAATGAAGCCATTAACAGTGTTTTTATGAACACACTCATGCATTTGTGGTAAAGGTCGAGGATTCCTGTTCTAAACCTAATCCTATATGTGATTTTTCAGGCCTGACCATATGTATTACACTCTTTACCCAGAAAGCCCTGTGAGGAAAAGCTGCCCTCCCCGGACAGACCCGGTACACGGCCAATGGACTCCAGTCCCTGAAGGAGTTACAGTCAAGGACTCAGGCTCCCCCTGGCCAACCATATTCATGTGCGTATCTGTGCTCCTAGCCTAGGTGCCTCCACGAGGCTGCAGGTGAAGATCTCCTTACTGCCTGGCAGCCCTTTGGCTGAGGGCCTCTTCAAATCTCCCCGCCAAGATCTTATCTGGTAGCTGGGGTGGAGGTAACCTTGAAATATTGTTCTTCCATCTGATTCAGTACTCAGTACCTTCCCTCTCCTAGCCCTGCCCTTTTTTCTCCCCAAAGACCCACATCAATAAAAATGCAGGAGACTTTAGCTCAGGGCTCCTTGGCTGTAAGACAACAGCTCTGTGTTGATCCATCTGATCCTCAACTGGCCTACAGTTCCAGGGGGAAGACAGAACAGAGGGAGTTGGCACTTTCTCTACTTTAGCCTCTTGCTTATATAGTAAGTGATTAAAGGCTTGACTATTACTTTCATTTTGGCTTATGATCTTAAGTCAGTTATGTGGACATCTGGCAGTTCAGCTCAGGTAAGCTCCTAACAGAGATACTGTGGGATTGTAGCAGATTCACTACACCATGAATTGCAATCTTTAGTATAAAGAGAAATTTAGTGTGGTAGGGGCTTACAGTGCTCATGTGGGAAGTTAGAGGAGGCAGAACTGATTTGCTAGGAAAGGTAATAAGATTTTTTAAAAAATATGCAGAACTTTTGAAATCATTGTAAAGATAGCCAGGGGAAAACAGGTAGCGGGAAATAAGAAAAATATATCTGGTACGTGGAAAAAGGCTACTATTCATATAGATTTGGGATTTTCATCCAGGGAAAACAAGCTTAATGACAATAAAAGTAAGTAGCAGAGGCACCAGATTTACCCATCCACATGGAACAACTAAAACTAGAGAAAACAGATGAAAACAATGGTTGTCAGACATTGGGCATAAAACAATGAGAGGAAGTCATCCCTGAGAGTGGTCAAACAAAAGGAATGAACTCAATCATGGCTCCCGCATACTGCCTAGAGACCTTCCAGGCTACAGCACAAAAATGTGGGACTAAATGGAATTTGGTGATCTTCTTAGCTTGAAGCAAACTGGGAACTTGAGATCCCAGAGTCCAGGGATCCCAGAGTCCAAGGAAGATTGAGGTGCAGGATAAAGTGTCTAAGAACACAAATCTGCTCAGAGAGAGGGAGAGCTCTGAAGATCTATAAAAGGTTCCTTCTCAAGTCTTCACCTAAATATTGATCAGCACAGGAATGTGTGTAAATGACCCAAAAAAAGAACCCCCTAAAAATACTAGAGGAAACAATCTTCAAAATTCACACAGGCCCAAGAATAGTTCATTCCCCCAATACCAGAGTGTGGGAAAAAAAAGAAATGTTACATACCTCTGAAAAAAAGATAAGAATGATATAATTATCACTGGAAACATTTTAAGACAGAAGTAGTAGAACAAATTTTCTTAAGTATTGAATGGAAAAAAAAACTGCCAATGCATAATTCTATACTTGGTGAAAATATCTTTCAAAAAGAAAACAAAAATAAAGATTGCTTTTTCAGGTATAAAAGTGGAAAGAATCCATCACCAGCAGATGTGCACTATATAAATACTAAAAGGAATCCTTTGGGAAAATAGAAAATGACACCAAAAGTAAATCTGGATCTACAGGAGGAATGAAGAGCAGAAGAAATGGTTCTTAGTGAAAATAAGAGCCACCATGTTGCTATATGTAAAGTCAAATACCAGTTTAAATCTTTGGGGGCAGCCCCAGTGGCGCAGCGGTTTAGGGCCGCCTGCAGCCCAGGGCGTGATCCTGGAGACCCGGATCGAGTCCCACGTCAGGCTCTCTGTATGGTGCCTGCTTCTCCCTCTGCCTGTGTCTCTGCCTCTCTCTCTCTCTATGAATAAATAAAATCTTTAAAAAAAATAAATAAATCTTTGGGATCACCCCTTCCAGAATAGGAAACACTCCCTAGTAGGTGGAGTGATATGGACACTTAACAAAACACAGATTTAAAATCCTTTCTGGAAGAAAAAAAAAAGAAAAAAACTTGCCAAAACCCTGAATTTAATAAAATATGAGCTTAGAAAAGAAATAATAAGATATACAAAGGAAATAAAGTGGGGAATTTGAAGAGCAGAAGAAATAAACTGAGAACCAGAAAACATCATTATGGATTTAACAGAAATATTAGAAAGAACAAAGGAAAGAAGATATATGTACATATATGTATGTGTGTGGATAGATAGATAGATAGATAGATAGAGTTCAAAATTGAATTACTGATGAAGGAAAAGTGTTTAAATAAACTGTATGCAGAAGAAAAAGACAAAGATTAAAGAATTAGAAGAAAACAGATATGAAAGTCAAACAAAAAGTAACAAAACATAAAGACAACTGATATCCTTGAATTAGAGTGTATAAAAAAATGGAATATGCAAAAATACATTTCCTTGTAATTCAGGAAAATCTTAATTGAAAAGTAATAAATTACATGGATAATCCAAAATTATGATTTAAAATAAAGTATATCAAGACATATATATACTCTTTAAATATTGGAACATCAAGTTGAATAAACTAAAAATTCACATGGAAAAATCAAGCCACATCTAAAGACTGATGTACAAGAAGGAGGGAAAACCAGATGTCTCTCCATAATAAACGTAAATTACGTAAATTACATAAAATACGTAAATTCTGTAAACATAATTTTTTAAAAATAGCATACATATGGTTTTCTTTTTGCACAATTTATCTGACTAGAATTCTTTTTTTTTTCTTAAAGATTTTATTTATTTATTCATGAGACAGAGAGAGAGAGAGAGAGAGACAGGCAGAGGGAGAAGCAGGCTCCATGCCCGGAGCCCAACACGGGACTCGATCCTGGGACTCCAGGATTACGCCTGGGCCAAAGGTATGTGCTGAACTGCTGAGCCACCCAGGAATCCCTAGAATTCTTTCTATATAAGTATTAAGAGAGATTTCACTTGATAATTAAGATTGAAATTTTGATTTTTAAGTGTGAATTAGGATGCTTTTCTTTTTAAACTCTTTCTTACTGCTTGAATATATACAAGTATGTGTAATTTTTCCAGGAACTATAGTTATTATTTTTAAAAAGTAAGCCAAGGATATAATTTTAGAGTACTCCAATAGTTAAGGAATAAATGGAAGGAAGTTCCAGTGGAAGAAACAGTGAAAATACAGGCAAGCACAGTAGAACAGTAGAAGGTAAAAAAAGGAAAACCAATGTTTCAGAAGCAAAAAAAAAAAAAAAAAGAGTAAGCTTGAGATATGATATAAATCAGTGGTGTAAAATAAAAGATTTCAAACATTGGCTTTGATAAGTCACCAGAGACCTAACTAAGAGCAAATGGAGTAACAACAGTAATTGGGACAATGGGCAGATGAGTGGCATATGAAAACTTATTAAGTACAAATTAAGTTAATTGTTAAATTGTCAACACCTAAAAAGTATTGTGGTAACAATGAAGCTCTAGTAAAGTTAAACAAGGAGAAATTCTGTCCTAATCTTATTTACTTTTTTCTAATAAGGTATTACAGTAAGGACTGAAGTCTTAGAGTAAATATAGTTATCTTAATTTTAACAAAGGAATAATCCTTTAATTGGAACAGATATATTCCCTCAGGGAGTTGAGAGATTTGCAGATCTCTAAGTTTTCTTCTACCTCTATGATATTGATTCCAGGAAAATAGATAGGAACTAAATGAGTTCCAGAAAAATGTAATGTCAAACAAAAATATAAATGAATTAGTAATATTGAGTAAATAATTCTATATAATTTATAGAAACAAACATAGCTTTGAACAAACATAGCTAGTAAATCTTATCGATGAATAAAAAACAAACACCTTTATGAATTATAAAGCTGACATTTAGGTGTCCTATTTTATTTTCTTGTGAAAAGTAAAAATGTTAACATATCAATAAGTAAAGCACTAGAAAGAAGGAGGAAAGGATAAGATTCTTATAATAAATTGAAAATAAAACATCAAGGACTAGATAATTTTTAAATCCCTGTATTAAATATTTATTCTCACAAAAAATGTACCTTCTCTCTTCTCTGCCATACATGTATTCAATTCTTGTATTTTTGCCTTATCAATAGATATATGTACTTTAAGTTTATCCAGTTCTTCTTGAAGATTCATCCTATGAAAATTAACACAATAAATGACTATTTAAAACATGTAAGTTAAGGAATAATGTAGCAAACAGATAAAGGTAGTAAATATATTTAATAAAATATGAATTAGATAGTAGTAAATTAAAGGAAAAATATACCACTATTAACATATCCTAATAATTAAAATTAAATTTTAATGAGAATCTGGAAAGTAAAATGTTTTAAGTGATTTTTAATTTATGTAAATAAACATGTTTAATACTTAAAACATAGTCTATATAATAAAAAATGTATCAAGTTACCCAATCACTTTTTTCTAAGATTTTATTTTATTTATTTATTTATTTATTTATTTATTTATTTTTATTATTTTTTTAAGATTTTTAAGTAATCTTTACACCCAATATGGGGTTCTAATTAGAGCCCTAAGATCAATCATCACATGCTATACTGACAGCCAACCAGGCACCCCAACCCAACCACAGATACACTATGTAAAAATCATAATAAAAATGTTAATACATATACTGAAGACATAGAACGTACATTTCTAGATGCCAAGAAAAGACAAAGAACCCTTACTACTAAAATGGAATTGAGCTGCCATGGTGAGAGATTGGATCAAATACTGCCCATGGAGACCTCAGACCTTCAGATCTGAATGGGGATGGAAGTTTATGCCCAAGGCCCTTCATGACTGAGAGACAAACTGGGCTAAATATAGCAAGATGGAGACAAAAAATTGCAGAATGAAACATAAGTATCAGACTTTATTTGGTCAGAGTTTCACTAAAACAAGGCAAGCCTATATTACTGGTTTCAAAATTGAGCCATATACATTTACAGAGATCTGAAGAATTGACAATAATATAAAAATTGGTTCATGGCCAGTGTCCACTGAAGAGTTCAGGCAGACACAATCATCTATTATAAGACAGACTTCCAGAACTGAGAGAATGGATAGGAGAAAGAGAACCTCAAAGAAGTTATATGTGCAGATAATTGTATAAATAAGTTCAAAGCCATGAAGATAGTATATATATATCACCTCAACCAAAACGGGAGAATGTATACTAAAGAAATTGAAATTATGAACAATTCAAAATGAGTTTTTATAAAATTAGAATTTTAAAAATGTTGAAAAAAAGGAAAAAGAGGTGACAAAACATATTTTTAAAAACATAATAATTGATTGAAAACATTATATATATAATGACTGAAAACTGAGAGCTGATAAAAATGTGAATTAATAGATTGAGAGTATCACAAACTGCAAACAGAATAAATAAAACTATTCACAGTTAGAAACAGAGGAAAACTGCAGGACACCACAGAAAAAGAGGCAATCTTAAAATCAACCATATTGAGAAGAGATGTTAATTAAGAACTAAAGAGCTTTAGAGTGACAGAAGACTTCTAGCAATAAGGAAAGCTGGAAGAAAAATAAGTAATATCTTCAACATTCGAAGGTTTACTATTCATAGATATCTGATGAAAGAACTATTAAGGAAAATGTTTTAGGTAGAAAAAAAACCTCAAAATCAATGTATGAAACAAAATAGGCAATGATGATGAAAGACATCTATAAATGTGTATAGGATAGGAAGTAAACCAACATTTATCATGTAAGCTAATATATCTAAATGAAGGTAGAAATAGAATATGATAAAACTAAAATTCTGAACATAAAATGATATAAGATTAAGGAAATGATCAGAGTTACAGTATTTTAAGAATCCTATATTGTTGGAGAGGATACAGGTGCTGATGAACCTTAGTTTGTAAAATGAATGAAGTATAATTTCAAGAAAAAGCATTTAAAGAATGGAAAACAAATATAAAATTTACAAATCAGAAGTCAAAAAAAGAAATGAATAAAATGTGTTCAATATAAGTCAAGAGAAGGATTTTTTAAAGGAGCATAAAAAATAAAATGTACACTAAGAAAAAAACCAGTATTAAAGATGAAGATGGTCATTACATAATGACCAAACGAATGATTTACCAGGAATATACAGCAGCTCTAAACTGCTATATATTCAACAATTTAAGAAATATACTTATATCTTATTATAATCTTATATTTTGTCTTATCAAAAATTTATTAAATTATAACATATATATTTAGAAATATTTTTATATTTATATAGTTTATATAAATATTAAAAAAACAAGTAGTCTCTGCTTTTCTTTTCCTCACTCAGATTCTTCCTTGAAAAAATTGATGTTTACAGTTTGATGATTATATATTTTTAATATAAAAATAAAAATATACATATATGGATTTTAAAAATTAGGATTCTGTGATTACTGCAGTTTCTCATGTAGGTTACAGATTGATGGGAGAAGCATACAAACATGCACACACATACACCCATCCACACAGCAATTAAGTTTGTATTAGTTCCTGCTTTGTCTAACTAAGAACATGGAACATTCTGAAATAAGATGGCCCCAACAAAGAAAAAACAGATGTAGCTCATCTCAACTTAGTTTTCTTCGGCTCTCAGATCACTAACATAGCAGAACACAGGGCTCTAATTATTGCAAATATTACTTCTTGCTTATTTAGAGGCATTTTATACTTATATCTTGTTTTTTTTTTATTTTGTCTTGAAAGAACTATTTAAAAAAGGAAAGAACTTAAACAGTCCTTACTTTTAATAAGTACACATAAATATCGGGGAACAATTGTTCTTGAGTCAAACTAAGCACCAACAGACCACATCTTAATGGATGTTTGGAGGAGGGGCTCATAATCAGCATCCTTGAGCAGGATGAACATTGGCTATTTACTGACTCTGATTTACTGCCCACTTATTCTGATGTTTCTAACATTCTGAAGGACCAGAATCTCCTTCTTACTGGACAAAATACATGAAATGACTGTATTTGGACGCTGGACAAGAGGCAGCAGAGAACTGTGATGCTTGAGAGAAAGGAAATTAACAAAGAGAGCCCTAATGATAGCCCAGATTTCTGTCAGGAGCCACTCTCCAGACCATGATGCAGGGAGGGGTCCCAAGAAAAACATGATGGCCTTGCTGAGATGAACAAAAAAAGACTGGAGTTTGGGAAGGCTAAAATGATGGAATTTGTGACACACAGCACCCACAGAGGAGGGAGCTACAAAAAGAAATAGCATAAGAATTCTTTTGAGAATGGTTAAATATTTTGTAGCATATACATACTACAAAATTAAACAAGACAGGCAAAGTACAACTGGAGCCATTAAAGAGCTATTCCAAGGGTTTACACATGACTGGGAGACACTGAATTCTGACCAGCTAGAGAGCAGAATCTTTGTTGATCACCACAGGCATTCAACAAATAATTCAAGAGTCATCTAATGAGTAGGGATAAAGCAAATCTCTGAAGAAGGATACTTGAAACCTGTGCTAACAGTGTTTTTTAAAAACCTGAAAATGTTTAACCTGAGATTTTAAATACACCTGTCTCAGTAATCAATAGAGAAAGTGAATGGAAACTAGGACACTGAATATTTGAAAAGCACTATGAAAAAAATTGACCTAATAGACATTTATAAAACATTCCACCCAATAACAGTTTTCAAGAGCTTTCATGGAGCTTTCACTAAGATAAAATCACCTGTTGGACCATAAAACAATTCTCAGTAAAATTAAAAAGATCTAAATCATGAAAAGTATCTTCTGTGGCCACAATAAAATTATAAATTAATAACCAGAATATGTCTGAGAAGTCCCCCAACTTAAACCTTTTAAAATCTTTTTCTCTTGAGGAAGTTCCCAAAAGGAATTTAAAAATAAAAAACTAAAGCACCGCATTTCAAAATGTGAGGTGCTAATGCAGTGCTTAAGTGGCCTTCTACAGCACTATATGTTTATATTAGGAAAAAAGATCTACAATGAAGCTCCCAATTATAAAAACTAGAAAAAGAAGAAAAATCACACAGAGCACTTTTTCATATGTGCACTGACCATGTGGATGTGCTCTTTTATGATATATCTATTCAACTGTTTTGCTCATTTTTCTATTGGGTTGACTGTCCTTTATTATTCATAGGAATTCTTCAGATATTCAGGATGCTAGTCCTCTGTTGGACATATATACTGCAAATATCTCTTTTTCATTTCAAATGTTGTCTTTTAAGTCATTTAACGACATCTTTTGATAAACAGAGACTCTTGGTTTTAATATTGCCCAGTTTATCAATTTTTAGTTTATATTTAATCTATTTTAAGAAGCCTCTGCCTACTACACAAATAGATGTTCTCTTTTGTTTTCATTTAACAGTTCTATTACTTCACACAGAGCACCTGGTGGCTCAGTCGGTTAAGCATCTGACTCTACATTTCTGCTCAGGTCATGATTTTAGGGTTGTGAGATCAAACCCCACACTGGGCTCTGCATTGGGTGTAGAGCCTGCTTCAGATTCCCCTCTTCTCTTTTTCCCTCCTCCAAAAGAATAAAAAAGTAAATAAATAAAATCTTTATTAGTTAACCCTTCACAATTAGGCCTGTAGTCATCTAGAATTGATTTTTGTGTATGGTATGAGAATATGGTATAGTATACTAATTAAAATAGTTTTCTTTTAAATTGAAGTTCTTGGAACTCTTAGCTATACAGTTATATCATCTGTTATTTTGGTTATTTCGCATTTTTCATAATTATAAACAATTCTATAGCGAACATATGTGCCTATCCACAAGATATCTTTAGGATTTTCAACTGGAAGTGGTTTTACTGGGTCTTTTGAGTACATACTTAAGAAAACAGAAAGAATATTTCAAATGTAACAAAAGTATGAAAAGTAGTATAACCAACATTAGTGTGCCAAATATTTGAGTTTAAAAACATTAAGATTAGATGCCATACTTAATTCAAAGCTTTTATTTTTGTGAAAAAAATAAAATGTCCTGGGATCCCTGGGTGGCGCAGCGGTTTGGCGCCTGCCTTTGGCCCAGGGCGCGATCCTGGAGACCTGGGATCGAATCCCACGTCGGGCTCCTGGTGCATGGAGCCTGCTTCTCCCTCTGCCTGTGTCTCTGCCTCTCTCTCTGTGTGTGTGACTATCATAAATAAATGAAAATTTAAAAAAGAAAATTTAAAAAAAAAAAATAAAATGTCCTGTAAATAATATTACCTCTTACAATATTCCACCTTTCTTTCCTCCCCAGATAAAACCCGTTTCTTCTTTGATTTGGTATGTATATTTCTGTTTTGTGTTTTAATAGTGTGTGTGTGTGTGTGTATAGTTATACATACTTTTGTGGATACATACGTATGTATGTATGTATGCAAACATGTATCTACAAAAATATGACACTAATATATGATTTAAAATTTTATATTTTAGAGAAATATACTATGATATATGAAATACTATTACTCATTCCTTCTTTTAACTCAACTTTTGCTTTAGAGACATTTCCATTTTGATAAATATAGATCAAATTTATTCATGCTAAATGTAGTATAGTATCACATTATCTTAATGTATTATAATGCACTTTCATAAGCTACTAATGGTCATTTTGGTTTTTTTTGTTTTTTTGTTTTTTTTTCTAATGGTCATTTTGATTGCTTCTCTTCACTATTACAAAAATACTGCAATACCCTACTCATGCATGCTAGTTCACTTTACCTAAAAGGGTCTTTTCCTGGGCTAGCAATATGTGGTATGATACTCTGGGCAGTCCTTAATCCATTTTGAGTTTATTTTTGTGTACAGTGTGAGAAAGTGGCCCAGTTTCATTCTTTTCCGTGTAGTTGTCCAGTTTTCCAAACACCATTTATTGGAGAGATTGTCCATTTCTCATTGAATATTCATTCCACCTTTGTTGAAGATTAATTGGCCATAGAACTATAGGTTTATTTCTGGGTTTTCTATTCTGTTCCATTGGCCTATGTGTCTATATTTTCTTTTTTTCTTTTTTATGTAGTCTCTATGCCCAACACAAGGCTCAAACTTATGACCCCAAGATCAAGAGTCACATGGTCTACTGACTGAGCCAGCCAGGTGCCCCAATCTATGTATCTTTTTTTGTGGCAATACCATATAGTTTTGCTTACTCCAGCTTTGTAATATAACTTGAAGTCTAGAATTGTAACACTTCCAGTTTTGTTTTTTAAAGAAAAGGTATTTTAAAATAGACTGTTAGTTTGACAAAACACACTTACAGAAAATAATTTAATATCTTTAGCAGAAAAAATCAAGTGATCATTCACTAAATGCTTAAGATATACTATGTAAGTCTTTAAGTGAACACTGTGCAATTCCTTAAGTAATTTAAAAAATTTAATATATATTGAACCTAAAATGTATGAAAACAAATGAAAGAAGCAATTAAATTAAAAATACTATGCATGGTGCTATGACCTGAGTGTTTGTGTTCTCCTAAAATTCATGTCGAAATTCTAACCTCCAAAGATGATGGTGGTAGGTAGGAGGTTGGATCTTTGGGATGTTCTTAGGTCATGTGGGTAATACTCTCATGAATGGGATTAGTGTCCTTAAAAAGAGACCTCATAGAACTCCCTCACCCCTTCTATCATGTGAGGATAAGACATCTGCAACATGAGAGAAGACCCTCACCAGACCATGCTGACACCCTGATCTCAGAGTTCCAGCCTCCAGAGCTGCGAAAAATTTCTGTTGCTAATAAGCTATCTACTCTGTGGTATTTTGTTACAGCAGCCTGACCAGACTAAGACAAATGATCTGAAAAAACAAATACCATATGTATATGGTCTCAACTAATTAATCAGCATCAAAAGTTAATCTCAATAGTTAGAAAATAAAACTCCAAAATACACCGTCATTTACGTCAGAGAATTATCTCCCAATGGTTACAAAATATTTTTTCTTAACTTTCTTGTTAACTATATAGTAAAATAAAATGAAAATACAAGAAAAATACAATTGCTGAAAGGTGGAAACAACTTAAAAATAATGGATGAATGGATGAACAAAATGTGGTATATACATACAAGAGAGTATTTATTATTCAGCCTTAGGAAAGAAATTAGGACACAAACCATAACACGGAAAAACCTGGAAGACATTAGGACCAATAAACCAGATACAAAAATAAAAATACTGTATGATTCCATTTATATAGAATGCCTAGAATAGGCAATTTGTAGGAACAAAAGGAGAAAAAGACAAAGGCTGAGAAAAGGGAAAATGGGGAATTATTACTTAATGGTAACAGTTTAATTTTGAGAATATGAAAAGTTCTAAACATGGATGATGGTGATGGTAGGACAATAATGTGAACCTATTTAATGGCACTGAAATACACACCTAAAAATGGTTACAATGGTAAATTAAATGTTATGTAAATTTTGCTGCAATAAAAAATAGATAGCCCCCAATTTAGCTGATAATACCACAAACTAAAGTATAAACTCTTTTTTATATTTTAGCCATACAAGAGGGAAGGAAAGACAAGGAGGAAAAATGGAAAGAAGCATGGAAAATGCAAACATAGGAAGGCATAGCAGAGCTGTATCTTCGTATCATTCAAAGTCTGTCATTAGATATTTGGGTATTTCTTGATTATTATTTGTGTTCTCCAAGAAGCTGAAGCTCTGTGAGGTCAAAGCGTAGGTGTTCTGCTCAATATTTTACTTCTAGTGTCTAGCATATTTATTTAAATAATGAGTGAAAGCGCAATACAAAGGGTCACACAGATTTAGTGCTATGTAACTAATATTACGAAACTCCATAGGGGATCCCTGGGTGGCTCAGAGATTTAGCGCCTCCCTTTGGCCCAGGGCGTGATCCTGGGATCCTGGGATCCTGGGATCAAGTCCCGCATCGGGCTCCCTGCATGGAGCCTGCTTTTCCCTCTGCCTGTGTCTCTGTCTCTCTGTCTCTCATGAATAAATAAATAAATAAATAAATAAATAAATAAATAATCATAAAAAAAACCTCTATAGTTTAAAAGCTTTCTTTTCACATAGTATTTACTTAGCTATAAGCATGGAAGTTTACTTGCTTCCAGGCCCTGGTACCTTAACAGAATCATGACTGTATTCTAAAAGCCTATCTAGAGGCCTCTAGAAGCATCACACTCTGAAACATTCTTGAGATAGAAAAGAGGAGGCTAAGGGATCCTAGGCTTTGGGGCTCTAACTCAGCAATGAATTAGGTTTCATGAAGCTGATCATGTTCTGAAACTTCTCACTCTTACTTATGAAGACTTAAGAGGTAGATGAGTTTACTTTCTATGTCTCCAGTATCAGGGGTTGAATTACTTGTCTCTGATTTTCAATTTTAAAGTGAGATTCAAAACACATTACCACATAGCCTTGAACTCCATTGCCTTTCAACAGACACTGATAATGTGTACAACCCTTGATTACACTAATATCCCAGAACTCATATTCTCATTTGCGCTTGGCTTCTGACAGCCTGTACTGTTTCATGTTGGATTGGTTTCTCAAGGACTAATAAATTTAAATTCTTATTAATTCATCACATTATAACTCTTCCATGTGACCATACAGCCTGTTCTTCAAAGCTATAAAAAATAATATGTGGAACAACTGGATATTCACATGTAAAAGAGCTACACTGTACTACTTCACACCAAATTTAAAATTAACTAAAAATGAACCAAAGATGTAAATATGAATTAAAACTATAAAACACATAGAAAAAAACATGGGGGGGTAAATCTCTATGACCCTGGAATTGGTGATGGCAATATGGGCATGATGCCAAAGGTAAAAGCAAAAAAAGAAAAAAGAAAAAAGAAATTCATAAAATTAAAAACTTTTGTTCATCAAAGGAAACTATTAAGAAAATAAGATCACCTACAGAATGGGAGAAAATATTTGTAAATGTCTAGTAACTACAGTATGCAAAGAACTCCGATAACTCAAAGACAAAAAGGCAACTCAATTTTTTAATACAAAAAAGACTTGAATAGATATTTATACAAAGAAACACAAATGACAAATAAACATATGCAAAGATGCTCATTAATCATTAAGAAAATGCAAATCAACACCACAATTAAATACCACTTCACACTCACTAGGATAATTTAATAAATTTAATAATATTTTATAAAAATAATAATTTGGGGGGGCACCTGAGTGGCTCAGTGGTTGAGCACCCGTCTTTGGCTGGGGTCGTGATCCCGGGGTCCTGGGATCAAGTCCCACATCAGGCTTCCCACAGGAAGCCTGCTTCTCCCTCTGCCTATGTCTCTGCCTGTCTCTCTGTGTCTCTCATGAATAAATAAATAAAATCCTTAAAACAACAGCAATAATTTTTTTAAAAATGAAAGAACAAAAAAATACTAAATGTTAACAAGGATGTGGGGCAAGTGGAATCTTTGTAGATTGCTGTTGAGAATATAAAATGAATACAGTTTGGCAGATCCTCAAGAAGTTAAACATGAACTTACCATATGATCCAACAATTCTGCTCACAGGTATATATCCCAAAGAATTGAAAACAAGTATTCAAATAAATACTTGTACATAAATGTTCATAGTGGCACTATTCACAATAGCCAAAAAGTAGAAGCAACCCAAATGGCCATCAATAGACGAATGAATAAATTGTGTGTATATATATATACACACACAAACACATAGTGTGGGACATTGTTCAGCTATAAAACAGGATGACATGGGCAGCCCGGGTGGTACAGGGGTTTAGCGCCACTTTCAGCCCAGGGTGTGATCCTGGAGGGCCCAGGATCAAGTCCCACGTCAGGCTCCCTGCATGGAGCCTGTTTCTCCCTCTGCCTGTGTCTCTGCCTGTGTCTCTGAGCCCCCCCCCCCACCTCTCTCTCTCTCTCTCTGTGTGTCTCTCATGAATAAATAAATAAAATCTTAAAAAAATAAAAATAAAACAGGATGACATATTGATACATACTACAATGTGAATGATTCTTGAAAACTTTATGTTAAGTGAAAGAAGCCAAATGCAAAAGGTCACATATTGCATGATTCTACTTATATAAAACATTCAGACTTGGTAAATTCATAGGAATAAAAAGTAGATTAGTGGTTGTGAGGAGCTGGAGGACGGTGGAAATGAAGAGATTGGAAGTGACTGCTTACTGGGTATGGGATCTCTTGAAGTAAAGAAAATGATTTGGATTGGATAAAGATAATGGCTACACAATACTGTAAATACACTAAATGTCACTAAATTGTATGCCTTAAAATAAAACTATTGTGGGGTGCCTGGGTGGTTCAGTTGGTTGAGCATCCAACTCTTGGTTTTGGCTCAGGTCATGATCTCAGTGTCATGAGATAAAACCCTGTGACAAAAGCTTTTCAACAGCAAAAGAAACAGTCAACAAAACTAAAAGACAACCTACAGAATGGGAGAAGATATTTGCAAATGACCTATCAGATAAAGGGCTAGTATCCAAGATCTAAAAAGAACTTATTAAACTCAACAGCAAAGAAACAAACAATCCAATCATGAAATGGGCAAAAGACATGAACAGAAAAAAAAAAAGACATGAACAGAAATCTCACAGAGGAAGACATAGACATGGCCAACAAGCACATGAGAAAATGCTCTGCATCACTTGCCATCAGGGAAATACAAATCAAAACCACAATGAGATACCACCTCACCCCAGTGAGAATGGGGAAAATTAACAAAGCAGGAAACCACAAATGTTGGAGAGGATGTGGAGAAAGGTGAACCCTCTTGCACTGTTGGTGGGAATGTGAACTGGTGCAGCCACTCTGGAAAACTGTGTGGAGGTTCCTCAAAGAGATAAAAATAGATCTGCCCTACGACCCAGCAATTGCACTTTTGGGGATTTACCCCAAAGATACACATGCAGTGAAACGCAAGGACACCTGCACCCCGATGTTTCTAGCAGCAATGTCCACAATAGCCAAACTGTGGAAGGAGCCTCGGTGTCCATCGAAAGATGAGTGGATAAAGAAGATGTGGTTTATGTATACAATGGAATATTACTCAGCCATTAAAAATGACAAATACCCACCATTTGCTTCGACGTGGATGGAACTGGAGGGTATTATGCTGAGTGAAATAAGTCAATTGGAGAAGGATAAACATTATATGGTCTCATTCATTTGGGAAATATAAAAAATAGTGAAAGGGAATAAAGGGGAAAGGAGAAAAAATGAGTGGGAAATATCAGAAAGGGAGACAGAACATGAGAGACTCCTAACTCTGGGAAACAAACTAGGGTTGGTAGAAAGGGAGGTGAGCGGGGGGTGGGGGTGACTGGGTGACGGGCACTGAGGGAGGCACTTGATGGGATGAGCACTGGGTGTTATTCTATATGTTGGTAAATTGAACACCAATAAAAAATAAATTTATAAAAAAAAGAAAAACCCTGTGCCAGGCTCCATGCTGGTCCCTCCCTCTCCCTCCCTCTCCCTCCCAATCCGCCTTCCTCCCAACTCTATTATTATTAATAGATTCTCTCCTTCCTCTGCCCTTCCCCACTCACACTCTCTTTCTCTCTCTCTTTAAATAATAAAATCAAATAAAACTAGTATGTAATTCATACAATGCTGATGGTTATCCAAAAATGTATTTGTTTGCAAAATATATCATGACTTAGTAGACATTTTTTTGAGAATTTTATTTCCAACTCATGTTAGTGAAGTTCAGTTCATTAACCCCGCATTCTACATATGGAAAAATAATATTTATGCTTAGGAAGACAGTCTTGCTTCATCAAAAAAAAAAACTGAATTTTCTATCATAATATTTTTATTTAAGCTCCTTAAAAATTATTATTTGAATTTTATAAAATATTCTTTGAAATCATAGCCTGCATATATTTAACATTTAACCCAAGAAAGAAGAAGGTATTCCATCCCGGACAATGCTACTGACCTATAGCTTGTCTAAGCTTTATCATTAAAGAAAAATGATCAGGGGATCCCTGGGTGGCGCAGCGGTTTGGCGCCTGCCTTTGGCCCAGGGCGCGATCCTGGAGACCCAGGATCGAATCCCACGTCGGGCTCCCGGTGCATGGAGCCTGCTTCTCCCTCTGCCTGTGTCTCTGCCTCTCTCTCTCTCTCTCTGTGTGTGTGTGACTATCATAAATAAATAAAAAATAAAAAAAAAGAAAAATGATCAGAAGATCATTGAACTGAAGAAGACTTCAGTTATGATATATTGGGTTAAAATTCCCTCCTTCTATAAAATACAATAGAATTTTAAAATTATGAATTCTAAACTCCTTTACTACTGACCCAAACTCTAACTACCTCCATTGACAAATTCACCAACAAGGATTCTCAGCATCAAGGAAAAGCATCAGTAATTCTTTGCAAATATTTTGTATTCTTATATTGATTTGCAGGTAAGAAACAAAAGTGAAACAGAAATGATAAGAAGGGGGCCAAGATGTTCATTTGTGCTACATAAAGAATTCAGTTTTTATTTTAAGAGCAAAAGAAAGATGCTAATGGTTTTTAAACGGGGGAAAGATATGTTCATATATGTATTTTTAAAAGATCACTCTGTATCAATAGAGAGTAAATAGATTAGAGGAGATAAGAGAATACAGGGAGACATTTATGAGTTTATTCTACTTGAGCAGGAAAGATATGATAGTACTTTGTATGAAGGCATTGATTGTAAGAATAGAAAGAAATAGATAAATTTTAGAGATATTTGTGATATGGAATCATGAAGACTACTATTGTAAGGAGGTAAGATAGAGGGGTAAATCAGTTATAACACTCTAGGATTCTGGTTTGGGCAAATGGACAAATCATAATGCCATTTTCCCTGCATTATGCCACTACTATTCCTTTATGACTGCTCATATCACATTTTTGCTTGTTTTCTCTGCTAAGCTATATGAGGTCCTGATAAAAAAGGTGGCATATAATTTCTCTGTGTTTATTGTATTGAGCAGAATACTCAGATGCAGCATTTTTATAGGCTATGCGTTAGTATAAAAAGACCACCCACTGCAAGTTCCTGATTTATTTAGCCAAAGATACAGATGAATATGCAGTAAGTGTCAGCACACTTTCCCTTGACTTGATGGGTACTTAGCAAGGACATGCTGGATTTTATTATAAGAAAAGCTTAATATCCTGTGGCATCTGAGCCTCTTTTTATAGTTTTATATCACTATTTTTTTTTAGTTTTATATCACTATTAAGAAATAATGTACACAGGTATTTTTATCCTAATGTTCTTATTTAGTAAAATGTTTATTTGTTCACTTAGGAGAAGTTAACATGACTTTTTTTTTTTTTTTGGTTCATAAATCTAACTTAGCAATGGTAAGGCAACATCCACAACTAAGTGGAAAAGCTGAGTGAGCCTGGCTGGCCTTTCTGAAAGCTTTCCTTGCCTCTTACTATCTATAATCCCAAATAATGATTTCACCTCACTGGCACATGGCAGATGGCCCTAAAATAAACCTCATTTAGGATGACTGGTTTTGAGTGCCTGCCTTCAGCCCAGGGTGTGATCCTGGAGTCCCGGGATCAAGTCCTATATAGGGCTTCCTGGATGGAGCCTCCTTCTCTCTCTGCCTGTGTCTCTGCCTCTCTCTTTTTGTGTCTCTCATGAATCAATAAATAAAATCTTTAAAAATAAATAAATAAATAAGTAAATAAATAAATAAATCTTACTAGAGTTTGAAATTGTTCTTCAATATTTCAGTCCCTAGCTTAATTCTTGGCTCTTGTTTAAATAGTGAATTAATTAAAAAAATATGAATATTTGTTAGAGAAATACTGAGAGAACAAGTCAATTCATTAGTTCATAGATTGTAATTGCGTTAGGAAATACTATTCAAATCTGTAGTACATCTTCGTTTATATATTCTAGACTTAAATAGGACTAAGTATTAAACTAGATGCCAGGGGTGCTTGGGTGGCTCATCGGTTAAGTGACCAACTTTTGATTTGGCTCAGGTCATAATCTCAGGGTCCTGGGATCAAGCCCTGCTTTGGGCTCTGCACTCAACACAGAATCTGCTTATCCTTTTTCCTCTGCTCCTCTACCTTCTGTTCTCTATCTTAAATAAATAATTCTTTTAAAAAAAACCTAGATTTCAATGTATGCACAAAAATAAGACAGCCTTGTCCATAGAAAAACAACTGAGAACTTCTAGTTCCCTGTTTACATCCATTCATCCCACTAATTAAATATAAAAACCCTGAATATGATACATAAAACAAATATAAGAAGACTCTGAAAGGCAGGGAGAAGAAGGACATGAAAGAGACCATAGGAATAGAAGAACAACCCACAGTGCTAAATTCTCTTTCTTCTTTCCTCCTAAATACCTCAAAGTAGGTACTGGAGAAATCCATAACCCAGGAATGCCAATAGACACAAACAAACATACAAACAAGAGTCTCAAGGAAATTCTCCTCTCCCTGGCCAAAGAACTGAGAAATGGGCAAATTAGCAGGACAGGAATCTTAATAGACAATACCCATCCTACTTTAGGCATACATCACTGGGGAAAGGGAAAGAAAGAAAAAGAAGGCATCCTTGCTACCTCTGTCAATAAAGTTCAAATGAGAAGCCTGGTCTTCCACCCTCATCAAGTAGTAATAAGGTACCCCTTCACACATCCTTTAATGCAGTGTCAGCTAAGACTCCTATCCCTTCTCCCTTAGGCATGATACCATTAGATATCAGTTAAAAGATTCAAATACGATACAATGTCTCAAAACATAATACCTCCAATGTACAGGAGACAACTGAAAATCACTCATCTTATCAAGAACAAAGGAAATCTCAACTTAAAGGAGAAATCGTAATTTAAAAACACCACCACCCAAATAATAATGCACATGTCAGAATTACTAGACAAAGATTTTATATTATTTTTTAAAAATAAGCTCTTTGCCCACTGTGAAGGGGCAAATTCACAACTCTGAGATCAAGAGTTACACGCTTATACCAACTGAGCCAGGCAAGCACCACTTAACAAAGATTTTCAAGTAGGCATAATTAAAATGCTCCAATAAGGGTGCCTGAGTGGCTCAGTTTGGATAAGCATCTGCCTTCGGCTCAGGGCTCAGGCCATGATCCTGGGGTCCTGGGATTGAGCCCCGTGTAGGGATCCCTGCTTAGCAGGGAATCTGCCTCTCCTTCTCCTTCTGCCCCTCCCCCCAACTTGTACATGTTTTCTCTCTTATGCTCTCTGTCTTAAATAAAAACCTTTTAAAAAATAAAGATTTAAAATAATAAAATGCTCCAATGAACAATTATGATCTTGAAACAAATAAAATAGAAAGTCTCAGCAAATAAATAGGTGATATGATATAAAGAAGAATAAAATGGAAATTTTAGAATTGAAAATTATAAAAACCAAAATAAAAAACTCAATGCATGGGTTCAATAGCAAAGGTAACAGATAAAAGAAGAAAGAATTAGTGAACCTGAAGACAGAACAATAGAGATTATTCAGTTTTAATAACAGAGATAAAATAGGCTAAAAATAAAATGAACTGTAGGACAATATTAAAAAATCTAATATTCATGAAAGTAGAGTTTCAGATACACATAGCTCTTTGAATATACTAAAAGAGAGGAACAAAGAATGTGGGGCTGAAAAAAAATATTTAAAGAAATAATGACCAAAATTTCCTAAATTTGAAAAAGAGCACAAACTTAGTGTTTCAGGAAGCTTAGAGAGTCTCAAACAGAATAAACCAAAGAAATCCATCCCAAGACATATCATAATTAAACTTCTTAGAAGCAAAGACAAATAAAAATGATGGAAAGCAGCTAAAGAGAATGATGCATTCCCTTTATGGGAACAACAATTCAAATAACAATGTATTTTTCATCAGAAACCACAGAAGTGGCATATTTTTCAAGTTCTAAAGAAGGAAGTTGCTAACCTAGAATTCTCTAATCACTGAAAACATCCTTCTGGAATGGAGCTGAAATTAAGACATTTTAAATAAAGGAAATTTAGAGGATTTGTTCCTAGCCAACTTAACCTAAACAAAAGTCTAAAGGAAAGCTCTTCAAACAGAAAGGAAATAATTTTTTAAAAATGAGTGAAAGAGAATTTGGAAGGTCAGATGTAAAGAAATAACAGTGGAAAGGTTAAAAATAGCCTTCTTTTGAATTTTACAATTATGTTTGACACCTGAAGCAAAAATTATAACATCATCTAATGAATTTTTCTCAGTGTTCAAAATCGATAAATCTATAGACACAGAAAGTAGATCATTGGTTATCTAAGGAAGGGAGGGTGGTGGTGGTAGTAGTAGAAGAATTGGGCTAAGTGGTGTGGGGTTTTGGAGAGAGGATAAATGAAAATATTCCAAAATTTAGTGTGATAGTTGATACACATAGCTCTTTGAATATACTAAAAGACACTGAAGTATTCACTTTATATGGTGACTTATATATACATTTTTAAAGATATTATTTATTTATTCTTAGAGACAGAGAGAGAGAGAGAGAGAGAGGCAGAGACACAGGCAGAGGGAGAAACAGGCTCCACGCAGGGAGCCTGACATGGGACTTGATCCCAGGTCTCCAGGATCACACCCCGGGCTGCAGGCGGCACCAAACCACTGGGGCTGCCTGTGAATTATATTTCAATAAAGTTATTAAGAATTGTCAGGGACCATTTCTGGACAAATCTATAAATAATTTTCAAGATAAGAGACTTTATTATCAGCATCAGATTTTAGCACTAACAGAGTACAGTGAACTTTAAGAGATCATTGGAAGTATACATTTTAATCTGATACATCATTTACTCAAAAGTTTATCATTACACCATTACATGGAAAAGGTGAAATATAAAGTTACATGTGTTATTATATAATATTCAAAGTAAGATACTGATTTACAACTAAAAAGATTCAATGATATTTAATCACATTACGCCACATAATGCTAAATTCTAGTAATCTCAAAGAAATCAGGCTTTCAAAAAAATTGCATGGTTTGGATGTCAAAAATTAGCTCTAAATGAAGAAACAGGTAGCAAAAGAGGCTAATTATGTTGGTCTAACTCCTTTATATTCCAAAAAAAAAAAAAGTGTTCTTTCTTTGCCAAGCTGAATATAATAGCCTGTGAATTATAAGATCAAGGAAGAAAACTGTATGTTTTCTAAAATATGAGTATCCTTCATCAAGTTTTATACTTAGGGCAGCTAAAAGACCTATGTGGAGGGATCAGCATTAAGCCCAAAGGACAGGCAGTGCACAGCAAGAAAGAAAGCAATTCCCTAGTGTCTTTTGCAGGTCACTACCAAGGACCATGTTAGCAGATCCATACCAGACCCTTAACAGGCAGTTCTGCTGCTACCAGTAATTAGCTTGGACAGCTCTGGCTCCAAGAGTAGCAGCAAGGCTACACCATAATGAGCTCAGCTGGGATTAGCAGGACAGGGCAGGGAACCAAGAGAGCTCAGGCATTCTGCATTGCGTATGTATCTAGGAGATCAAACAAGGATGGCTGGCTAGGTTATCCCCTCTCCACCTCATTCCAAAAATGAAGCACGGCAGTGTCTAAAATACAGGCTAATGAAGAGCGACACCTCCAACAGATGAGAGCCACATTAATTAACACAATCCCTAGATCATATTATACAGTTTCAGCTAGAGCTAGCAAATGTGCAACTTGTTATTGTATTACACACATATATATTTAAAATGCTATTCCTTTTTTTCTTTATTTTTATTAACAAAAACCAGATTATTCATTTTCAAATTTTATATTTCTCTCATGACCTAAAGGTCACAAAAAAATTCTCCCAAATATTTATCTAAGTCTACATTGTTAAAAAGGAAACTCACTTTTGAATCATCAGCTCTTGATTCTCCCTTTTGAAATAGGCCAGTTCATTCCATACAGCATCAGAATCTTCTTGTCGAAGTTGTTCAGGATTTGCTCTCTTTATTCTTCTGGCATGAGTCCTATTTTTAAAATGAAGTTGTATTCTTCCTTAGTATGTTCAAAATGCAATGAAAATTCATTTATACATTCCCTAATTCAAGCTATTTATGGAATAAATGTCCTAAAACTTAAGTGTGTAGAAATTAAAATCCTATATTGTAATTTCCAAAAGGCTAAAAACTCTTACCTTGGAAAGCAAACTGTTAGGCAGATACATGATAGTCTTAGGTCTATTTCTCTCATTCATTCTAGTAATAATAAAACATGTAGGATGGTCAGTTTCTTAAAAAGGTTTATAAGCAATGAACTCCTCTAGAATTTGTTGTCAACCAATCTGAATGTGGTACATATGCTCTATCTTAAAACATGCTATTATCAGTAAATATATCAGAAAGTAGTTTTCACACTTCTAGTGACTACTGAAGTTAGGTGAGCAGAGGCTATATGCAGGACAAATTGCTTTATCACTACTTTACTGACAAGTGAAACACTTCCCATTCTTCAAAGGAAAATATTAGATGTGACAATTACCTATGAAACATGCCAAATGCCCTTTATGTTTTCATTTTCTGTACATAAAACAAACTATTCATTTTTATCTTGTAAAAGTGCTGTACTGGCCAATTTGGAAACAGTATTTCTCCATAGAACAGACCAATGTGTATCATCAACATTGCCCTAAAGGATCCATCTCAAAAGATGAGAGGATAGTAGATTTTCTGTACTCATTCAGTCCTTTGCCCTCTGTTGATACTGTTAACAAGGGAGCCACTTACGACTAACCAAGATCTGAACACCTGTTCAGAGCAATTGAACTGAGACCGCCAATTCATTCAGATAAGCTGCAGAACAAACTGATGGATAGTAAAGATTTTCAAATTGCGTACTAGGTTGAAGTAGTTTTCTGATAGTTAACTGTAAATATGTGAATTAAATATTTCTCTTGTCTTTTAATTAAAACTTAAATAGTTTTTGAATTACAAACTGTAATACCATTATTTTATTTATTTAATTTTTTCAATCCTATGGATATGAACTATTTTTGCATTATCTACTTTTATTAAGCTACTCTATTGATATTGAAAATGTATACAGTAATTCACAATCACCTACATTATGAATTCTGCAAATGACAGGAAAATCTAGTTATTGCTAGCATATTTATCTGTTTTCACTTATATTATCTATCTAAAAATTCACAATAAAGATATGAATAGCAAATAATATCTTTAAAATCAAACAAAAGCCATTAAAACACCTATATGATGCTACTCCATTCCATTTAATATTTAGGGAAATGCCTTTATGAGCTATGTAACTCACATGCCACTGCCTTCTTCCCACTGTTTTAATTGCTCTTTTACTGCTCTGTAGTTGGTCTGTAACATCTGTAGCCTTTCCTTGCGTTTTTCATGGGCATCTCTTAGCTCATCATTTTCTTGGCTCTGTAGAACACAAAAAGGCAAGTACACACAAGTTTAAAGAAAGTATTAGTATAATGTTGCAAATAAAAAGGTTACTCATCTAAATATGAAATTTGAAAAAAATAGTAAATATAAATTAATTTATAATACTTATTTAAGCAGAAAAAGGGGAAAGATTCTTAAAGTCATAAAATAGATTTGCTTGGTAAAATCAATCCTCTCACTGCATTTTTTAAGCTGCTAGTAATTTCAAAATTAGTTTCATTCTTTCCCTTGTTGTCAATTAGTACACATACCAATATTTATGAGCCAATTTTACAGAATTTTTTTTCTTTTTCAACAAAAGGATTTGTCCATACATAACACATGATTATTTTGTTAATTATAAATGCATATGTAATTGGTGTAAAAACACTAATCATAGTAAGATCAATGCTTCCACTCATGGACTCATGATTAGTTTAGTATAAAGCATAAGGATTACACAGGAGGGAAAAAAACTGGACCTAAATCTGAAGTAGCAGAGCTTGATCTTCTGGGTTATACTATACAGAATTGAAATGTGAGGGCTGGGCTTCATAGTCTTGAAGAGGTCATAAAAACATTACTAGGTTAGACAATTAAAGTCAACAATTTCTAAATGTTCTAAATAGAGTACATGAAGTAGGTCTTCATTTTTTGATATACCTACAAAATGAACTTATAAAGGCCAAATTTTCAGTTTTTAGAGGATGTATTTATACTACTTATGCATTGTGTTTCTCAAAGTAAATTAAGTAACTTCTTGAGTTTTTTAGCTATTGTGAATTTCAAATTTGTTTTTTAAACTTTTTATATTTCTATATGAAGGAACTTGCATACTTATTTAGTGGAGGTAACAGGTACTCTAATATTATAGTGAGGTGAGATGAGTAGACACATGACAGAAAAATCTGAATTTTGTTCTTGGAGCTCTTTCATGTTAGCTGTATAATCTTAACATTACTTAAATTAATTCCTTTTTCTGTAATATATGGAAAACAGCACAGAGATTTAAATCATGATGACTAAACTAAATGAGCGAATATACAGGTAAAGCCCTTGGCGCTGTGCTTGCCTTATAGCGGCACAAAGTAAAAGTCAGCTTCCTTCCTTTTCCTCTTCCCAGATATTAACTGATGTCCTTATCATTAAGAAGCCAAATTCACAGTTTTCTGGGACCATCAACTTCTCATCTCAACAGTAAGATAATACAGTTTGTATTATTTAACAGCAATTCTACCTGTTTCAACAATATGGATATTTTATCATTCTACTTTGAATATAGGTCTAGTAGGATAACTTCAATAAAACTTTAAAGTAGTTACTAGAAAGTATTTGAGTTCTATGTGTACCAAGTGTCTGTATACCATCTGGAAATGAAAGTGCTTGATGAAAAAGTATGAGATTGGCATCACTTGAAAGGGATAATCACAAAAAAATGCTATCCTGAAGAGTTTTAGAAGATATACAGATCACAGGTACTGCAAACTTGCTAAAGAGAAGCACAGTTTAATACTATGGTTAAAAATTCAGGATACTGAATTGAACTTCGTTCATTTCAATTGAAGAACCATATATTAAAAGCCTATTACATGCAGAGTGTTGAGTGCTGATAAGAGTTCAAGTCTTGCTGATCAAAGTTAGTAAATTTTATCTTGACATTGCTGTTTAAATTCAGTATATACCAGTTTCTCCATCTTTAAAATAAAAGCTAATTATATCTCTCTTCCTCTAAGACCAATGACTGATTTAACCTTGACCTTGAATTTTCTCTATTGTTGGTAAACAATCCAAATATAACTTCACTTCTTTGAACAATAAGCTTTCTAATCTTAAATACGTGAAATAATTTAAATTGGGGAAACTCATAATTAATAATGTTACCTTCTTATAAATGAACATAAGTTCATTACGTTTATTAGGATTCCTTAAGAACTAATAAGACTTATTAGGATTTTAAACAGGATATATTATAAATTTATTAATAACCTAATTATAAGAAATGTACAGGTGTTAGAAAAGATTTATGTCAAAATACAATTTTCAAATATACATAGTTGAGTAGTTTGTCAAATTCTAATGGCTTTCTCTAATTATTCTTCATTGAATGAAATTCCTTCCCCACAAACTCTTACTTTACAACAAATTTCTTAAATATTATTACATACAAATCCAGTGTTTTGGAATCATTAAAAGTCTGTGTTAAGAGTCCCTACAAACTCTGAGTAAATAGAACCTAAAAGATTGTACAAGAAATAAAAATTAATAAAATGAGATATCCAGATATTTTCTGTTGCCTTTCACAAAAATCTTCTGTTAAATCAATGGAATGAATTGAGTTCCTTATTGTTAGTAACTAATGGTCATTATTTTAGCATTTTTCAGTACTGCCTCAGCAACTTTATCACTGAATTTATACCTAAGGTTTTCCCTAGTTCTCAAATAGAAATCAACTATCTTATGCAATTACACTAAAGATTAATACTCAATAAAAATTTCCTGAGATCTGTTCACTCACAAGGTGCCAGGCTCTTTACTAGGCAAAATACTTACTCAAAGCACCTCTTCTTCCTAAAACATTAGTGTAATATATTTAATATTAGCAAATAGTTTTGATTTTCCCATAGTAATTGAAATAGGTGGTTCCTTCCATTAAGTAGTGATTATAGAAAAGTAGTTTTAGAGATGAGCTTTCTGCTTTAATTTTACATGCTTCATAATTTACTACACCTAATGCTAGAGTGTTTACATATTTCTTATAAAATTATAAGATCTAAACCATTAAAAATTTAACTAGAGATTATCTGACAAATCAATTTGATAGTCATAATTTACAATAATTATTATTTTAAAATGCAGTTTCATGTACAGATTTGTCGTTTGCAAATGCTATTATCAAACTGTAATTTATGGGTTAAATTAGTCCTACAGATTATTGTTTTTTGGCCTGCTTCAGAAATAGACAAAATTTTATGGAAATGTAAATATATTTCCCTCTTCTAATGCAAGAATTGATTTAGCAGGAGTCTTTAGGCAATAGTTAGCTATCTCAAAAGAAATGTTTAGTGTGTAAAAAGAATAATCAAAAAATTTTTCATAATATTCTAACAAATACAAGTTAATAATAGTGTAGATTATGATTCTTTAAGTCCCACATAATAGCCTAAGTCAAAACGGTAGGACTCCATTTGGGAAATACTGTACCCAAAGATCTTACAATAAATTCAAATGTAAAGACTGAAGGATAATATAGTATCATTAATAACTAACTAATAACTAATATCATTAATAACTATATTTTCCTTAGAGGATACATCAAAATACCCCAAAGGCAGTCACTGAATTAGGTCTATATATTAGATCATTCAATAAAACACTTACTGACTACCTTCCCTATATTTTGCAATTAAACTAGCTAACCTAGAGACTCTAATTTCTGTGCATGAACAAGTATGAATGACTAAAACACTAGAAAATAGAAAATAGAAAGGTTGTATCAACTGATTTTCCTCAATGATATTTGCAATTCCACTTATGAGTCCATAAGAAAAAAAAATGATTCTTGATCTAATCTACTAGAGTTTGGCCAAAGGCTCCTTGACAGGCATAAGGCAAACTAAGAACATGAGTATTGTTAATAAAACAGTGGTTCAATCTTCACAGAATGATAGCAAAATTTTTTAAAAGTTTAAAAAAAAAAACCTTTTGGGCAGCCTGAGTGGCTCAGTGGTTTAGTGCTGCCTTCAGCCCAGGGTGTGATCCTGGAGACCTGGGACTGAGTCCCATGTTTGGCTCCCTGCATGGAGCCTGCTTCTCCCTCTGCCTCTCTCTCTCTGTGTCTCTCATGAATAAGTAAATAAAATCTTTAAAAAAGAAAAAAAAACCTTTTATAAAATACCAAGGATCCCATGGATGTTTAATTTCAGCAGAGTGTATAAAATTGAATGTATGAAGAATGCATATTAGAGCTTTAAAAAGTAAGAGACATATAAACTAATTTCAAAGGACATACTGATTAAATGGCATAGAAAAGTGCTAATAGAATCAAGTTGCTAAATGCATTAAAGTTCATAAAGCAGAGATTCATGGCATTAGTGATCCCAAGGATAGTGAAGGATTTAATAAAGCTCTGATGCATTGCTTTCCAAATTATGCTTTATAAGTTGTTAGTACACTACATTTATGAAGTCAGGATTTAGAAATGGGTAGGATTTTTAAAATAATAGTTTTCATCTCTTCTATTACTATTGGCTCTTTTATTACAACTTTGACCACCCACCTTGAAAACATGTACAACTATTCACAAAAGTAAGCTAAGCAAGAGAATGTATTAATATTTTTACAAAATTCACCACTAGTATTGGAATAATATGCATGATTTACTGGTGATATAATAAAGCCATCATTTCAATATGCCAAAGTGCATCTATATATGTTCCATAGTGGTGGTTATCTGGTGAGGCTTATTTGTCACTCTCTCCCTTCAGTCCACCTTGGTGATCAACTTGGGACCCAAAGCTATCTACTGTGCCATGGAGCCTGTGTTTAATATAGTGTTTTCAACAGTATCTTCCATGGGACAAAAGTCTTTAGAAAATATTAATGGGTATAATATAATCAAATAAACTTGGGAAATAAGATATCTAAACATTCCTATAGATTCGGTATCTATACATTTCTATAGATTCATAATGCATACTGATATCTTAATAGCTCACAAAAAGTGAAATATTTTAATCCATTGCCTTTGATAATTGAGTACAGAATATTTTTCTCTGCCTTTTCATTAGCTTCTGGCAGAGCAGTGTCCAATACAATACCAATATGGGAAAGCCATGACAAAAATTCAACATGTATTAATGGGTAACAGTCAACAAATACAGCACCATGATCAACAAATGCATATTAAACATCATAAGAAGGACACCTGGGTGGCTCAGCGGCTGAGCGTCTGCCTTCAGCTCAGGGCATGATCCCAGGATCTGGGATTGAGTCCCATACTGGACTGACCCTTGTGAGAAGCCTGCTTCCCCCTCTGTCTATGCTTCTGCCTCTCTCTTTCTCTGTCTCTCATGAATAAATAAATAAATCTTAAAAAAAAAACATAAGACATTGTTAGGGGGTGAAATGAATCCCCTCCAAAAAGATATGTTGGAATCTTAGCCCCTACTACCCAAAATGTGATTTTATTTGGTGATAAGGTCTTTATAGAGGTAATGAAGTTAAAGTGAGGTCATTAGGGTGGGTCTTACTCCAACTGATTGGTGTCTTTTAAAAGGAGAAATTTAGACATAGACAGACACAGACACACATACACACACACACATCAAGGGAAGATGATGTGAAATATGAAGATATAGAGAGAATGCCATCCATAAGCCAAGGAATATCTGCAACTATGGGAAACCAGAAGAGAGAAATAGAACAGATACTCCCTCTCAGGTGTCAGAAGGAACTAATCCTGTCGACATCTTGAGTTTGGAACTTTCTAGCCTCCAGAACTTTGAGTCAATAAATTTCTGTTCTAAGCCAGCCAGTTTGTCATGACAGCCCTAGGAAATGAATATGGATAGTTATTAATCTCCTTCTAATCTTATATTCTCATATACTTGAGTAATACTAATAATACTAGTATTATACCCTAATTAAGCGATATATAGGAAGAAGTCTTCTGTCCTCACTAAATACGACTGGTATACTTACTAAAGTGAGACCATAAATAAAAAAGTATCCTGGGGGATCCCTGGGTGGCGCAGCGGTTTAGCGCCTGCCTTTGGCCCAGAGCACGATCCTGGAGACCCGGGATCGAATCCCACGTCGGGCTCCTGGTGCATGGAGCCTGCTTCTCCCTCTGCCTGTGTCTCTGCCTCTCTCTGTCTCTCTCTCTCTGTGTGACTATCATAAATAAATAAAAATTAAAAAAAAAAGTATCCTGGATCCAATCACTGTCTTTGGAGTTGCTTTTACTTTATAGGTTTATTTTTTACCCACTTCATTTGATAAATGCTCTTAATCATAGTGCTTTTTTCATTCAACTATTTTGCTCCTTTAAAATAAGAAATCCTTGGGATGCCTGGGTGGCTCAGTAGTTGAGTGCCTGCCTTTGGCTCAGGGCGCGATCCTGCAGTCCTGGGATTGAGTCCCACATTGAATCCCTGCATGAAGCCTGCTTCTCTCTCTGCCTCTCTCTCTCTCTCTCTCTCTCTGTGTGTGTGTGTCTCTCATGAATAAATACATAAAATCGTTAAAAAATAAAATAAGAAACCCTTTCCTACTAAAAGATAAGATATAATGAAAAAATTTGCGCACATTTTCCCCCTTACATTGCAAATTTGTGAAAAAAAACATACATTTGCAATTCATATTATCATCAACTGACTTGAAATAGGAATACAAAAAAAGTATAAATGAAGAAGAAATTGTATGAAGAAAGAGTTTTACTCTGAAAATAAACTTGAGGCCTCACCCAAAAGAGCTGTTATTAAGAGAAAGGAATGAAAAATTAATATAATATTTCTGAGGATCTTTATGAAAATAAAAATTCAAAAAGTGGAAAAAGATAGCTCTAAAAATGACCGAATTGCTCTACTCTTTCCTTCCCCAAACAAGGGACTGTCAAAGACTCACAGACTTTTGGGGGCAAATGAATGAAGATCTGTTATTATTGAATGGGATATGTGGTAGTTAATTTTATGTGTAACTTGACTGACCAAATATTTAGTTAATCATTATTCCTGGGTGTATCTGTGAGCATGTTTCTGTACAAAAGGAAAACATCATTCAGCATACCGAGTAAAGCATATTGCCCTTCCCAATGTGATACGCTTCATCCAAATCACTGAAGGCCTGAAAACAATAAAAGGCTGCATAAGAAAGATCTTTGGTCTTGTTCCTTTGGACTCAGACTGAGATTAGGACTAGAATTTACATCATCAGCTTCCTGATTTTCAGGCCGTTGGACCCAGACTGAAACTATACCATTGGGTCTCCTGATCTCCAGTTTCACAACTGTACATCTTGGACTTCTCAGTCTCTATAATTGTATGACCCAATTCCTTATAGTAAATCAATCAATCTTTATCTCTCTTTCTCTCTCTCTGGATAGATAGATATTTCAACATAGATATAGGTACCTTTATCTTTCTTTCAGAGTAGCAATGTCTCATTAGGGAAAACTAAAGGGTTATATCCTATTGGTTCTGTTTCTCTGAAGAAACCAGATTAATATAGGATGTGAATTTCAAGAATTATGCAAAAGGAGGAAGATGATAAACTGGCTTGCTAAACGTGTTCTTAATATCTCGTGTGTACTCCCATGTTTACATTAAGATACTAGGTTCCAAGTGCTCATGCAGCATCTTCTTAACTAGGGTCTTGAATGATAGACACTTATCTTGTCTCCTGTTGTAAAGTTACTTGTTTGGCTAGCTGCATTGCTTAGTAAGTTGTCATTGAGTAAACAAATTAATGAGCAAATAACTCCAAGTGTGGGCCACCTGGCTGGCTCAGTCAGAAAAGCATGCGACTCTTGATCCTGGGGTTGTGAGTTCGGGCCCCACAATGGGTGTAGAGATTACTAAAATGAAATAAATAAAATAAATAAATAAATAACTCCAGGTGTATATATTTCAAGTAGGCTAAATGCTAGCAAGCTGATGTCATCAGATCATTTTATTTTTGGTAGATGATAGATGATAATCTCTGTCAATCAACAGATGATAATTTTCCTTTCTTTTAGCACTAACAGTCTAACTCTACATAAGTATAAATTAACTTAATGTTTAGTGAAAAGGCAGAAAAAATTATTAGTTATAGTTTAGGTTAACCATATCTCTAAACTATTTTATTCTATAGCACACAAAATGTAAGTTGAACCTTTTTCTCCCTAAGAGTAATCTATATTATATGACAAAGAATCTGGGCTTTAAATGTACTGGATTCTAACCACATATAAAACATTGGTGTTGTCATAAAATGTGTTAAAACTATTTGAGATTCAATTAAATGGCTAAATCTCCTATAGTGCAGGCCTTTGGGTAGTGGTGACTAATGAATGACAAGTTTAGCCACATTAAATTCAGAAAAAATAAAAGGTCTCAATATAGTCAAATGGAAAAAATAATGTACTTATCATTTTGACTACACAATTTTTCTATAAAGGACAATTATAAGTGACTTGAGCTAGGTGAGTATAATTTTTAACTCACTTTTCTTTTTTATATGTTTATCAGATATAAAGAACTATGAAAAATTCTCTACTTTGCTATAGTTCTATTTTTTGTCTCTGAAAAAGTATAAGAATTTATTCCCAATATTAAGCTAAAATATTCCCCAACAATTTTAAAGTCATGAATAAATATTTACATTCAAACAGCAAATATTTTGTTACTTTATGATCCTCAGAAATCTGAAAAACAAGGCCAACCAATGAGACACTTTTACACCTGTAATTAAATTCAGGAAAGATAAATGATAAGCAGTGATTTGTGAAGTGAATGTTTATTTTGGTATATCTTTATCTTTGTGAGGATATTAATAAAAAAATGATTTAATGTTCACCTTTAGCTGTAGTGCCTTCTCTAAGTTTTCAATCTTTCTTTCAGCTTTCTTCAGATTCCTCAGCTCCTCTGAGTCTGTGAAAGAGCTCTTTGGGGACAAAGACCTTGAACGTTTCACAGGTGGTTCCTCGAGAATAAAACAAGGACATGGTTGAACTAGTTGGAACACTGGATTATGAAAGACATGCAAAATTAAAGAACAAGTAATTTTGAATACTAATAATGAATTATAAAAAAAATCCTGCATGGAATACCAGAGAAATAACAAGCGGAATTACCACAGTGCTACCGCTAAAGGTTTCTCTGTGACTCGTTAATGAGAATATTCATTTACATTTACATTGTTTCTTTCAGAATAATGATGTCCCATTAGGGAAGACTAAAGGGTTATAGACTCAGAAATGCAAGAAACCTCATTACAAAGGAGGGGATAGAGGCTGGTCTAATTGCTCTATAAGGGTCCAAGGTTACACTTGATAGGACAACCAGAAACAAGAGGGAAAGGATTTTTTTCCCTTTGAAATAGTTTAACACACTGTGAAGTTGAAGGAACAATATGCTTGAGGAATATAAATACAACAGACAGTAGATCTTATACCATAATGACCATATGGTCATTAACTATAATGTGGCTAACTAGAGACAAGAATGTGTGTTTATATTATGTACAGCTTCATATACCAATCTGGAGAAAGAATATGTGAAAGCAACTATTAAAAGCTGGGCAACATATTGTTCATACTTACTACATGTCCTTATGAAAAAGAAAGAAAATTTCATTCCAAATATCCCTCTCATTTTCTTGACTTTTGTTAAAAGCAACAAAACATCAGAGTGGTACATTTTTTAAATTCAGCAATGTAGCAAGCAACCAAATTAGGCCATATAATGTATCTCAATTTTAGGAATGTTTTCTTTCATTTAAATAAAGCTCAATACTTTAGAAACTATTCCAAAATGGCAAGAAGTGTATCATGAATGCAGTTATGTTTAAATAAATAAACCTATATACATACATAAAGCTCATTCTTCTGAAAATTACTAATAACCTTAGAGGGAGTAAATAAGACTATAATAAAAACATGAGTCTATTTTTAAATACTTCCTTTACTAAGACAGTTCTACTCATAGGAAAAAATGGAAAGAACTAAAAACAAGTATCTTGAAAAACACTTTTCTGTTTATAAAAACATTATTTTCTACTGCTAAAGTAACAAATGTGAGAAAAATATATCTAAAGTTCCTTACTTTTTATTTATCTGAGATAACATATTGATAGTGTTACATAGTAACATATTTACAATGTAATATAAAATTTTTATTTTGCTTAGTATGTTTTGCAGCATAACAGGAATATATACTATAGTATATATACTGTAATACAAATGCTACAAAAAGGAAAAGCTAACATTAATAAACATTTGATTAAAAAATTCTTATTTTTCTGTTGCTACACCTTTAAATCCAAAATTATATAATTGTATAAATTAACGTTAAATTCCACTTTATAGCTTATATCCAAATAGGCAGTATTTTAAATATCATATCTGAATGAAATAGAAACATTAAGATATATATTTCTTTTAACAACTATATTACTTTAAAATGATTTTTTACTTCAATTAACTTATCTATAGATTAGATATATGAGGGATACTTAATAAACCTTTAAAATTTTTTTAATTTATTTAAATTCAATTAACATATAATGTATTATTAATTTCAGAGGTAGAATTCAGTGATTCATCAGTCTTATATAACACCTAGTTTAGCAAAACTTTTTAACACAGCTATACTACTAATCTAATTAAGTTAGGAATATATTAGTCTTTAAAAAGGGAAAATTCTCTATTTACAACAATTTTTTATCAAGCATTTGGCACATAATGTTTTTCAAAGCTTCCAGAAATATAAGCAGAGAAGTAAATGCTGTTTTTTAATTTCATCGCTTGCTTTGTCAGCCTCACCTGACAAATTCACGAAATGACAAAATGTCCCTACCTTATGTTTTCTTTCAGTACTTGTCCAGATGCTGTTCTCTAAGGAACCCTTATTGGTAGATTTGCTCTCTGACAGTTTTTCATTTGCTATTTTTAGTTTCTCCTGTAAATACTCAATTTCAGACTTCTGTGAGACCATTAAAGTTTCTAAGCTCGATAAAGATGGCCGTTGAGATACCTATTTTTAAAAAGTATATTGTGTAAAAACATATGCATGTTTGTATGTTATTTATAGATGTGCAAATACACATAATATTATTACATTATATAAATAATAAGTACTCAAAGAAGGAAAATTTCATTTCAATAATAAACTATAAACTAGCATTAGCTAAACTTCTATCATCCTAGTAGAATGGTATTTTTCTTTTTTTTTTTTTTAGAATGGTATTTTTCAATAAAATAACCAAGAGTCTGTATAAATATTTTCATAAATATACTGCCACACAGATTTACAGGAGAAAAAAATTACAGCATGGTTGCATGAAACATACCACTCATCTATAAAATAATTATTTAAAAAATATGATTACACACATATGTATTTCCTCCTGAAATACTCAATCCACCATTTGATCACCAAGAGTCATGCAATACCACTGAATATAAACCTGGGAAAAGGAAACCAAGAGCACTATAAGTCTAATTATCTTTCAATGTATCATAATTTAATAACTCACAAAACACTGATACTTTTAAACTCAATACAATCCACTGTATTCTCTTTTGAAATGTATTACTATGTCAGTTAACCTGCTAATGGTAAGCACCACATTATAATGACAAAAAAAATAACAGAAAAATTAAGCATGTAGGATACCTTCAAGAAATGTTAGTTCATAAAAACCAGCATTCTGTGAAATTCTACTACTATCTTAACTGATTACATTTGAGGCCACTAAAACCTATGCATATATCAAATTTGAAATTAACCATTCCACTTACAAAAAACAAAAACACTAAATCATAATAAAACAAAGTTTTGGTTGATTTCCAGCAAAGACAATCAAATCTCAAAATTCTAATATTGGATATAAAACTAGTAGCCCTGAAAATAATTTCGTTTAAAATGTGGAAAACCCTACCCATCCTAAATGATATTCCTATGGGCTATCAGAAGAAATACATATGTTTAACTTTTCTGAGCCAACAATGGAAAATAATCACTCTTTTCCAGTTTTAAATATTTTCTTTAAGGAATAGGCAAAATTGTCCTAACTTCTAATTATTAGAAGAGAGGTCATCCTTGACTTATTTATATTATCACACTTTCGTCTATTTAAAACACTTGATTTGTTTCCCAACATTCATTCTATTATACGGCTAAATATCTTCCTCAGAACTATTTATATTGTACTCTTACCACACCTACCATACATTAAATACTTACTTCATTACTTTTCTTTAAATATCAAATTAAAATGCTTCAAGTACTTTTATTCCAAACCCTAAATGATTTTGCCCTATTCTTTCCTCCTACTTTTAATCACCATATTACTATTATTTACTTCACTTTTCCTCCTATCATACAAGCGAATTTATGATGTTTATAACTATTTCCTTTGGCTAGGCCACCTATCTAAACAGTGTTCAAAAGCCACCTGCTCTTATCCAGGTTCCTTTAAATACAATTATTAGGAATATACTAATCTCATCATTTACCAAATAAATTTTAAATAAGTTGTTCAAGGTCAAACAAAAATTTAGAATAAAATGGAAATAACATAACTTTAGTTTTACTGGTATATCCAATAAACAATCCCATGTTCTTTAAGTGAGTTTTCACAAGTGAGTTTTCTAAGTTATCACTGAATTATAATGTAGTAGATAAGAATGTAAAAATAGGAATATTCAGTCAAGAAGCTGTAATGATAAATAATTCAAATACTCATGAAGATATTAGAAATGCTCCAACTGTGGATACTGTCATCATCTTAATAAAGAATTTATATTTAGGCAATATTTAGGCAACAGTCCTTCAAAATTCTTCAACAAACAATAACAGAACTTCAAAAATAAAATACTATGAAAGTACTGATTAATTCAAATTCATATAGGAGTGGGAAAGATGATGTAAGTAAATAAATAAAATGGGTTGTGTTTACTATATTTTAAAATCACAGCTTTAGAATTGATTCAGTGGAGATACTTTGTAGACATATTGCACATGTATAAGATTGTTTCCCTCCAGAAAAAATATTATGCATGCTCCCATGGTTTTTAAAATCTGACCTTCTCCCTCTCTTGTTTTATCACTTTTGCAGGAGATATATGCACAATAAGTATTTCACACTTTTCTTAATACTACCATTTTTCAAAGCATAGGTAAAATGAAATGTCCAATGACACTCGGCCTCACCTAAGGACACAAGGAGGGTTTTTGTGGCAGTAGCTACTCAGCTCCAGTTAATTGTTTTCCTAGAGGAATGAATGTGGCCCACTGCTGCCAGGGCTACTGATTTTTCAAAAGAAGTAAGGAATTAGGAATTCTAAAGAAAATCCCCTAATTTTAAAATGTTGACTAGACTCCACTTATATGACTCCTGTATTTTGAGAACATGGTTGTGGATATATAAACTGCTATAAAAGTTCTAGGGAGGGGATCCCTGGGTGGCTCAGCAGTTTGGCACCTGCCTTTGGCCCAGGGCGCGATCCTGGAGTACTGGGATTGAGTCCCGTGTTGGGCTCCCAGCATGGAGCCTGTTTCTCCCTCTGCCTGTGTCTCTGCCTCTCTCTCTGTGTGTGTCTATCATGAATAAATAAAGAAATCTCAAAAAAAAAAAAGTTCTAGGGAAATTCTGAAATATGCATAAAAGCACATAAAAATGTGACTTTGGCTTAGCACTCTAGTTGTGCCAAGAGTTGATACAGAAAGATATCCATGATATTAAATGAGAAAAGTAGGTTACCAAAGAATATATTGTATAGAAATAGATTTTGCCAAACAGGCGTGGGAAAAAAAAACCCTAAAATGTTTTAGTGTTATTTCTAAATAGAACAATTATATGTGAATTATTTTCTTCATAGTTATTTGAATTTCCTTAAATTTTACAATGAACATGTCACTAAATGTTTTTCAAAATGTAAATTCTTTCTTCAAATAAAAGGAATAAGATTTGAATATAAAATCTTCAGAATTTATAGGAGAAATAGAAATGAAACTCTTTCTATAATCTCATCCCTTATAATTTGCTGGTGCTAATTTTGGGCAATATTACCAAGACATTAAAAATGAAAGGAAAGCCATTATAATTCTGCCTTTTAACCTTCTTTTCAAAGTTAGTAGACTTAATTTTTAGGAACAGTTTTATACTTACAGAAAATCTAAGCAGATGCTATATAGAGTCCTATACCCCCCCTCCACTCCCACCCATCCAGGTTCCTCTTAATAGCAACATCTGAGATTATTATGGTACATTTGTTACAAGTAATAAACCAATATTCAAAATTATTTTTAACTAAAGTCCATAATGCATTGAAATCTCCATAATGTTTACATAATGTCCTTTTTCTGTTCCAGGATCCCACCCATGATACCACATTACATTTACTTGTCCTGCCAGCATCTCTTGGTTGTGACAGTTTCTCAGACTTTATCTACTTTTGATAATACTTGATAGTTTTGATGAGTAGAATGATATTCAGGTGCACTGTTGCACACTCCTCGATTGGAATTTGAGATTTTCTCATGATTAGACTGGGGCTATGAGTTTGGGGAAGGAAGATCACAGAAGTAGAGTACCATTTTCATTATATCATGTCAAGTTTACATAGTATCAACATGGTTTAATCCTTGATGTTGACCTCCATAGCATAAAGTAGTGTCTTTCAGGTCACCCCACCATCCCCCACCTATACTATATTCAGTGTGCTTTGTGAACTATGTATAGTATGTGAAAACATGTATATCTTTACTTGTCATTATCCTTTCAAGTGCTGCTTTGAAGGCTTCACAAAATCAAGACAACCAGCATCCCTGTCTGGGAAAGTTCATTCTATCTATTGTCCTTAAAATCCTAGAATCTTTGGGGGCACCTCGGTGGCTCAGCTGGTTAGGCATTTGCCTTCAGCTCAGGTCATAATCCCCGGGGCTTGGGATTGAGCCCCACTCCCTACTCAGTGGGGAGCCTACTTTTTCCTCTCCGTCTGCTCCCTCCCTCTACTGATGTTCTTGCTTACTCTGCTCTAATCAATCAATCAATCTTTAAGAAAAAAAAATCCTAGAATCTTTGAAAAGTTTCATTTTCTTGCTAAGAATTATTACTATTGTATCAGTGGTATTTTTCCTCTAATATAAAAAATTCTTATTTACCCTTATAGTTTACAGTCTTAAGAGATAATGAATGATAGGGCCCCTGGGTGGCTCAGTGGTTGAGAGTTTGCCTTTGGCTCAGGGCATGATCCAGAGTCCTGGGACCGAGTCCCACATCAGGCTCCCTACAGGGACCCTGATTCTTCCTCTTCTTATGTCTCTGCCTCTCCCGTGTCTTTCATGAATGGATAAATAAAATCTTAAAAAAAAAATAAAAAATTTAAAAAAAATTTTAAAGAGACATAATGAATGGTATGGTGCTAGACCACCATTAACATCAAGAGTTAATCTTGATGAACTCTCAAAGTAATCAGTGGAGTATGTGTCCAAATGCCTCCAACTGAAAATATCTTTAAATTGATCATTATTAATATGTAATTTCTGTGCAGTCCAGGTGGCTCAGCGGTTTAGTGCCGCCTTCGGCCCAGGGTGTGATCTTGGAGACCCGGGATAGAGTCCCACGTCAGGCTCTCCACATGGAAGCCTGCTTCTCCCTCTGCCTGTGTCTCTGCCTCTCTCTCTGTGTGTCTCTCATGAATAAATAAATAAAATATTTTTTAAAAATATGTAATTTCTTTTTCACATTGATCCACAGAGGTAATTTTGATCAAAAAAGTCCTGTAGAAGATGTACAGTAGAAAAGGGGCAGGGAAAATACATTACATGTTGTCATATTACTATTAAGAATTTGCATTAATTTCAAGCAACATCATATAGCATTATATATTAGAGGCTGAGTAAATAATAGCTAATAAATAGAAAATTATTTCAAAGTTATAATGATCACAAAGAATTCTAAGTTAAATTGTTTTCCCTTATTGGTTAAGTTTTAATTAAACATATTCATTTGTTTTCTACTACATTAAAATAATAGTTACTATCATTTAGTGAAAAAATATTGAGGTCCTAGCTGTAGATAAGCATTTCACACATATTATCTTGCTTATTTAAGAAATTTATAAATTCCAAACCTGTTAATACATAATGTAGCCTACTATAAAACAAAAACATTTAAAAGGCATGATACTTTAGCAAAAGAAAGAATTTCTCCTAAAATAATCTCACTGAAGATTAAACATGCATTAAACATACACATGTGCTTAAAATCTATAATATGTGTGTGTATATAAAATATCTAACCTGGGTACATATGTGTCAGAGAAAATGACATCTTGCAAAATTGTTCTCAAAAAAAAAAAAAAAAGAAAGAAAAATTGTCCTCTGAAAATGAACTCAAATCCTCTTGAAAAGAGACATAGTATAAAAGTATAGAATACATGTTAAAAAGTATATGTGTATATATATATATATATATATATATATATATATACTTCTTATATATATATAAAATCCTAGAATCCTAGGAATATATATATATATATATATATATATATATATACACACACACAAAATCTTCTAATGAAATGCCTGAATCTCTACAAAACTTGACATTTTATTTAAAATTGATTTTAGAAAAGCAGCAACAGGGGCACCTGGGTGGCTCAATGGTTGAGCATCTGACTTTGGCTCAGGTTGTGATCCCAGGGTTCTGCGATTGAGTCCTGCACTGGGTTCCCCGCAGGGGCCTGCTTCTCCCTCTGCCTGTGTCTCTGCCTCTCAATCTCTGTCTTTCATGAATAAATTAAAAATATTTAAAAAAAAGAAATAGAGAAATATATCTACTGCCAATTTATAAAACATTGTTAGCTGAGTCATCCACCACCTGAAAATGGATAACTTTAATAACAGTCACATTATATTTAAAAAAGAAAAAAAGCAAGTCAACATAACATCATAAATTAAGATAGTCTTATTATGAAAGTTCACAAATGGAATTAGGTATACTGGTTTAAAATCATACCTCACTTTTAGAAAGACTACCAAGTTGAGAATAAATGACTAATATTTAATAATAAAACTCAGTACCCAATTTTTAAAATTATAAATATCTGCTTTTCTTCCATCCACTCACTTTTAAC